>NC_081172.1:11643500-11972500 GCF_012432095.1 Onychostoma macrolepis | reverse complement strand
ATTTACTAAAGGCAAATATCTAAGAAAAATAGATTCAAAAAGGCAGACAGAAAAATTAAGCCTATATAAAAGCTGTCTGTTGGCTTGGAAATACCTTGCCAAAAATATTATTTAAAAATATTTACTGATTGAGCTTGTGAAATACATCTCCAGATAGAAAATGTCCTGTTTACCTGTTCTCTGTTACCATTCAAATATTTGGGGTCAGTATGACTTTTTAAATAAAGCTTTCTGAAGCACTCTGCAACTGCCACAGCAAGCACCAGCTGAGTATTTGAATGTTGAACAGCAAGCTCATCAGCTGCACCATGTGAATAATGATGTGACTATATCAGAGTGAATTAGAACCTATTGGCCTGTGCCATCATGACGGAACTTTGTTTTTATTTTAAATTGCAATAATTTACTGTAAATATTCACTGTTTTTACACTATTTTGATCAAATTACTGCAGCCATGGTGAGCATAATAGATTTAAAAAAAAACAACAACTTACCTACCCTAAACTTTTAAACCGTAATCATTATTGATGCACAGATTAAATTAATTAATTAGTATAAGACTAATCATTATTGATATATATTTTTATGGTTTTGAAATGTAACCATTGTATTATATAAATACATTAATATACTACTGTATGCATGTTTTCATAGACCAGACTGCAACACTAATATTGCAGTATTATGCAATATACAAGAAGAGATCCTGGTTCACTTAGGGGGTCCTCCTTGGCCTTAAAAAGGTAAATGTGAACTATGCCAGCACCATGGACAGAGCAAACAGCAATAAAAAAGGAGAAACAATAGACCGAGTCAGAGGGAGGGAGAAACACAGTAAGATACAGAGGTCATTCTAGGGACAAAATAGCTCTCTCTTAGCTCAATACCAACAGTTAAACAGTTCAATTACAAAATGTGTCTTTTGTGCTCACCTAACAATTAGAGGAGGACAATTACAATCCCCCCACTGAACACAGTCATTCATCACCCACCTTCTGCTGGATGTCTCTTCCCCAGTGGACCACAAGTCACCGGGGCACGATGACCATCACCGACCACTGCAACCCCACAGAGCTGACTCTGCTCCTAGAAGCTGCTCTCATACCATCCAACTAATGCTTTCTGCAAATGTGTGCAACTGCAGCACTTGTCTGTGGTTTTGAAAATGTATTCAAATTAATATAGCACATCCAAGAATATATTGCTGTTAACAGTTAACTGTAGTCTTTACTGGTAATGGATACAATATATACATTTGCGTTAAAGTATGGACACACTTCACTTGAATTTTTGTAGTTTTTTAGATTTTTAAGGTTTTTAACCTTTTGAACCAAACACTTATGATTCAATGCTTGAAATTAGTAGAAAATAAAATAAAATAAAATATGCACATGAATTCTTCACAAAGTTAAAATCACTAAATCTTAATCATTTTTATAAACGGTAAATATATGGACTGGATAAGGAAGACGAAAAAGAGGCAAGTATCTTTGAAATACTGTTTACAAAGTATACAAAATAGCATTGTCATTGTTGTAAATGTTAATTAAAACTAACACTATTAAAACTCATTTTCAGTAATTAAAATGAAACTGAAAAAAATGGCTGAAGTGAGTTCAGAGATGTAAAATAATACTGATTAACATTTGTGGTGACCATATAATGCACACACTTTTGTCTTATTTTGTAATTTGATCACTAACATTTGGAGGAAAAAAAAAACAATCATCAAAAATGTAGGCGTGTCCAAAACTTTGACTGGTAATGTAATATATTATAATGTCACACAGAATTATTGTGGCCAGACACATACAGCTTAAGGGAATGAATGTGAGTGAGAAGCAGTAAATAAGGCAGTAAATAAAGGTGCTCCAGCAGTAAGTAAGCATCACGGTTCAGAGATGTTCAGATAAGCACTGGTCGGGTGTTAGGTGGGCCAGCTTGGGTCTATGGGCAAGCCTCACTGCTCTATTCAGAGGGCAACATGGGCCCATCAGTTTGTCAGCAGACGGGCCTCACTCAGTGTACTCTTACAAGGACCCAGAGTGCATCAGGTTACCTGCCGATTAAAAGAGAGGAGCTGATGATTAAATTATAAAGCTGGCTCATTTGGACTCTCAGATCAAATGTCTGATAGAGTACAAAGAGTGATATACAGAGGGGAGAAACACTACACAGACACTTACAGAATCCATGATGGTCATTTAACATTTAACAAGCACTGGAGAGTGGAACACACCAGACAGGACATCATGTCTCACTGAAACTATATTCCTCTTAAAAAGACTTAACACATCAGTAAAGTCCCAGCTCTCTTGCTGTATTCAAAGATGGCATTTCTCCAGACAACTGTGGTTAAAAGAAACATTCAAACAAAAATGAAAATTCTGTCATCATTTCTGTCCACTCTTTCCATAACATCAAAGTGAATCAGAACTGTAGCTGTCCAATTATGAATAAAAAAGCACCATAAAAGTGTCATGAAAGTGGTGCATATGGCTTGTGAATTCAATTACAAGTCTTCTGAAGCCATATGATACATTTGCATGAGGAACAGACTGAAACCTAAATGGTTATTCAGTTAAAATCGGCCCCTGCAGCAAACTGGTAACCACTCTAATTGCTTTGAGTAAGATGAACTCAAGAAGCAGATCAGGCAAATTTGTAAACAAATCATTCAGACTGTTCCTAAATAAAGGATTTATTGAAAAGATCAGATTTAAAACAAGGATTCATTCACAAATACGACAACTCTAATTCTCTCATAGACTAAATCACACCAAAAAGAGATAGTTCAGGGATCAGTTTAAAATTCAGTCTATTTCTCACACGAATCTAATAACTTAAATTATTCACAATAATAAATTAAATAAATCTTAATAATTTCTTAAATGGTGCATATAAGGATAAAGAAACAAAACTTATCCAGCATACATTGGAATACTGTTTACAAAGTAAATTAATCCCAAGAGTGTTTTGATTAGAGAAGTTTTGATTACCATTTTTAGTGACAACCTAATCCACACACATTTGTGATATTTCCTGATTTGATCATTTTCCTTTTATTCTAACATATGGAAAACAGCAATAATCAAACATTTGACTAGTAATGTAGGATAACCTAAATTTCTGACTGTTTCTGTCTGGCTTTAGAAGACTTCAAGTCACATCGAAAGCTTTGATACTTTATTTTCATTCACTTTTAAATGGAAAAAAAGAGAAGATCCTACAGGTTCGAAACACCATGATGGTAAACAATAACAGAAGATTCATTTTTGGGTGAACTATGACTTTAAAAGTGTTTATGCATAAGACCCCCGTCAGATCTTTTCACCTTAATCTATTGAGCAGATGGCAGGGAGACTATCAGTGATGAAAGCTGTCAGTGTGAGGTTAGGTTTACCTCCACCTCCACTGGACTCTCTGCATTATCTTTTGAACTTTTAGTCAAGGGCCTTTTAGCACTGATGGGTTACATTTCCTATGAGCCACAATCAATACCTGTTAAGCAACACTTTCATTTCTTAATTAAATGAGGAGAGAGATATTAATTTTGAAGCGTAAGGAGCCTTATGGTGTCTGACAGTTTATAGTGATTACCCTCTTCCATGTATGCTAGCACAAAGGTAATTAGACTTCTGTCAGCACAAGATGTTTTTCCTGAGCCAAACCAATACAGCCTTTGAGCAACAATGCCGTTAAGCGCTTCTGCGTTTTCACGATGGCCTGCTGACACTCTCTCAAAGTTATTTTGCTGGTATACCACTCTTTTGTTGATTTTCACCATTTTTCTGCCATCATATGGCATGTGAGAGCACTTTACTTTCTGTATCGACTGAGTTATTCAAAGGAATGTATAATAACTAGGAGTCAAAGGACACGAATGCAATTTTTTCAAATTTTTCCATCCCACTTTCCTGGTTAAATAGAGCCATCTTCTTATGAAATTCTGAAGAAAATGCCCCATGCTGCCGTGTATACCTAGTAACCTTGGGGAATGAATGGAAAGTGTGCAATGAAGATTTGACTGACAGCTCCTACCTACCCAGGCTCGCCTGACCCCTGCAACTGCGCTCCACTATCCTGGTCTTCCTGTATCTTATTTACAATCTAGTCTGGCCTGTAATGAAAGCCTGGCCATGCACTATTCATGGTCCACTCTAAAAGACCCTTTACTGCACTCTGAACGGCTCAGAGAAAGAGAGAGAGAGGCAGATCAGCTCACCATCAGGGTATGATACCATTTGGCCTCGGGTATCAAATCGGCCACCATGCTCGGGTCAGAGCACGGCCCTGAATCCACGGTTGGGCTTTGCTTATATAAAGTATTCAGTATGAGGTACTTTTACGGAGCACTCCAAAGACAATAAGCATGGAGGAACATCCGCAGTTTCAATTACAGCAAGGCCATAATGTTGACTAAGTCTAAACGCTTCTTTCCTTTTACCTTTTCACAGCTTCTCTTGGGCTTTAATTACAGAGTTAGAAAGTGATTAAACAGCCACATCACCAACAATAGAAGTGTCAGGCTTCAAAATATCTTTGTCTCGAGCAGGTGGTGCGCAAATACTAGGCGTGCGAGTGTGTCAAAATAAAAGAAAAAAAATGCACGCTTGTTATGGCCTTGTAATGACATGGCCAGGAAAAATGCAGGTTTAAAGCCCCATAGACCAGTGGGTTGAATTATATTCCAAAAAGGCAATATAGGGCCATATCCCAGATGCCCTATTCTGATACAAATAACTCCATGCAAGCACTGCCCTCAGAGTGCTTTGTGTTTTACATCGCAGGCAGTGTTGAGCACAAGCACTGGGGTACAAAAACAAATTATAGCCCAGTCAAATGGCAACAGGGGTGAGCTCAGCTAGCGTCAGAGAAAATACAGTACAGCTGGCTCCATGTCAAGGTCTGACCTACTCAGGTATGCCACTCTCTGGAGGAATGTATGAATACAGAAACAAACTCACGCACAGGCACAAAAAACTGTTACGATCTTATAATAATATTAAAATACTGTTATGTTATTATACTAATATTACAGAGGTAGTCCACTCAAAAATTATAATTTATAATAAAAACCTGTATGCATTTCTTTCATCTGCAGAACACTGAAGAAACATGAAGATGTTGGCAATCAAACAGTTTTGGGTCCCATTGACTTCCGTTGTATTTTTTCCCCCATACAGTGGAAGTCAAAGGGTACCAAAGGTGTTTGATTGCCAATAATCTTCAAAATATCTTCCTTTATGTTCAACAGAACAAAGAAAGCCAGTTTTGAAACAACATCAATCAATGACAGAATGTTCATTTTTGGCAGACTATCCCTTTAAAATGAATATACATGTAATGTATAATAATGGAAGGAATATACCAAATTATTCAAGTTTCATTCAGTTAACAGCAACTGTGGCATAAAAACACAAAATAATTTGGTATATAAAAAAAAAAAAAAAGTGTACTAACTTTTGTCAATTTCTATCCATTTTACAATTTGCTGCCATGACAAAGTAACACATAAATATTATATATATATATATATATATATATATATATATAAAATGTATAGCAAAAAGAAGGTATGAATCAAAATCCTTTTTTTTTTTTTTTCAGCAATCAACATTATGCCACAAATGCTGTCCATTGAGATGAATTTGTATTAAACCTGGAATATCCCTTTAATACATTTTAGTACCAATATATTCATATAAATTGCATCATATGTTTTCATGAAAAACATAAAATTGCATGAATCACTGCTTGGAAAGCAAGTAGGCATTGCAGCTTTTAATGAGACAGGGTCATTTCTCACTGCCATAAAGGGATAGAGCTGTGCTGTATGGATTTTCTGTAGAGTTCAATTGAGTGAGAAGTTGTTTGGCTTGCAGTATTGACTTTTCCTGAACGCAGGCTAGTCAGGTGCTTCTGCTCATCTCCAATTATGCTGTCATAAAAAGACCACAGTGCAATAGTGAGCTATGGTCGCAGGTCTATGACATTAAGCAGCAAGCAGAAATCCCTCAAGGTTAATTTTTCATTAATAGACAACTGGTCCGTCGTGTCTTAAGATTGCTCTGATATTGTTCACGGTAAGGAGGGTAATCAATAATTTTTAATCGGAATAAAGCGCTTGAGATTGTCAAGATTCAGATGACAGGGCCAAACATGACACAAAGTTATTAGGCTGGCAACACTCTAGCATTTTGATAATAGAGAAGGATGATCTGATCAAACTAAATCTGTGCACGTCAGGAAATGTGCTCATCCCTCAAGCTAAAAATCAATATTAGAAATGCACTCATCTTTGAAATCAAAAAGAGAATATGATAAGAATTTCACTTTTAGTCTGCATCCAGCTTCTCATGGATAAAGTTGCAAATCTACAGTACGTACTGTAAAAGATATGTAATGCATGCAGGCATAAATAAAACAATTATAAAATTACGGAAATATACAATAAAAGAGTATAAATAAAATTAAGAAATCACAATAAAAATATATGAATTTAAATCAAATGATTTACAATAACATGTATCATAGTTTGAGTGATTAGTTTTCTTGCTTAAAAACTGGTAAAACTATCAAGATAACTGTCAATTGAAAAAAAAAAAGAAAAGAAAAAAAGATGAATTGCTGTGGCAGTTTTCTTTATTTTTTCCAAACACATGCAACTGTATTTTGGATGTGCATGCATGACATTTTCCATTATGTATGCAATATAAAAAACAAAAAAAAACAACTATAAAAATGGCCAATTCTTTATCTGTTCTAAATGCTGTATGTAGGCATGAAGGTCACTTTATTGAAACTGCTCAGGCACCAAGGGAAGGAAGGAAATATAATGTAATTATAAGTCTTTTTGCTACGATTAACTTTTAGACAGAACCAAAGCCTTTGTGGAGTTGGAAAAGCAATTTCATCTAGCTCTTGCAGACCACATACTCAGGCAGAACAACAAAGCCAGATGCAAAGAAATCTCTCTTACACAGCTAAGTGAAAAATAAGAGAGTGTGACATAGTACATGACCACAGACCGCCAATAACAAACACAATATGCCATCGTGCTCCCGTCCCTCCCCTACGTGTGTCAGATACTGAGTAACTATCAAATAACATATCGATAAATCTCTTCAAGGTGTGAGGTGGAAGCTATTTGCTTTCCCATCGATAGCTGATTTTACCAGAGGATAATCATTTTTTTCTCCCAGTGGCCTGCCCTGATATTAAGTCGATATCTGCTGTCAGAGTTCATTTTGGCAACAGAGGCAGGACAGATTGTGGATTGGGAGAATAGTGACGAGCCTTATACCCCGTTTTACGTAATTTATCTGATTCGTGGGTTTGATAACACCATAATAAAATAGAAAACATGCTGTCGATCGGCCTTACTGTATTAATAAAAACAGTAATGATATATAAATAGACCTATATGCAAAAATTCTGCCTTGTCCGGCTCATGTGTATGTGTGAGACAATTCACATCACCAATCAGTCAAGATAAAGATCTCCCTCTCAGCAGCATGAAAGGGGAAGTGAAAAGCGCTAGAGAGAAAAATCAATAAGGAACCACTCATTGAGGAGGCCACATGTGTGTCACTGTCAATAGGAGTTAATAGGCCTGGGCCCATCTCAGCAGACTGGACCGGCTCAGGCTCACTGCGTCCCCCCTCCATCACCTCATAGTGACAACTTAATACATACTGATAGACTGACTGCTTAATGCCACACCAGCCTTAGCATCTAATAAACAGGCTTGTTTAATAGGCCAGCATTAAGAGAGAAGGAACAAAGACGTTGCATTTTAGATTAAGGGCAACCTTCTGAAAGTGCAAAAGGTGTTAACAAAAGGGTAATTTGATATAGGTGCTTCTGCGATAGGCGTATATATAGGAACAAATGATCGGAGCATGTTTACCTTATAGCCAAGAGTAGGTTGACCTCCAAAGCAACACAGACCAAGTAGATCTCTGAGCTGCCATTATGAAATCTAAATTTAATGACGTTTGTCCAAACAGAAGATAAATGGTAAAAAATTAGCTTGTTAATTGGGGTCTGCAGGTCACATTGTTTGGTCCAGTTACACATTCTCCCCCTCATTAACACCCATTAAGACCTCATTTAAGGGGATCTAATTTTTTAATTGATTCTGGTTTAATTAATTTGTAATTAAAGAGGACCTCAGGAGAAGTTCTGCAAATTTTATGGCCCTTTGAAAAATTACATGTAGGGAGAGTGAGAGTCCCTTAGTTATAATATGAATGCTAAATTATGCACTGATGGAAAATACAAAATAGGAGGAGAGTGGAGCAGAAAATAACATCAAATATCTATAAGGAGCATCATTTAAAAATTATTATAAACCTAAAATACAAGGTAACGTAATATGCATTAAACAATGAACAATACTTTTGCAGAATTTATTAATCTTGATTCATTTTACTTCATATCACTAATACATTTTAATCATTTTAAGCTGTATAAATTAACATTGTTATTATGAACATAAATTAACAATTCACATTTAAGGAATAATACACCCAAAAATGAAAATTTGCTGAAAATGTACTCACCCTCAGGCCATCCGGGATGTAGATGAGTTTGAGAAAATTTAGCATTCCATCACTTGCTCACCAGTGGATCCTCTACAGTGAATAGGTGCCGTCAAAGAGAGTCCAAACAGCTGATAAAAACATCACAATAACTTTGTGAAGGGAAAAGCTGCATATAATTTTTTAATAAACAAATTCATCATTAAGATATTTTAACTTCAAACCATTGCTTCTGGCTAAAATAAGTGTCCTCTACCCATAACATTACTTTCTCCAGTGAAAAAAAAAAAAAAAAGTCATCTCGTCTGAATCAGGAGAGAAATATGCACAGATCAAGCACTGTTTACATACAGAAAAAGTCCAAAACAGTTCTAAACAAATATGTCGATGGATTTTGATTTAAGAGCACAGGGTTGGAGGAAGTGCTATTACAGATTATGGTATTTTGTCCAAATTTGTTTCTTACAAACATGCAGCTTTTCACTTCAAAATATGTTAAATATGTTACACTGGAGTCACATGGAATACGGACGGCACCCAATCTCTGCAGAGGATCCGCTGGTGAGTAAGCAATGTAATGCTAAATTTCTCCAAAATTGTTATGTTAAAGAAACAAACTCATCTACATCTTGGATGATCATTTTCGGGAGAACTATTCCTTTAATCTAGATTAATAAATGCTGAGAAAGATTGCTGTTCATTATTACTTGTTGATATCAATTGCATTAACTAAACGTGAACAAATGGAACCTTATTGTAAAGTATTACCAGTATATGCAGTTAAACAAGAATTACCTTGTGAGAGCCATCAAAGAGTCAAGTACACACTTCACTTCAACTGAAGCACAACACAGCAATTCCTGCAGAAGACAAATCCAACAGAAACAGAAAAAGACAACATCATAATGTTAATTACGATCAATTAGCCTGTGATACCATGCAAAAGAACATTCCTTACCCTTCAATTTGAGTACAGAGTGAAAAAAAAGGTTTAAATCACCAACCAAAAAGCAAGTGTGAACAACACGAGCCAAACATCTGTTGCACTCTCCTTGCTTCAGGTCAGACACATAAAGAGGAAAGGAGATCTATACATTTTTAATGGAACATAGAAATGTATAAATAGAGAATGGTAAGTGTGAAGTCCTGGCTCCAATTGACATTTCAATAAGTAGAACACAGCGTTACCGATCCATTCCCAACTTTCCTGAAACAATTATTGAGATGGTACCTTCAGGCCATGTGTGCTCGGCCTCCCTGGAGCCCCAGTGGCTGAAACAGTAATTGACTAAATTGTAGAACACATCGGGGCCATTTACTGTACAAATGTGCTGAAAATGAATCGTTTAAAAAGAAATGAGGGTGACTCTCAAATTAGCAGGGAAAATGATTGAGATGTGGCTCAGGGAATTAGGAAACATGATTTAGAGGTCTGCTAGAGCCAGAGTGTGTGTGTGTGTGTGTGTGTGTGTGTGTGAGTGAGAGAGTGAGAGAGAGAGAGAGAGAGAGAGTGTGAGTTAGAGTGGGCCGTTTTACACACCACACGGGTCTGACTCGTATTTAAACACTGCAGCACACACACGCACACACACACACACACACACACACACACATACACACACCTGACCTGTGCTTAAGCAATACACCATCATGATAATCATCTAGCGAGCGCACTGTCAGATTAGACATGACTGATGCATTCAGAAATTTATTCCAAAAGCCTAATCAACTGCTGTCAATGTTGCATTTGACCCCCTGTCTCACAATACTGAATTTTCTTGCCTAAAACAATAATGCATTTGACCTCAATCATAACTGCCAATCCCATGACACCTTGTCACTTTTTGCTAATACTTAATTTGTGCATAATTTCCACCAACTAGGGAGAGACTGCTACGTAAAAACGTTTTACCACCGGCCAAGATATTTCACCTACTCATTTTAAAAAAGCTTAAAACCGGCAACAACAACAAAGGGCAGAGTCACAGATCAAAGGACACAGCCCAAGATTGGTTTCAATGTCAACTGCTGCGAGGTGTTACAAAGTGATCTTAGCTACACATTACACAGTGTATCCATTTCCTAAGAACAATTCCAATAAATTACACCGTGTGGTAAAGGCGCTGACAGATTTGATTGATTGTCCTGCAGCCACTGTTGATTTTTGCTTCTTGTGTCTTTTTTTTTTTTTTTCAGCTCCCAGCGTTCTTTATTTCTTAATCATCCCTCACAGTTCTCTGCCAATTAACTGTAGATTTGTGCTCCTTGGTGGCCTGTAGATCTATGTGTAATGATGTGTTTATGATGAGCACTCTGGCATTTCGGACTGCTAGCCAGATGAAACTATACTGTCTCATTATGGTTATCCCTAGGTGGTAAACATAACTGCACATTAATACATATCTAGATGCACAAATACATACATATCTTTACATGTATATCCAATACATACATGCAGAGCAGGGCCTGATCTTAAAGAGACAGTGTTGCTCAACCTAGCAGTGTCGGGGGAAGCTACTTTGAAACTATAACTTGTCAAAGTAGAAGCTAATCACTATTTTAAGTAGTTTAACTACAACTAATGTTTAGTTTTGAAAAAGAAGTTAGCTGTGCTACAATCTTTAATATCAAGCTTACTAAAATGTAGTTATTTAAGGGGCTTTGTATGCATACTATACAAGAATAAAATGTACAATTTAGAGGCAAATTTTATAAATTAGAGATGCATTTTCCTTAATTAGGGTGAAAGTACAAACTTAAACAGGTGTATACTATAACAAAATATTCCAATTTACACAACATCACAAACATAGTAGAACAGGGACTTGAATCAGTGAATCATTTTTCCATCAGTTCATTTACATGTACAGGCTAAACTAGTGGTTCTCCACGGGGGGAGATTAATAATTTTAAATTATGTTAAAATTAGATTTAATTATTTATTTAATTAAAACTTCATTCAAATACTTACACACACCCACCAATTTTTTATTTTTTTAAATCTAGATTTAAACTGAAATCATACTGCTGTTCCGTACAGTGGGTATGGATAGCACTGGGAAAGTGTACCCAAGTAGGGGAACGCTACGGAAGCCACATACTGCATAAAGGAGGTACCATGTGGAGATTACACATATAGACTGGCCTAGGGCAGTACTACATATTGAAGTCTCTGAGGTAGACTCAGCCAGCCTGGGGTGAGATCAATACACAGCAGAGACAGCAGAAGGTCTCTGCCAGGGAAAGACACGGGCTCAACGTGATGGGAGCCGTACCGTGGAAAAATACACATGTGGGATCACCCGAAGGGGAATCACTACACACAGGCACCTAGCCCAGCACAAGGGCTGACCTTGGGCAAACACACGAGTGCTGGACCTGGCGTCTGGCGCTCCGCCACGTCTGACTGCCGAGGGTGTGGGAGGAACTTCAACAGGGTTCGCTAAGGGCAACTGAACTGAGAAGCAGTAAAAGCGCATGTATCCAGTCTGTAGAGGGGAATGGCGTAGCAAGCATGATCGACACAGAGCGGGTCCGGTGTTACTGGCCACCTGAGGCGAGTACACGGGAGGACATGGGCTCTACACAGAGATTATAGAATCTCGCAAACGTGTTAGGTGACGTCCAGCCGGCAGCCCTACAGATGTCTGCTATCGAGGCACCCCGCGCCAATGCCCAAGAAGAAGCAACGCCTCTCGTAGAGTGTGCTCTTACTCCGAGGGGGCACGGCAAGCGCCGGGCCTGGTAAGCTAGGACTATAGCCTTCACTATCCAGTGGGCAAGTCTTTTTTTTGGAGACAGCCTTTCCCTTCTGCTGTCCTCCAAAGCAGACAAAGAGCTGGTCTGAGGTCCTAAAGCTCTGCGTGCAGTCCACGTAAACGTGCAAGGCGCAGACAGGACAGAGCAGAGCAATGGCTAGGTCTGCCTCCTCCCAGGGCAGCGCTTGCAAGTTCACCACCTGAACCCTAAAGGGCGTGGTGGGAACTTTGGGCACATATCCAAGCCGGGGTCTCAGGACAACGTGAGAGTTACCCGGTCCGAATTCTAGGCATGAATCGTCGACCGAAAATGCCTGCAGGTCCCCTACCCTCTTGACCGAGGCCAATGCTGTGAGGAGCACTGTCTTCAATGACAGAAACTTAAGCTCTACTGACTGCAGAGGCTCGAAGGGCTCCTCCTTCAAGGCCGTCAGGACCGAGGGGAGATCCCAAGAGGTTACAAGATGAGGGCGCGGAGGATTTAACCTCCTCGCCCCTCTGAGGAACCTGATGACCAAGTCGTGCTTCCCGACAGACTTACCTTCTACTGCATCGTGATGTGCGGCAATAGAGGCAACATACACTTTGAGGGTGGAGGGAGACAGCCTTCGCTCCAACCCATCTTGCAGAAAAGACAACACAACCCTGATTGGGCATCTACGGGGGTCTTCCCGGCATGAAGAGCACCAATCGACGAACAGGTTCCACTTCAGCCTTTAAGCGCGTCTTGTAGACGGGGCTCTAGCTGAAGTGATGGTGTTTACTACCGCAGGAGGTAGCCCACCTAGAACCTCCATGTCCTGTCCAGGGACCACACGTGGAGATTCCACAAGTCTGGACGTGGGTGCCAGAGGGTGCCCTCTCTCTGAGAAAGGAGATCCTTCCTCAGAGGAATTTTCCAAGGAGGGGCTGTCACGAGGAGCATCAGTTCTGGGAACCAAGTCCAATCGGGCCAGTGTGGCACCACCAAAAGGACTTTCTCCTCGTCCTCCCTGACCTTGCACAGGGTCTGTGCGAGAAGGCTCACTGGGGGAAATGCATATTTACGTAGGCACTGAGGCCAGCTGTGTGCCAGCGTGTCCGTGCCGAGGGTCCCCTCGGACAGGGAGTAAAACAGCTGGCAGTGGGACGTGTCTGGGGAGGCAAACAGATCTACCTGGGCGTCCCCGAAGTGTCTCCAAATCAGCTGGACTGTCTCGGGGTGGAGTCGCCATTCTCCCGGAAGGGCGGGCTGACGTGAGAGCTCGTCGGCTGCACAATTGAGCTCGCCTAGGACATGAACGGCACAAAGCGACCTCAGATGACTCCAAAGGAGGAGATGGTGGGCGAGTTGCAACATGCGACGGGAGCGTAGACCACCTTGGTGGTTGATGTATGCAACGGTCGCGGTGTTGTCCATATGGACCAGCACATGCTTGCTGTGTAGCAGCGATTTGAAGCGGCGCAGAGCAATCCATACTTCTAGCAACTCGAGGCAGTTGATGTGCCACTTCAGTCGGGACCCTGTCCAGAGCACCGCAGCTGCATACCCATTGCACATGGCACCCCAGCCCATGGCAGAGGCATATGTTGATACAACAATATGCCTGGACACTTGCACTAGTGGCACTTCTGCCCGAAGAAAAGCAAGATCTGACCACGGGCTGAAGATCTGATGCCAGGACGGGGTGACTGAGACCCGGTACGTGCCGCGTTGCCATGCCCATCTTGGGACCCGGTCGTGAAGCCGGTCATGAAGCGGTCTCATATGAAGCAATCCGAGCGGCGTGGCAGCGGCTGTGAATGCCATATGCCCCAGGAGCCTCTGTTTCAGTGGAACAGTCCTCTTGCGCTGGAAAGATTCCAGGCAGCTCAGCATCAACTGAGCACGCTCTACTGAGAGACGTGCTGTGAGGTTGACCGAGTCCAACTCCATGCCGAGAAAAGAGATCCTCTGCACAGGGGAGAGTTTGCTCTTTTCCCAGTTGACCCGAAGCCCCAACCGGATGAGGTGGCTGAGCACCGTGTCCCTGTGTTCGCACAACTGCGCTAGAGATTGGGGCAGTATGTGCCAGTCGTCGAGGTAGTTGAGAACGCGAATGCCTGCCTCCCTTAATGGAACAAAGGCTGCCTCCACGACCTTGGTGAAGACACGAGGCTACAGCCCTTCGAATGCAAAGCGAAGAAACGGTCTGTGTCGAGGGAGGATTGAGACATGAAAGTACGCATCCTTCAAGTCGATCGCTGCAAACCAATCGAAGGGACGGATGCATTGAAAGATGCGTTTCTGCATCAACATCCTGAACGGGAACTTGTGAAGGGCCCGGTTCAGAACGCACAGGTCCAAGATTGGTTGAAACCCACCGCCTTTCTTGGGTACGATGAAGTAGGGGCTGTAGAACCCTGACTTCATCTCAGCTGGAGGGACCGGCTCTATCGCATCCTTCGCCAGCAGACTTCTGCACGCAAGACAGGAGCATCTTTGTTCAACACAGAGGTGAACCGAACGCCGCTGAACTTGGGAGGACACCGGGCGAATTGAATCGCGTAGCCGAGTCTGATGGTTTTCAGGAGCCAGCGAGACGGCCTGGGGAGCGCTAGCCAGGCCCCAAGAGACCGTACAAGCGGGACCGGGGAACCACCAACGTACCCGCGGTGGGGCAACGAAGTGGAGCACAGGGACCTGACTCGGAAGGCAGTGCGTCCCGAAGTGGGGTCTGAATGGCGGTGCGACACTTACCTGGCTCCACGGCTGGGCAGGGGTTGCGGGAGAAGGCATCGCATCCTTGGACCGGACCCTACTGCCCACTGGCAAAAGGAGAGGGGGATGGGAGTGTAGAGACTTTGTCTCATGCACCGCCATCCTCGCCCTCTTGGGATCCAGAGAAAAAGGAAACTGCTCTTTTTTTAAAGTTTTGGGTACCACTGGCTGGGGAGCGGAACAAAACAAAAAGGGAACAAAAGATTCTCCACCCGGCCCTCCTCCGGGGGAAGGAGTGGTGCGGTCACCATCTCCTGAAGAGCAGGATCCGAAGACTCCGGGTCGCCCATCTCAGGGACGGAGGGCGCCCTCAGCAACGAGCAGATGGAGGGGCTGCAGCCAGCGGCTGCGTGGTGAAAGCAGCAGACGGCCTGCGCTCCCAGGAACCAATCGTCCAGCCTCGAGCGTTTGGGAGAAGGAGGCCTCCAGTGGAGCCCGACGCTCTCAGAGGCCCGGGAAAGCATAACAGTCAGTTCTGGATCTGACTCGGGCAACGCCACTCTTCCTGACGGAGGCAGCGCAGCCGAATAGTTGTTCCCGCAATGAGAACATGACTCATCCACGAGCGCTACTTCAGCGTGCTGAAAGCCCAAGCATGAGACACAGTGATCGTAACCATCAGATGAAGCCAGGAAACAACCACATCCAGAAACACACGAGCGGGAAGCCATCTTTAAAAAGACACCCGTCGCTCGTAGAGCTCTTTTAGAAAAAACACTCTTTTAGAGAAAGCGCTAAAGCGCCCAGGGGAGGTCGCGGCGAGACCGCAGTTTGATAGGCTGCAGCAAGCCGTGAGAGGAGAAGCAGCAGCAATGGATCGGCAACCCCCGCTGACACACCGTAACACCAATGCCGAGACTTGCTGTGGAAACACTCTCGGAGATTCTCTGAAAAGGCTCGGCTCCGAAGCAAAAAGCTGATGTGCGTTTGCATGCACTCTCCTTTTATACTCGAGCTGCGGAGCGGGTGCACATGGCTAAACACGCACGCCAACTGTCATTGGCTTGTTTTGTTAACACTCGAAGGTGATTGGGCTCTCAGGCGAGATCCCATTTACGTCAGTCACTTGACGTTACGTCAAATGTGACTGACTGAAAGGGAACATGCAGCATTGTCATAATTACAGCAGAAATACTAGAAGCATAGGCGGAGCGTGTGTAAGGCTGGGGACATGACGTTTGTTGTGAACAAAGCGAAAATAAATAGTGTCGACTGCGGCATTAAATTAAGATCGGCTCATGTTATTTCATTTTAGGCGTTTTTAAAGTGTTGCACATTTTAACCAATCACACACAATTCTGTTGAGCTTAGGAATGCAATGGCCAATCAGAGGCGTTCAGATGAGTCATCACTGAAACTCATCAGTTTTGAGTGTGCGTGCATTCTCTGATTGAATTCCGGACTCTTGCGAATTCTCTCATCATAAACAACAAAGCGCAGATGTATGTACAATGTAAGTAAGAGATTCAGTTCACAGTGTATACAGCTTCAGTGATTATAACTATAGTTTTGTTTTGTTTTTTGAGAGTGCTTAAACTCGCGATAGATCAAAGTTAGTGATAATGTCACTTTCTATATACCTATAATTTATTTGCTGTTTGAATCGCGCTCACGAAAAGCACTCGAGAAACAGTATCTCTTCCGCGGCTTGGTACGATTTCAACCTTTTTTTTTTTTTGGAAAGAGCAAGAGACTTTACGAAAATCACATTACATGATTTGACTGATTTTTACGTAGAGAGCGTGACAGCGCACCGCATTAAAATAAATGAGCATTCACGTTTTCACTTTGAGAGCAAGGGGGCCCCCTGGTGTTTCGGGGGCCCTACGCAGCTTGTGTATTCTGCTTATAGGGAGGATCGGCTCTGTTAATAGCCTACATGACACCCATGTCTGGTTCTTGCCTAAACAGGTTTATGATGTTTAACAAATTTGGCTGCTTTTAGCCTTACCCTGGAGTTGGTTCACCCTCCGTCTATGACTAGAAGACATTTTTAGCCAATATAAGAGGCTTTTGAATATTGTGTTGGACAATGGGGGACACCTTCAGGTCAAAAAAGGTTGAGAACCACTGGTCTAAACAAACCAGAATTTTCATTGTTACAAACAAGAGAGGACCATTCAAACAAATTGGTTTATATAGAAGCCTATTCAACAATCCAATGACATAATAAAAATTTTTATCCAAATTTTATAATTTAGATATGCATTTTCTCAGTGTGCATATCAGTATACAGCTTGAACAGATACATTTATGCTAAACACAACAAAACATTCTAGTTTACATAACTGAGTTGAAAACATAGTAGTAAGTACATGGACTTGACGCAGTAAATATTTTTTTAAATAAGTTAATTTATTGAAGCATCTAAATTAATTGATTCAGTAAAATGAATTATATTTTCCATCAATACACAGAGAGAGAAAAAGGACCATTTAGGGACATTTGATTATTCCTTCAGCTCTGACATTAAAAACAGATATGTACTTTGAAAATCATTGCTACTTTTATTGCTTACTCCTCAACACTAGTACCTAACGTGTCACTCCACAGCGTTCAAAATGTTGACCAATTTAAGTCTATCAGTGATGGAGCCGCTCCTGGCTATTTACAGCAATGTTCACGTAATCTTTCTTTAATGGAAAATTTGCTGCTTATCGATCTACACTTTGCAATGCCTGCCAGCCACACTCCAATTATGACAGCTGTCAAAAGCATTCACATGCTCTCCATACACCTGATGTGAAGTCACGGCACACTGTTGACTTACTACCGATAGTCTGATCAGTTTATTTTGATGTGATACTACTATACTAGTACATATTGACTTTACCAAAAATCCATCTGGAGTAAAAATTTGTGAAGAAACAAAAGTGTGTTTTCTATGTTTCTGCGTTAACTCCAGGCCAGAGCTGTGGTTCGCTGGCCGTGGCTATTAGGTTCTGTGATTTGCTATTCCGATCGCGCTCTCTTTACAGCCCATTTCCTCTCCACACAATAACATAAAAGACCATTTTTGTTCAATATCAAAGACTCCAACCGAATAATCACAAGGGTGAAACTGTAACTATTTTACAGGTACCTCTGGGATATCCCCACACAACAGGGGTGTCAAAATCAGCGCAAAGAAAAGTTTCTGCAGGGCAAAGCCTGTTTTGGCATTTGTTCCAACATCTGCCTATAATTACTTAATTATCCCAATCAGTTACTAGCTCTGACATTAACATTTCACCAAATGCTAAATCATAGCCGAAAGTTGCCCTGTTCTATGCTGCCACGGTGTTAAAACGGATCATGAAAAATGCATAGATGATAATGTACATGGATACTTAACTAATTGAGCCAATTAAGGTGGGAGAATTGGTTTGAATGAGAGCAGGGGAAACAGTGCCCTGAAGGAACCCGCTCTGACACCTCTGATATACTGCTGTGACTTTCACTATTCAGTCATTCAAGCCCCGGGTCATATTTCGGCAGACAAAAGAACTTGCCCTCAGTCTAATGGCTTGGTTAAAATCAACATAAAAGCAAGCAGCATGTCTTTAAATACAACAGAGAACTTCTTCAGGCCACACGCATGCTCTAAGGGTGGAAGATATATAAATAGTGTAAAAGCAGAGAGTCAATTTCACTGAAAAGTTTTCTACAGCACTAATGGGGTATATTGTGAAATGTATGTGAAACGATAGAACGATGGATAGAATGATGGACAGATGGACAGACAGATAGATAACAGACAGAAGGACAGACAGACAGATAGATAGACCTGTGGACAGATAGACAGACCTATGGACAGATAGATGATAGACAGACGGACAGACAGATAGACAGACAGAGCTATGGACAGACAGATAAACAGAAGACAGAAAAATAGATGATAGAAAGACGGACGGACAGACGGACAGATAGATAGACAAATAGATGACGGACAGAAAGACAGACAGATGATAGATAGAAAGACGGACAGACAGATAGACAGACCAATGGACAGACAGATGATAGATAGAAAGATGGACAGATAGACAGACCAATAGAGAGATAGATAGATGAGAAACAGACAGACAGACAGACCAATAGAGAGATAGATAGATAGATAGATAGATAGATAGATAGATAGATAGATAGATAGATAGATAGATAGATAGATAGATAGATAGATAGATAGATAGATAGATAGATAGATAGATGAGAAACAGACAGACAGACCAATAGAGAGATAGATACAGATAGATGAGAAACAGACACAGACAGACAGACCAATAGAGAGATACAGATAGATGAGAAACAGACAGACAGACAGACAGACAGACAGACAGACAGACAGACAGACAGATAGATAGACAGATAGACAGATAGATAGATAGATAGATAGATAGATAGATAGATAGATAACAATAAAGAAAGAATAATAAAGAGAGAATGATAAGTAGATATATAGATTATTAAAAAAGACAACCCACTGGATGTGAAATAAAGAAAACATCACTATTCTAAAGGTCATCCTGTAGAAACACAAAGAAAAGAACAGGCAATACTCATGCTGAATATGCCAGAACATGGATCTGCAAAGGGCCTTGATGCAGAAACACAAAGTCATTGGAGACCTGAGAAGAGATGAATGATTTGGTTGGGTTGAGAACAACACCCTCTAAAAATCCAAATCTGTGAAATCACCAGACCCACCCCCTCAAAAAAAAAAGACATATTGGAGCCCTACGGTTGTGATTTCCTTCTTGCTATAGATGCATAAATAAACATAGAAATAAATACACAGAGGACACAGGCTGTGAGTGGCTGGCCAAGTGGGGCAGCTGTTATTAAAAGGGCTATTTATCACTGTCACCCTGCTCAGGTTTCATCCCTATCTGCCCGCCAGCGTTGTCACTAGGCCGCACAGGAACAATGAGGCTCATCCAAGCAGACCCAGCCCCACTGTTTGCACCCACTCACCCACACACACAAACATATACATAGACTCTCTTTCCTATACATTCACATGCCAAAATCAGGCTTCAACTCAAAATGCAGGCTTGCATGAAAGGACACATGGCTAGTGCGTTGATATGAAATGAACATATGCAATCTATAGCATAAACTAACTAAACTCACTGAAAAGACCCTGCAAACCCATTTCAGACCCCCTCCCTCACACAACAGCACCTTTTATTTTACGCTCCGGTGACTTATCGATTATAGCAACAATTACCCACTAATCTCTGCAGGTTGTGTTAAGTGAATTCCCCCTTTGTTGGACAATAACTAAACAGGGCTGTTGTATAAACCTTGTTGCCTGAGGGTTCAGGTCTGCACGCTTCCAATCACATCATTAAATTTACATATAGGTAATAAATTAGCAACCGCAAGACTCCACCCATCAATTACTTTATCCCAGAAGAGGGACCATGATAGACACACACTTGGCTTTCCAGGTCAAGCATTTACCCTGGTTTAAGTCCTCACAGACCTTAGTAAGCCACAACATTGATTTAAAATTACAGGGTGGTTGCATTTTTAAAAAAAAAATTATTTTATTTATTTTTTTAGAGAAATGTGAAATCAGAGGCCTCATATTCATCGAGACTGAGGGTGCACATACTACATATGATTTTGATATATTAAAAAAAACAAAACACTGCCATTTCCATGCAACATAAGGGCATCTGCATCTTAACTGAAAACTGTAACAGTCATTTTTCAGGTCTTTATGATGGGGATTATCAATAAATAGTTCCATTTGGTGGATTTCTGAAAAATAATGCCCATAAATGTCATTACATGCCTGAGCATTCAAAACAAAAAAAACTCAGTGCACAGATGTAGAAACCTGCTTAATGTACTGTTAATTACTGATATTAACTTTTTACAGCCAATTATTCGCAAGAAATGCATTTTCCAAAAATATAACAGCATAAATAAAAACAAAAATCACAATTTAAACTATTATAATCTATTATAAAATACTATAATAACATTATTGCACAATGTTTAATTGCAATGCACAAAATGAAGAAGAAAAAAAAAAAAAGCATCTTAAGGTCTCCGTCCAAGTTCTATGGTCCTGTATAGTCACAGTCTGCATCGCCTAAATTCATGAAGCTGCTGGACTGTGTAAAGCTTAATCAAGTGCTTGCTTAACCAACTCAATCCTCCTTAATTCCTATTAATTTAGCATAATAGCAATCCTCTCATCTGGAATTAGCGACAGCCCAGCAGAAACCCTCCAGTCTCTGTGGAGCAGCAAACAGTCCAGCCAGCACATTCACATGCAATTCGATATGTATGTACATACAAGTGTGTAGATGAAAATGGTTAAAATTCATAACCCTTGCATAAGACCCCCATCAAATCTGCTTTACACCTGTATTACATTTTCCTCTTCAATCAGCAGCTTTTGGGTCGAGCGTACAACTCGCACTTCCCATGAGAAGCAGAAAGCCATTACAGAGAGCCAGGGCTCATTTGCAGAAAGATTGGAGATCTAACATCACATCTGAGAAAAAAAGAGAATGAGTATCAAAGTGGATAACAGGAATGATTTATTTCACTTTCTTTCCTCCATTTTTTTTCCCCTTTGTAAAGGATTGCGCTTTGCTGCTTGCTCTCTGAAAAAGTGTATTTAAAGTGGATGGCTATTTCATTGAATGCAACTATAAGATCTGTGATGACTAGACACGATTTCTGCTGTAACTATTAGAATGCATATATATAGATGTATAAAACACAGAAACACACATATACACATTTCTAAGAGGAATAAAAATCTTGACCTTCAGTAAATGCCGTTAACCTCCAGCTGGAAAGAGCGTGCCCTTGGAACAGCAGATGTATGAACTTTGGCGACCCTTAGAGATGGTCGATACACATTCAAGAGGTGAATAGGTGTTAACCCTCATGTTGTGTTCCAGCCATTTTGACCTGGAGAGGATTTGTTCTTTTCCGAACATGCTAGTTAATGACTTTGCTCACACAGGGTATAACAACTTAACAAAAATGTTTTGATAATTTTTGGAGTATTTTTTCCCCACCTTGTTACACTTGTACACTTATTACCAAATACTGGATTCAATCTTTTTATCAACTTGTTTTCTTTCAATTAGCAAAGGTTTTGTATTTGATCGTAGGCCTCACTGATCTGAGATTATGCAGCTCAGTTTTTAAGTGAACAATGATTTTGAGTGAAAATTATCCACAAATAATGTTTTTTTTTTCCCACTCAAAAACTGAAGTACATAAGTTCAGATAAATGAGCCCTATGACCAATGAGTTCCAAAACCTGTTCTAATTGAAAGAAAACAAACTGACAAAAAGACTGAACCCCAAGATTTGTGGATAATATAGCATAATCAGAGATTTACAAGAAATTATTTAAAAGGCCGGTTAAAAAACACCAAGGAATTTCAGCACAACATAAGGGTTAAATGAGTATAACCTACATCAAAAAAACAAGAAAAGAAAGTGAAAGCTGGATTAAACCATAGAAAGAATCTTTACATCATTCATACTTATTTTAAATATAAATATAAACAAGCCGTACCACCTCAGGTTCCTTAGACTAGCGTAAACTCCTTCAATAAAAAACAGAACAGAATCTGAATGCAGAAGCAAAAACAAAGCATTAGTTCAAAATATTGTAATAATGCTTTTCTCAAGAACAGATATAATGTAGCCTGTGGCAACAAGGGCATCGCTGCACACTAGCAGGGGGTAAAAGACAAACTTGGGGTGGGGGGAGGGGCCCGTCTGGTTTTTAATGACCCAAAACTTTAAATACTGCATAATATATAATAAAATGGAGAGTTCATTTAACTCTCACAATAATTCATGGAGACACCATTAGTATCCATTATTCTTAATGTCAACACTGTAAACAGTAAATATGAGCGAGGCATCTTCCAAGCTCCAAGGGAGAAGCACAAGCGAAGCTGTAATCAGCTCGAAGGAGAACCAAAAACAATGCATTAAGCTAAATGTTCGAAAATATCAAAACAGAAAACATGAATTCAGACGAGATACATTTGCACGGATGTGTCAGTCAGATGATGAGCCATTAACATAAAGCACGTATTAGCACGCATTCATAAATAACATAATCTGCACTGTGCACTTCAAATGAACAACTTTTTTAATGAACTTCTGCATTAATTAATGTTGCATTTATTTAAACACCAACTAAAGAGCGCTTCAGAGACGGCCTTGAGGAATTGTTCTGTGTGAATCGTAAATCGCTTGCCTGAATCCAGACTTGAAAGGGTCAGTGCCTCGCATGACTGACAGCCACTGGAACCACCTGCAGCCTGTAGCTGTAGAAATACTGATTGGCACAGTGGGCATGCTGCCTTTCAGCTGGCCTTTTCAAAATAAAAAATGCAGAGAGGAAAAAAAAAAAAAAAGGAGAAAGGAAAATAAAATAGAAATATAGAGCCACTTGTCATCCCTTCCAATCTGCTTAGTAATGAGAAGGCTTTCCCCTCTGGGTAAAAAGATCTGCTTTAATAGATTTTTAATGGCTTTTCCCCTCTCTATAAGAACCACTCTCAGCACCCAATAGCATGTGGAAAAAAACATCAAGTAATTCCAGCCTCAGTGGTGTGAGGTCAGCAATTATAATACACAGAAATCACTAAGGCTTTAACAATTGCACTAAATCCATTTTCATTTTTCTGTCTGATAATGCTATGCTAACATGATGCAATAAGGGAAGTCTCTATTAAAACATACTTACTATCACAGGGCAGGAATGGTTGTATCATGGGGTCAGTTGTAACAACAACACTTGGAAAGTACAGTGATCACCATCATACATGACTTCCTTCCTCCTAAACTGGCAGTCGAATATAAAACAAAAAGGATTAACAATTTAGAGGTATAACATTTGTGACTTGATCAGGTTAATGCAGGCAAAATAACATAATGGCATCATATGAATCAGATTTTAATTTAATTTAATACGCAACAGTTACTCAAAACTATCACCTAAACGTTAAAAACAAGCACACACAAGTATGGCAGAGGAAACAGAGAGGTCTGTAACACTAATTGCAATTTACTTCAAATTATGTCACAAAAACTTAAATATTGGACAGTGTATAAGCCAAAATCTGACAATTGTGAAAGTGACTAAAGCTGTCTTTACACAAGAGTTAAGGCTGCTCTGTGCCTGCTCAAAGACTAAATTCTGCCTTCCCAGACCCACCCCGGCCTGTAGTATCAAAGTATACAGTTGTAGTTGCTCTTACTCTTATTATATTTTCCCTTAATACTTTTTGAAATGGAATGCTTAAAATGGAATAGGGTGGGGGGAGGGAAGACTTCATGCATGTAATAAAATAAGCACTGTAATGTAGAAATTTTAACTGCCCAAGTTAACTCAGGTTGTAACAAAAGCACTCTTTGTACTTGACATTAATTTACATAGTTTAGGGATAGGTTTAATACTTCAAAACTTTAATTCATGGCAGATAAATGTGGAAAACTCTTGAAGTTTGAAATAAATGGTGTAACCAAATAGGCCTACTGAGTTACAGTCATTTAAAAAAAAAAAAAAAAGTGTTATATAACCACTCAACTTCACCTGCTAATACTTGTAGACTGGACCCAACAAGACAATGGTATTTGTGAAACTGAAGTGGTGGGTTAAAATAATCCAAACCAAACAACTGACAAAATTGTAAGTAAACTAATTATATTTTGTATATTTACCTACAAGACAGTCACATGATAGTTTCATTAGAAAGTAAATTACACTCTTACAGTTTTTCTCGATTGCTAACACATTATAACTGATTCATTTGGCCCAATTTTCCAAACGTTTCTCAAAACTTTTAACACATTCCACCTGCTTTCACACATGCTCCAATTTGCTCAATGTTTTCTGCAAAACTCTACACAATAACAGCATCATTTTGCAAATACACAATATAACTACCTCAAGAATCACAAAATGAACACAAATAGCACACATTTATCCGTGTTTGAACAATCAGTAGCAAAACTGATGACACGGCAGTCAGAATCTCAGGATAATATGAACAAGAGCACAGGTGGTTATGGGTTTTGGAAAATGAATCCTGGTAGTGGGAGACAAAGAGGAATAGGATGAGAAAAGAAAAATGAAGGGGATGAGGTCAAAGGTCATTTGTTCCTGATGAAATAGAAAGCACTATAGTTGAGCATGTCCTTGTGCATGGAATGTGCATAAGGAAAGCTGCCTGCAGGCTCATCTACTTACACATTACAATTACAGTACATAGTAGCAGTACTTCAGATGAGAGAACTTTCACTATTCTTTGTACTGTAAATACTGTAGCACACACCCTCAAACTCGTAACTGTTGAATTGATTTGTAGCCGAGTAATTTTCACATGTATTTGTGCAGAACTGAGAGTCGACTGTCTAGGGGAGGCAGAGAAAGTCTTTTCTCAGAAGACTAAGAAACTGTTATAGTATAACAAATAAGGATATTACCAATACTGTAATGCAATTTGGCAGAGGATGCTGCATTTATTTATTTATTGCTGTACAGAAACTGACAGGATATTCCAATGTGTGTTTGCTATATATTCAGTTGTTTGGTTTTTGTACTTTTCTCTTCTAGTGCTTTTCATGTACTGTAAGATAACTTTACAGTGTAATGAAAGTAAACTTTTCTTAAAGTTTATTGGTGAATTTTACTCTATCTGCACAACTCTATTTATGCTGCATACTGTAACAGACATTGACCTGCAAGACGTTTCCCGTTTCCCAAAAGGAGGTTGGGAGTATTTTGTAACAGTGTTTTGGGTTGATCTCACTAGTGTTCTCTAGTCAGGAAAATAGTCTGTGTATTTGACAGCTTTGTGTGTCATCTGAGGCCAAAGATTAGATTCTGACAAAAGAGAATATGTTTTTGACTAAAATGTTTGGAAGTTTGAAGTTTGCACAAGTTGGTGTGTAGTTTTGAGATGGTGAAAATGGTGAATTGTTTCATGAATTGTGTTGTAGCAATCCAGAAAAACTGTAATAGTGATCCTATTCTATACAAGAAAATCTCTTTCCACACTAAAATGAATTTAATCAGAATTTAGGACTGCAGCCAACACTGTAATATCACGAGACACAAATGCAATTAATACACTGGCAGATTTGTGACATTCTTGAAGATGTCCTCATGAATGTGATTCAGTGAGCTATAATTGCTTACCTTGGTTTGTCACCATCATTTAATGACTTCTGACAAAAGAAGTTCAATTCCAAACCTATTTGTCTCAGCACCTCTGTTGACATGAAGATCATGGCGTACCTGGAACAGATGACACAAACTGTAATGCAGCTGACATCCCCCTGCTGATAGAGCACCCTGCGAGGCAGAGGAGCCCGTAGTTGGTCTGAGAACTCAATGATAACCTTCACAGAATTAGCTGCAGGGGTTATTCATACAATAATTGTTTCTGCCAAACCCATACATCTCCATGTCAACCAAAAATTAATGTGATTTTTCTTGCTAAATAATAGATAATGCACCATGTAGCTCTGAATTCCCCTCGCATATCACAATCAAATCCAGCTTTCACATTTTCATTAGTTACCTAAGATGTAAATAGTGTTTGTATTTAAAGATTTCAACTTGGTCTCCTTTATTTGAATGTAATTGAACTTGTTAATACAAGTGCTTAATTCCTTTGTTGATTAGTACCTTATATTCAAGAGAGGGTAATTTAGACCTCCAATTACAAACACGAGTCTTGATTGCACGGCCCTTAAAACAAGGCACTGATCTCTTAACGTGGCACCGTTAAATTTTCCGTTACTTTACAGTAGCCAATTTGCTGCTCCGTTATCCTAGACCGTTGACCGAGGTGAGGTGTAAGTGATAAGCACCCGCTCAGACTAATGTCGTCTCCTGTGGCTTGGCACCACACTTGTGGACCTGACCAAAAACAGGAACACTGCGACATGGGTTTGAGTTTCTCAGAGCTCACGTCAGCCTGTCAAAGCCACAAAGGCCTGGCCTGTCACCGCACTGTGATACTCTACTCTTCCTCCAGGTCTGCTACATTATCAGCGATGAGGAAAAGGTCAAAGAGTCAATGAGGAATTAAGACATGCTTCCCTGAGCATTCCCCACGCAGCATTTCAGCACTCATGCTAACTCACATAAAAAGGAAAAGCTGGCCGTTCAGGCTAATAGTGCTGATCAGATTTCGCTGGCTGTCTAAATGATTTCCATTAAGGCCAATTAGCCACCTCACTGATTATGTAACATAGGGGCTGCCTGCCTGAATATATATATTGAGAATAAGGAGGCAGGTAATGGTAGATTTGTTTTCAAATTTGATATAATTTCCTCATGACGATTATTGGTAATTCATTATAGGCTAGAGGGTTTCTTCAGGGTTTTGAAGGTTAACTTAATTTTTAAGACCAAGTAAAAAACATGAGGAACAAATTAAAGTGAACATCAAAATATTCTGTAATTGTAAATGTCTAAGTGGTATTAGCAAGACTTCAAACATTCAACAAATTTCCAATACTTTTTACTTTATTTAACTAGTATATGGAAATAACTTTTACTGTACCTTCTGATCAAATTGGAAAAAGTAATGTTCTTCCTCAGTATTTTTGTCTCGTTTTCCATTGCAAATGTTTAAAGATTTCTAAATCATGATACACTGAGAAGCAAAATCAGTGTACAGGTGCTTTCCTGTAGCTCAAATAGTAGAGCATGGCGCTAGCAACGCTAAGATCATGGGTTCGATTCCCAGGGAAAGCAAGAGCTGATAAAATGTAAAAACTGTAACTTGAATGCAATGTAAGTCGCTTTGGATAAAAGCGTCTGCTAAATGCATAAATGTAAAATGACATAACTCTCATTTTCTGAGAAAACGGTCAAAATAATGTGAGTTTATGATTAAAACAAGAACAATTATCCACCAAAGGGGTCAGAAAAACACACCTAAAACAATAACAAATATTTCCTTGAATTAAGTATGAACTCAATTTTGTTAAATTTCATATCTTCATTTTGTATCTCAAGTATGATTTAAGAATATTTAGGTATTTTCACTGGAAAATGACAAAAAAATACAGAGAAAGATATTAATTTTCATGCAGTGCATTCACCATTTAATGCCGTGACTATGAATTTAAGACTCTCTGCTCTGATTTAAGACTTCATTTGTGGAAGGGTGAATTAAGACTTTTTCAAGACCCACTGAAACCCTGTTATAACACTGAAATGGCCATAATTCATACTAGATTTAGTCATTACACAATGGCTCAGTCAAATCAAAATCCCTTGGAATTATGGCTTGCAAGACAAAGGCCAAGAGGTCTATTGATTTGCATGTAATACATGAAATTATTACTTTGGTACTGCTACCTAAGAGAGAAGACGGCAAGGCCAGAAAATCGAGGCCTCTGATAAATGTGCTCAGCAGAAAGCTTTGAGAAGTCTAGAGAATCAATATGGTAGTTTGTCAAAGCCGATCTCAGAGGTAATGTGACGAAGCATCCTGCAGAAGAGAGCCAGAGTCAGCAAAGTACATTATCAGAAATCAAAGCATCCGAGAATGACAGGGGGAGGGGGTTAGGGTGGGCCCTGAACGAAGGCCACACTTCCTCTGTTGTAATTAAAAACCATTTTATCAGACCTGTCCTCCAAACAATCCCTCTTGCTTCCCATTGACAATATGCCAGGCAGGGCGTGAGCTCTAATTTGACTTTAAATAAATGAGCTGAAGGTATTTAAAATTCTGCATTAGCTTTAGGGAAGAAAACAAGTGGGAAAACAAGGAGTTGCAGAGCTTGTAAACTTCAAAGAACACATCAGATGCATCACAATAATGCCTAATTATCACGATAATGGCATAATAATCTGCATACCATGTGTGACAAATACATTTAATCAAAAAAAAAAAAAAGTGGAATTGTCAAATTTCAAAATAAACTTGAGCGACACAATAGCCAATTCGACAAAAAATAAAAGACATAATAAAGTCTATACCTTTATCTTGAAAATATTAAATTTCCTTGAACATTCTGATCAGTTTTAATCTCTTTTATCATTTATCTAGTTGGTTATGTATACAGCTTCACTAATTTCCCAATTTTTTTGTCAAATACTATTGTTAAATAAATATTATATTTAGGTTTTTTATTATTATTTTTTAATTAACTTGTAGTTATCAATTTGATATTAATACTAATAATACTAATTAATAAATACAAATGTGTAATATTTAAAAGAAAACCCCAAAGTATAAAATTAATAATTTATTTATTTTTTTTGTGCAAAAGTGCATGTGTGTATTTCAGGTCGCACTTGGCCATTTGTACAAGCTTTCAGACAGTCTGTGACAAACATTTTCTTGAGAAACTCAAGTCCTTCTTTTCAAATACTCATTGTGTCTCTGATATTAAAACTGAGCACCCTCCACCTCCTTGTATGCAAAGTAAACAGTAACAGGTCCTGCAGAGGTCTGAACTGTCTCTGTCACTCCAACTACCATCCATGAACCCAAGCCATACGCCAAGCATGGGATACCTTAAAGAGAGAGAGAGAGAAAACATTAAAAATGTACAAGTGTGCTGTCAAAAACATAAAATAAAACATGTGTAACTAATACTTTAACTGACCTAGATTGATGACTTTCAATGCACCAAAAAACTTATTTTCAAACTCCAGGTTCTGTGGAGGTGCTTTGGTGCAGTGGTATTTGATAAACGGGAAAGCACCGGTCCTAAGGATGTGGTAGTTCGCTCCCTGCACCTGCCAGTTGAAGTTGGACAGACCGAACTGGTCGTTGACGACATCCCGGTAGCTCACGCAGAATGAAGTCCAGGGCGGCAGCGCGCGCTGAGTGAGGTGACACGTTAGTACTTCAGAGGCGGCAGGACGAGGCGCTTTATTCCCAAAGCTGCTGGGGAACAGGGCCACTTTTAGAAAGCCACCGTGGATTCTGCGTAGAATCTCTGTCATAGCCGAGTAAACCATAAAGTGGTCTAATATCAAAACGACGTTTCAAGAGCAACTGTTGGCGCGCCACATCATTATTTCGTTACGAGTAATAAATAAATAAGTTAAGCAACGTAAATCATTAATAAAGCACATCAAACCAAACCAAACCAAACTGCAGTTTTGCAACCTTTAATCAGCTCAAAAATACTGCCGAAACTTTGTGTGACGCAGAATCAGAATCAGTCCCGCACTCGAGAGAAAGAACGGCTCGGTTGTCAGTGAAGGTTATACAGCTTACCGGTGCGGCTTTCATACTAGTTTGACAAACATTTATATTACTACTCCGCTGCTTTTACGAAAGTACGATTAACGAGCTAGTTTTCTGCAGAAATATAAGAGGCGTTCAACCTTCACTGGTACGGATAATATCTTTTCCGGGAAGAAACAACCGAGCTCTTTTTTGTTCCTATGCGCCTTATGTAGTTGTATGTATCTTCATTCTCATGCACACATAGACTTCCATTCATAAATGGAATTACACATAAAATACAGAATAGAACAAAAATGTGATTATATTATATTGGATTATATGTCCTATACACACACACACAATATTGGATATATTAGGCTAAATGTTTAATAATTGATTATTTTATATGTTGGTCAGTCTATATCAATTAAACCCTTATCTGGAGCCAATTACATACCAACCTCACTTAAGTTTGTTTATTTATCAGTTGGTCACAGCCAAATATAACTGGTTACAGTTAAATTCAATAACTAAATTTCAGATATTAGTCTTTTATAAGGTTTTTTGATTTAATAAAAAACAAAACAAAAAAAAAACTCCTGAATCCACAAAAACTTTACAATTTATTGAAGGTTTTCTTGAAATAACTTACAACAGAACCAATTATTATCTGGACGTTACTACAGTTAAAAACTATCAAAATGTTTTTTTTTTTTGAGTGATTATAATTTATGTACGCATTATATAGTTTACTGATTAAGCAACATTCCTCTCCTGTATCTCTAGCTATTAAGAGCTAAATGTCACGAATGGCACATGTAATTATCCTGTTCATATTGTTAATCTTTCTAGATATAAATATTGTACAATATTTTAGATCACTATAACAATGTGATCTAAAAAAGTCACGGAGAAATCCACTCAAGCAGATTTATACATGTGTGTATCTCCTTTTAATGTTACTGTATGTTAGCCACTTTACAGCTATAACTAAGTTCTATAGAATTGTTTGGTAACAGCAATTATAACTGAATGTGTAAATGCTATTGTATGATACTATATAACCACGTTGATTAATTTAGGGTTGATCTGTGAGGTTTATGAGATGATAACTGTTCGCTTTCGGCTGCAGTAATCTCCTTTTCTTCTTGAGATGTGGTTTGGTTTTGTACGGTCATGCCCAAGACTTCCTCAATGTCCTTGATAAGGTCCTTATAAAAGCAAACAATAGCAAACATTCAGTCAATATATGTCAGACTACAGATCCTAACCTCTAGCCACTGAACAGTGAAAGAGAATTCCTCTATAAAATTAAGTAACATTGTGTTGAATGCAGCTATTCAGGAAGTGTCAATGAATCTACAGTTCACTTACAGTATTGTCATTGTCTACAGAGTTCTACATCTGAATGACTTCAGCTGCAGATAATACAGACAGAGATAAAGCCTTGACTTTAATAAATGAATACCTTGTGTATTATATAAAATGTTATTATGGCACACAGTTGACATTTTCTCAAAACATTTGTTCTCACCTGATTTTGACCCAAAGTTCAAATTCACTGTTCAAAGTCCCAGCAAAACATTGGTATAATGTTGGTAATAATAAACTTTAGTTGTAAAACTAACAATAATTTATTTAGAATATTTATAAAAGATTGCAACAAACAGTTCTATGCAAACTGAAAGTTACATCTTTTTTTTTTTCACTGAACCTGTATGGCCCAGTCTATTCATCATTTACCAAAGGTAATATGTTGCCAATTGTTGTCCCAATTTTCAATTTGACTTGAAAAATATGAGATTATTAAATTAAACAACCTTGAACACTGTGAAGGATGAAGTTTATTATTACTAGCATTACACAAAATTTTGCAGAGCCTTTTGGAGCAAGTGTTGGAGTAGTGGACTTGACACAACTTCTCTACCAAGTGACTGATTCTTACTGCTGCGTTGTGGATATATTTTTGTTAATTATTTGATGGTCATAGTTCATTTTTTGTCTTTGTAAAGTGACCCTCAGTGTTTGAAAGGAATATTATATTATGTAATATGGTGAAACCATCAAAAATTATTATGATTAATGTCCTATACTCTCAGACAGAAACTGTCACTGGGGTATTAATATGCACATATTAAGTATTATTAAGTATGCACTTTTGAGGTGCTTTTGTACCTTATGGTATCACCCCAGTGACAGCTTTGTACCTTTTTTATAATTTATACTGTAGATATATGATCTGAACGGTATTTTTTTCTGTGAAGAACATACCATTAGCAGGTCTTTTAAGAGTAGGTTAAGAAAAAACCCCTTCCGCATACCTTAAAATTGTTTGTTCCTTGCATATTTGGAGCTGATATTTCCTGATGAATGATTGACAGGTTGCGAGCAAAGGTCAGCAGAGCTCCCTGGAGATCCTCCGAGATTGTTCTGTTAACGGCACACAGAAACAAACGAGCTTACTAATGATCCCCCAGAACCATCATCAGAGAAAAACAAAAAAACAATCACCTTGTTTGGCTGTGGGGCTGTAAGGAGCTTAATGAGAACTCTCAGCCTTAAAGAGTGTGCTATTCTTCAGGGAGAAATGAGGAAGGAAAGCAGGGCTTCAATGGGATAGGTATAGGATTTATGTGATGAATGCCTTTAATTCGATTTGGCAGTATTTTGTGCGCTGCCACATTTCGGGTTGAGGTATTCACTACATAATGTTTAATCTGCTCTTGGGAGTGTGCTCAAGGTCTAGATATATCTCTAATGGTAATGGGGACAGAGGAAGGGAAAACAGAGCCGGAGAAAGATAAGGGTAATGCATCTGCCTGCTTCTTGTGGGAACTCACAGCATTCCAAGGCTTCTTCGATCTCTGCTGTCATGGAGGGCGAACACCGTGCCTTGCCTTGCCTAAAACACAAAATATATTGAAACACTTGCTCTGCAATCAAAGAACTCCAGTTGTATTATTGGAAAACAAGCAAAGGTTTTACCTTGACATCATAACCTATGCCCTGTGCTTTGCACATCAGAAAAAATGTGCTATAATACACCAAAGAAAGATTGGTGTGAAGAAGTCGGGTGCACATCACTGCAAAGCGATTAGTCACTGAGGTTTTCTGAGGAGAGAACACACACACAGAGAGTTAAGCAACAAACTGCATGTGATTCTGTTGCTAAAAATTTGACCAGTACATCTAAATGATAAATTGACCTCCCAGGAACAGCAATAACAGCCACGCTAGAAACAAATAGAAGGGTTTCAAAAGCCCACACTGAGAAATATTAGGCATTAGTCTCATAGTCATATAGGGCACTGGGGAGAAAGAGTCCTGTGTTATTAGGTTATACCGCTGCAGAAAACAAAAAGGTTTACTCTAAAACCCAACGATGCACATAGACACGGCAGATAAAAGATGTGTCTAAAAGAACGCCACAGGAGCGGATTAGTTAAGAGTGGCAGGACTCGCAGGACTCGTAGCGGGCATGAGGCATATTCTCAGTGACAGATATGAAGCGGAGGGTAAAGCCCTTGCACGGTGTGTGGGGCATGAGTAATTCTCTTCTATGGAACTCTGTTTTCAGCTGTCAGACACACTATCCTCAAACAACAATAAAAAGCTTTTCCTGCAGGGTTTTAATTGTGTTTGTAATATTCTGGGCCTGAATGATGGCCAAAGCCGGAGCCATTAAGACAGGCAGGCGGGAGCCGGGCAATACAAGCACATACAAACTAAATGAATGTTTGATAAAATAATACAAGTCGCAGATTAACAAGCGTAAACTCCGGTTTGCCACTAATAAAGGAAGTCTATTGTTTAGGGGCTGGCATCAGGTTGATGAGGTGCTCAGGCATGCATACACATGCATAATGAATATGGTATGCATTATTTATGGGCTGATTATTTAGGCTCATCTATCAAAATGATAATGAATTCAGCTTCTTCTAAACACCAATCAGGTCGGAAGCGTAATTACAGCGTTTAGTTGTATTTAACCAAAATAAAACAACAAAGCTTAGCTAGATCAATCTTTATGGATGCCGTGATTTATCGGGATAATATTCAGCAGTGGACTTTTATTGCTCTCTGGTCCGGTCTCAGGGAACACAATCAGGATAATGGCATTCTTGTGCTTAAAGAGCTAAAAGAATCCCAAACAGTTTAGAACATAACCTTTAAAGTGACGCTTTTCACCCAAAATTTAAAGTTCTGTCATCATTTGCTCACCCTCAGGACCTGTATGACTTTATTCTACTGTGGAACACAAAGAAGATAAGTATAGCAAGATGTCCATGCTGCTCTTTTTCATGCATTAAAAAGTGAACGGTGGCCACGAATGGTGAATAATGAAATCAACTTCAGTTAGTTCCTCACATATACCTCAAGAATTTAACACACCAGTTGCATAGACTACTTTTATAATGATTTCATGATACTTTTTGACACTTTATTGCATTGGTTTTATTAATACTTTTTTTTAAGCAGGAATGCATTAAACTGATCAAAAGTGACAATAAAGAAAGACTTTTATTGTTAAAATAAAATTGCGTTTCAAATAAATGCAGTCCTTTTGAACTTTTCATCAAAGAATCCTGAAAAAAATGTCAGCATATTAGAATAATTTTTGAAGGATCATGACACTGATCCTTAACAGAAATAAATAATATAATAATAATAATAATATAAATATAATATGTATTGTAATAGAAAACTGTCATTTTAAATTGTAATATTTCAAAATATTATCGTTTTACTGTATTTTTGATCAAATAAATGCAGCCTTGGTGAACAAAAATATATCTTCTTTCAAAAATATTTTTTTTAAATCTCAAACCTAGGTAAGTTTAGAATGTCATGAGGGTGAGGAAATGACGAATTTAGATTTTTGATTTAACTATCTCTTTAAGGCAGTTACTGATCTGTTCTAAATTAAAGTCTTGAATATGTTGTCATACCATATTTCAAATCCAGTATATAACAACCATCTCTTCTTAATGCTGAAAGACAGAGTTATATTTTAATTGACTGTACAGATTCTTACAGCTTTGGTCTTTACTCTGGAAGACTTCACATCTCTGACTGGAGGAGGAACCTCCAATTTACTGATGCGACAGTCCAGCGTCCCCCTCGTCATCATGAGCATCAGCTGCGTCATGGCCAACTGGTTACTGTAGCCCAGGTCAAGATCAATAGCCCATACCTAAATACAAACCAGTGCACACAGACATAAGTCAGCAAATCAAAATAACCATTCACAACCATTCCATTTTTAGCCAACAAGTAGACAATGGCAGAAATCTTTAGACAGTCAGATGGACATTTCAAAACTGTATTTGCAGAAAAAACTGAGCTCAACAGACATTGTGTGTGTATGAGAGAGAGAAAGAGAGAGAGAGTAGCATACTGTGTCTAAAGCCCAACTGGAGACTCTCTTCACATCTGTATGGTTAATGGCATCATTATAAGGATATTAAGGGGTCAGGCCCAGTCGTGGCCTTATGCTTAAACAGGGCTAATTTTCCCTGATAATAATCTAATAGCTATGCCCTCTCTTCAAAAGTGGCAAATAAATCACCAGTGAAGGAGTTGTTAATAACTAAGTGGCAGTTGGCTGACTCTCCTGTCGTCCCTATTTGTCAAGCTAAACGCTGCTGCCAGCGAATGCAAATGGTGGCCCGGCTGCTGAAATCACTTCATGATCACAGTATCATGCTCAACGTTCTCATGCTGAAATACATTGAACCGAATCATTTATTTACACTGGCTTAATTTCAGCTGCAAACACTAATTAATTTCAGCATATAAAAACTATTAAAAAGAAAGATAATAAAGGATTGTTTATGTAATTTGCATGTTTTATTTTGTCCTTTTATCCAGAAAACATATTCCTCTGTTGTAACTAATATAAAAGATGATGTTATGTCCTCTAGATACATTTTTCCAAAATTGCTTAGTTTAAGGAATAGTTCACCCAAAAATGAAAATTTGCTGAAAATGTACTCACTCTCAGACCATCCTAAATGTAGATGTGTTTGTTTCTTCATCAGAAAAGATTTGAATGAATTTAGCAGTGAATGGGTGGCGGAATGAGAGAATCAGAATTATAGTTCAAATGTCTTAATAATCCACATGACTCCAGTCCATTAATTAACATCTTGTGAAGTAAAAAACTGCAATCCATGCAGTAAGGTGTCCATAATCCATAATAATGCTTCCATAATAGTCCATCCCCTGTTGTCCTCTCACATCAACATATTTGTTTAAAACTGTTTTGGACTATGCATATTTTTCTCCTGATTCAGACAAAACAACTTTTTTACTGAAGGAAGCAATATTATGGATTGAGGACTCATATTTTAGCTGGAAGCAACAGTTTAAAGTAAAAAATGTCTTGATTGTTTTATTATAAACACACAACTTTCACTTTACAATATGTTAATTGATGGACTGGAATCATGTGGATCACTTGTGGATTATTGTTTTGTTTTTATCAGCTGTTTGGTCTCTCGTTCTGATGGCAACCATTACCTGTGAATGATCCATTGGTGAGCAAGTGAAACAAACCCATCTACATTTTGGATGGCCTGAAGGCAAGAACATTTTCAGCAAATTTCCATTATTGGGTGAACTATTCCTTTCATTCAAAATTTGACTTTCCAAAAAAAAAAATAATAATAAAATTTTAAAGCGCTTTTAAAAACTAAGCAACCAAAAAAGAAATTCCTTTTGGAAATAAGCTCTTGTAAAGGGATAAAGTAAAGCAATGACCTTTGAAAACAGTACTCCAGGCTTACAGGAAGACCTCGATATAGAGAGCTGCATTCACCCAGCAGTGCCTCCCGTTCATAGTTAATACCTGTGCTTGTGGGATAGGTGGGACCATTTAGCCAGTCTGTAGAATCAGCCAAGCCTGCTTCATTGTCAACCTTAACAAAGGCGCTTGATATATACGCCCAGATTGTACCTGTCTTTTATAGCCCCTTCACTTTCATTAAAAACTGCAATCTTGCAGCTGAGCCTCCCTTCGCACACAATGTGAAGCAAGCCTGCAAGGGCAAACACATGCGACCCACCTCTCCCCCACACATACAAAAAATACAGACTGCTTTTAGCAACAGGTTTGAATGTAAATTGATGTTTAAATAGAGACAGGTTAGCACTAGTCTGGCAGATCTGTCTGCCTCTGTGCCAGGAGAGATGGGACAGTAATGTTTGGATTTATCTGTCTGAATTCCTTTTGTCGCTTTTAATTGTGTGTGCAGTTTATTCTCCGTAAGACACGCTGAATAAAACTCATCCCGTGCCTCTGTGAATCCACAATATAGAGAATCCTGGTGCTATTCAATCAGAATAATGTATGAATTACTTTCATTTGCAGGAGTAAAAGCTATTCTATCAGGAGACTATATGAGATTCAAGTGTGAAATTTTCTGTTTCTGTGGACGAGTACATTCCACCTCAATGCGTAATTTATCTAAAAAAGCTGCCGTTCTCTGACTTCCAAAGTCAATCATCTATTTTAAAATCACAGCATGCCAACTGAGTCAATGATTAAAACAGCAGCATGTGACATTCATTTGAAAATATATCTGTTCTATAGTGTTTCACCATTTCAGAATGATAAATAGCATAATGTGTATATGGAGCTGTAAAAATCAACCACTGACTCAATGGGGGCTTAAGACTTTCACTGTGTTAAGTAAATGTCATAAGCTATTTTTCAGAGCTGTAGCATCTCATACATTTCAAGAACATACACACATGATTACAACACAAACAAAAGCTTTAGCTTACACCAAAAGGTCAGTCCATCCCCGCAAAGGGCCCTGAAACATTAAGAACAACTGAGGGGAGGTCTTCTGTATGCAATAGTGACAGATGTAGTGAATACAATGCGAATGTGTTCTGCCACCCTCTAGTGGCAGTGGGAATCGCTAAAAGAACAATGTGACAAGACACATTTCCATCTTAGGCCTGCCAGCAGGGATCATTGATAAAAATCACAGTACTCTAATTAATTATGCATTATGTTGCCTAGTTATATAATCACTTCTTTGCTCACTTATCATTTGCACTATGTACAACATTTCCACAGGGGATATTCACATTCCATGACTTAATAAACAGACCTAAATTTAGAAACACATGAAAAATGACTAAATCAATATCTAACACAGCGAGGTCAGTGAGGTCAAATCCATACCATTTTTCCTACATTAGACTCAAATTTATTTTAATTCATCCCCTCCTTTTTCCCCTGCAGAGATTTTTCAGTTGTCATATCCTTTGGCAGAGATGCAAAGTGAATGGTCTGAAATGCAAGGAATGCTAGTTAACCTCCAACTGTTAGGGATGGCTCTGCACTGTAAAAAATGTTTATTTAGGTAACCTTAAAATGAGCTCCATGAGGTCTAAATTAACATCTAGATTAACTGTTACTATATTATCTTATGCTGTCAAAAAGATTAGAAATAAAATTCTCTTTAGATAACTGCACAAGTACATAGTCTCTAAAATGAACTTATTGTAGTACTTAATGCAGTTTTTACAGAAATTGTAAAAAATCTCACAAATAACCAAGCCAAAAAGAGCATCAACAGTAATGTGCGAGCAAAAGCATTACAGTGTTCAATCTGTCTTGACAGTGACCAAGAACCCCAACGTCTGAGGAAAAGACACTCCAGCCTGACCTCCTGTCTGACACCACTACATAGCAGGGGTGTTGTAAGGTCAGGGGGCAAGGCCTTAAAAGGGGAATTAGTTTATTGACACAATAAGACCTGACAGTTTATTAGATTACCAGCTCCTGGTCATTCTCTCATCTGTACAGCTCTTAAGGGGAACCTATAAGAGTGTCCTATATCATCTCAATAAGAGCGCCGAACCAGTAGATTGAACCCTCACTCTATCGATATTCTAAGGTGAGAACAGTGTTACGGGTTCTGACAGAACAGTGCCACATGTCAGATCCCATCTCACTCTCAACAGCTTCTTAACATGGCAGGTTCTGTTTTCATAGAGCTGTAAAACACACCACTGACATTTAAGGGTCAATTTGTTTCTGAAAGAGCTTGTTTGATAAAAGATAGATAGAGCTGAGTGCCTCCATTGTTTCTGGAGCTCAAATGATAGAGCATGGTGCTAGCAATACAAAGGTTGTGGGTTCAATTTCCAGAAAACACTGCTGATAAAAATGTATACCTTGCAGTATAAGTTGCTAAGGAAAAAAAGTGTCTGACAAATGCGTAAATGTTACGCATTATATTCTTCTTTTAAAAGCCTTATCTATTCTAGCCCAACGTACTGCCTAATATCATACCTATAAATGTACTGGAATGTATTGCATAATGTCATACCCATAAATTTAGCTTATATGTTATTTATATTCATATTCAAATGTACATTAATAAGTGACTACTATATGCTGCTTCATATCTTTAAAGCAAAACATTATTAAAAATAAATAAAATATATGAAAATAAAATACATATAAAATTTATAATATATAACATTGCATTTATCTTATCTGAAACACAGTAAAACAGTATTGTGAAATATTATTACAATTTAACATAATTGTTTTTAATATATTTTAAAGTGTTATTTGTTCCTGTGGTAACAAATCTGAATTTTCAGCAGCAATTACTCAGCGTCACATGATCCTTAAACATGATTTGGTGCTCAAAAAACATTTCTTATTATTATCAATGTTGATGACAGTTGTGCTGATTAAAATGTTTGTAGAAACCATGATAACTTTTTTTCTGAATTCTTCGATGAATACAAATTCAAAAGAACATTAGTTGAAATAACATTTTTTGTAATAATGTAATAGGCGCTCACTGGCACTGATCAATTTAATGCATCCTTGCTGACTTCAAGTATTCTTACTGTAAATCTTACTGACCCCAAACTTTTGAATGGTAGTGTAAAAATAAAGTGTTTTTATGTAAGTGTTTTAAAGACTGAGTACTGAACTGGCTATTATTTTTCCTAACCTGCTGCTCCAGGTTGCTGGGATCCAGAAAGGTGACTAGATCCAGGGAGATGTGGCCCATGATGGAGCGCTGCTGACAGGCCTGACCCACACGAGTGCAAATGGAGTGCAGGATGTCAGGGCAGATGGAGGTCTGAGGTACAGTGCAGCCCACCACTTCCAACCCACTGGGCCCACGCAGCTGATCTCCACAGGACAGCATGCAAACATCTCCTCCCGGCTCCACCAGAAGATCCACCGTCAGACACGTCACACTATCCGAAGGCGGGAAGGCTTCTATCACTCCACCTTTGGAAGGAGATGGATACAAATTAAAAGAGTACCAAGGAAGATCTGACAAGTAATTGGTTAGAGGTACTTTGCAAAATTGGTTGAAGCTACCTTCCCTGAGGAAGTGTTCTTGGAAACAGGTCCATGTGGCATAGCAGGATGTGCTGACCGGATGAGCATAAGAAGCCAGAAGATGAGGAACTTCCTCTAAGAACTTGATCATCACCGACTCCTGCATCAAAATGACAGATGAAAGCAAAGTCAGGCATAATGAAAATCCTCTAAGCTCCATAGAGCGACCTAAATAAAACTAATATCTTGACTTTTACGCTATAAAGCAATTTCTAAAGTGTCTGGGCCTGATGTAAAAAAATATATAAAGCACTACATAGTGTCGATACCCTTGATGAAGCAGTAACTACTGAAGTGTGTCTTAATTTGACATGCCTTACAAAAGCTCAGAAGGTATTTGTGTATGGGGGTGGTGGTTGGTGTTGATTGACAGCCCATTGCCACGGCATCACAGTAGTCCAATAGCTTTAACTGAAGGCAATAGTAACTGCACCTGTCCCCAATAACAACTGACACATGCTGGCAGATAAATACCCATGCAAGCCAATCGATCAGCAGATCAATCAGGGTCTGTTTCTGATCAATACAGGCCTTGTTTCTGTAACTAGAAAACACCATAATGGCTTTGACACTTAATTATGTTGTTAATTGCAATGTTTGACTTCCTGTGAGTGCCTCTTAAAACCTGTTGGTTAGTAAGAGAAAGAATTTCAGCTTAAGAACCTCTCAAAGCAGAGAAGAATGGACAGAGCACTTAGGGATTGCACGTAAGTGCATAGTTAGTACTTACAACTGCAATGTATAGAAAACAGTTTCTAACCAGGCAGAGCATAATAGGGGAAAGAATCTTTTTGGTGGGAAACTATTTAATAAAAGGCCCTTTTTTATTTAAGCGCATTTAACAAGTCAATAGGTCCTGTTTTACAACCTTGAGAAGATGTAAGGATGAATCCATTTTTGATCTCCATAAAGTCTTTATCCTTTTCAAGTACATTTATAATGTTCAAACAAAACTGACATCACTGAGGAAGTTGTCTCAAAACAGGGAGATGCTGTTGATATTCAAGTCATGAAACAGTCATCATCATATTCAAGTACCAGAAGAGCCAGGGTCAATCGCTGCGCAGTGATTTCACCCTCGACACAAGCCATAAAGCACACAATGGTGCGGCAAAAAGTGTAAGGAAACGGCCTTCGTTCCCCGCGAAAGAGCAGGCGCGCTCTGAGAATTTGCCAATGCACTTCACACGAACAGCGGGGAAGGAAGGAAAGCGAGAGGGAATAATTTTTGCCATTCTTTATTTGGACTTAAACTGCGAGCTGTACTGTGAGAGAGGATTCGGGCCTTGCTTGGCTTCCACATAAAGATGAGCTATTTGAAAATAGATAAATAAAATAGACGTCTCCTCTGTGCTTTGATTGCTGTTTGATCTCTATATTAGGAAGAGCGACACTGCAGTCACGAGCATAGCCAACAGCATACCTCCTAAGAGGGATATGGGGCTTTCCTTAAAGGGATAGTTCACCCTAAAACAAATATTCTGCCATCTTCATGCATTTGGAACACAAAAGTAGATATTTTGGAAAATGTCTTAGTGGGGTTTTTTTTCATGCAACAAAAGACCCCATTACATTTCTTTTTTTTTTATGGACAATAACAGGTATAAACCTTCTTTGAAATATATTGAAATATATTGTTTTGTGTGGTGTTGTTGTTGTTTTTTTGTAAGCCCTCTGATATACTATTCCTATACATCAGATATTATATATACCAAAAATCCTAAACAAATATGAAATGATGTTTTGAATAGATATTGTAATTTTGAATGAATATGGAGCTGTCCTTAAACGTATAGTTCACCTGAAAGCAAATAGTCTGCCATCCTCATCTTTTTGTTCAAAAGTAAAAGCAAAAGTAGATATTTAGAAAAATATTTAGTCTCAGTGTTGTTATTAATGTTTGTCTATAAAATAAAAGTCAGGTCCAGTGTTGTTTTGGACACCATTATCTTTTATTATATGGACAGAAAGTCTTCAAAAAAAAAATTATTTATTCATTTGTGTGTGTGTGTAAGCCATATACCTTTATGATATACCTTTCTAATACACCAGATGTTAGGCATACCAACAAATCCTGCACAAATATAAAGTAGTGATATCAGGTAAATCGACATTTTGAATGGGTTTGAGAATAAAGCCTGGTTATAATATGGACATATTTGCGGATTACTTCCCAAATGCAACATTAACCAAAGAGGAATACAGAAAGTGTCGTTACATTCAAAATCTAATAAAATAAACGTGGTACAACACGTAATCCCACATGCATTGAATAAAATAAGTAGCAGACAATCTGTCTATCTGTTGATGCTATTAGTATAATGCTCCCTCGTGTCTAATGACCCGTGTGCTGGCAGAACGTGCATGTTTGTAATGTGTAAAGTGTAGCGTGTACGAGTCCACCCAGCCGTTGAATAGAGTGAGATCCGCATGTCTTTAACCCATCTTCTTTGAATAGCTGTGAGGCCCGCCCCAGGCTGAAACACCCCTCGGGGTGTGGGCCTCCCAAACACATTGCAAAGAATCACACAGTCTTTTTTTACACTGCCTCTAGGTCTGTTTTCACACTTATCTCTGTAGCTGTTCCTCTGTAGGACCACATGGGTTCTGGTATTCTTCTTCCTGCATTAGAAAAGGCTCTTTATACAATCAATAATTAAACAATGTGCACATAGTAAATAGGGTAAATAGAGGGGGAGCTCAGCATAGGCCTGAGCTTGACATGGGGAAATTAAAGGATGCATTACAGCGAAAGACAGCTCCCTAGAGAGGCAAAACAGCATTTAAACTTCTATGACTTATAACTAAAGCCAAACGTAAAACTTAAGTGAAGCCTCTGAGCACTGATAATTGCAGTCTGATAATTACAAAATCATTATAATATTTTTTCTCAAAGGATAGTGGCCTACAAATGCACGTTTTAAAAATTTAATTGCAAATAGGCGTCATACATACTAATGTTTTGTACTTAAAGAACAAAAGGCAATATTTACCATTTATTACCCACTGCAATTAAAACATTAGGCTGATATATGAGTTCTAGAATATTTCCGCATTTGTTGTTGAATTTATTAGCTTAGAGTAATAAAGATAAAACGCAATGAACATAACATCAAGCAGATAAATAAAATGAATGACATGCAAATATGCAACCGCAAACGGAACCGTAATGAGGGGCGTTGCAGAACGGCAAAATTACCACTAAAAGAGTGGATACAGATCTGTAGAAAATGAATGACATGCTGAAATAACCTCTTTGCTCTCCATTCTGTTAGCAGAGCTTTCCATTGATTAAAAAGGTTGAAGAGGTAGAATAAAGGCCCGTACTGGCTTCCATATGGCCCAGAAGCCCTAAGGGTGCAGGCCAGCTCATCAGGCCCCAACTCCCTTTCCTCTCACTGGGACCCCAGCTGGTGAAGAGCCCCCCATTTAAAGCTCCTTCACCGCCATCACCATAATGGAGCTTGGCTGGGCCTCAACCGCTTACCTCTGTAATTAACAGCACCAATGCCACCACAATTACAGCCCCAGATTCCTCTCTCGGCCTCAGTGTGAATTAGGGACTGAGCTAATAGCTTGGAGGTAGGACACGCGGCCTCCTCTTGCCCCTGGGATAGAAGGCTACAATAAGAGGCTGGAATAAAAAAAGCGAGGTCTGATTTTGCACACAGCCGCGTATGAGGATAACCCTGTAATTAGCTTACACAAAGCTCACGGTGTAATGGCAAAACACAGTATTTAAATCAAGGGCCAAATTGTAAGCATATGATGCAGGAGAGGGTTATGAACACGATTACAGGCGGGTACAACTGATGTGTTTTTAAAGCACACGACAGAGTGTTGAATACATCACATTTGAATTAGAATACATAAATATGCTACAATTCAAATGACTCATTATTAATTTCTCATGAATTTGAGTCATAAGCACTCTCTAGAGTCTAGACAAATCACGATGATGGCATCAAAGTTTGGCCTTGGTCATTAATGACAGGCTTGTCATTGAAACAAGGGTGCATTTTGTAAAGAATGTGAATATAAAAACCAGGCAAAGCGGAAATTCTAATGAACAGGGCTTGTGACTGAAGTGTAGCTGCATTTGCAAAATAAAAGAAATGGCACATTTCATTTCGCATTTAAAAACAAGCCACTTGATACTTCAGAATTGCTACTGTTGCACAACAGGCACTCACTAATGCAGACTGTGCATTTGAATGGTGTAACTGCACTAGGAACAAATCAGAACAAATTGTGTCAACAGATTTATTTTATTTGTTTTAAAAGCAAAATCTGTGTCATGTCCTCTACCTTACCAAAAGCTTTGGTTTTTGCAAAATGTTTAGTAATATCACCATTGTAATGTTTTATTAAACATTATGGTATTTTAGAACTTAAATAGTTCCACTTAAATTCAATTTCATGTAAAAAAAAAAAAAAAAAAATGTTTTATATATATATATATATATATATATATATATATATATATATATATGATGCATATAAATCATCCTGATTCTTATTAAAGTTAATATAACTAAATAGTTAAACAAAATTAAAATAAAAACATAGTTAAAATGTTACAAAAATATAATAAAAACATAACTACAATAAAAATAACAATACAAATAAAAATAATTCAAATGTGTCTTTTCTCCAATAAAATAAAATAAAATAAAATAATACATACTTGCTTACACACATACATAAATGAAAATAACTGAAGGTTATTTAAAGATAATTTATTTAAAACTAAAACAGTCCTACCTTTACTTGAGACTGTGATGTTCTCCACTGTTCAGGCCCGTAGCGGCTAAACTCCTGCTGTGCACATGGGCGGCATTTTAGATGGCATGCGTCACAATAGGCCGTTCCCCGTCCACCCACTTCACTATCTATCTTGAAGAGCCATCGCTGGACTTCCATGTGTTCTGTCATCAGCCGGGCCAGTCCTTCATAAAGCTGGAAGATAGACATATGAATCATATTCCATCTTTTTCTACATCATCAAATGTAAGTTTCGCATGAGGTGTTTAAACAGATGTCTGGCACACAGACCTGCTCCAGGGTGTATATATCCCACTTTCCTGGAGGCATGTCGACCCCTGCGCTACTGAAGATCCTTCTTCCCCCAGATTTAGTGCTGTATAGCTGGGTCACCGCAGGCTCTGTGCCCAAAAGTGGAACTTCGAGCTCATCTGCCACAGCCAGGTCATCAATATAGGTGATACTGCTGATCATGTAGGCCTGCTTCCCCTGGATCAAATTCTTGATGCGCTGTAGCGTTCGAGGACTGTACTTCAGGAGCGAAGCTAGACACATATTCCGGGTCTGAAAGAGGAATATAATACACTGAGTTAATGGTCAATTTGAAGAGCACAAAAGCTGCAGAATTAATGCTGTTGTTATGTTTCATAACATAATAAGCTGTAATAAAGAGAATACATAACAGAAATACATTTTTATTATGTATATTTCCCTCCCAAAGGTGAAATCTCAGCGGTCTTTGTGTACATAAATAACTGTCCTTTCCATTCCAGCTCTAAGGTCTTACCCCTCCCTTTGTCTATGGGTGTAATTTATGAACGTGCGCAAACACATTGGGCCCATTACGTGCAGCCGGAGGGGTCATGACCTCTCCTGTACTCCAACACGTTAAATTGATAAAGGAGAGTCAGGGGAGGGCCGTACACCTCTGTAGCCTCTTGTCTTTACTATGTGCTTAGTGATGGGCTCCGTGGGGAAAGCACTAATTACTCCACATCTGTATGTTTGATCCAAGCAGAATTGTCCCGTCTGTCATTGGCACGCCACGCTGGCAGCAACGGCTAACAGAGATTTATCCTGCTGACACGTCTGGCAGAGTTTACACACGGAGAGGAATCGACAGGGAAGAGGCAGCGCGTGCTGCTCGTACGCTATGCGGCAATAAATAACAGAGGCGCGTTGCTTGCATGTGCAGTCAGTTAGGCCTACAATAATAGAAGAAACAAATGTGCATATAGTGTAAAAAAAACTCTCCTTCCTTGCAAAATATATATTTTCAAGAATAGTTTACATTTGTGTTGTATTTTTCTATTAACCACTTGAATTGGGGTTTTAAGGTAACTGTTTTTTTTATCTATTAAAATAAGTAAATGAATGGATGAATCTGTTTCAGGTTTATACATCTAACAATGAGTAGGAAAAGATACACTAGTAAATATTATAAATAAATGTCATAAATAATAAGTAAATATTACAAATGTTTTAAAAAGTAAATATTTAAATAAATGATTTAGATTTTTATCATTTGTTTATAAAAGTCAATTATTTAATTCTGCAAACATTTTGCATTTATAATATTGTGAGTAATATTTTTTCTGATAAATTATGAGAAAAATCCATTAAAATAAGTTTGAATTGAACTGAACATCTGTTTCAGGTTTATACATCCAATGAGTAGAAAAAGATACACTAGTAAATATTATAAATACATGTTATAAATAATAAGTAAATATTACAAATAGAAAATGTTCTAATAGTATTTTTTTAATAAATTATTTAGACTTGTATCATTTATTTATATTAAATCCAATTATTTAAATCTGTAAACATTTTGCATTTATAATAATAGTAGTAATAATAATAATAATAATAATAATATGTTTAATTTATATAGCACCTTTCCCAGTCTCAAGGACGCTCTACAAGGTACACCAATACAACAATTACTCATTACAAAGAAACAAATTACAGTGGACATTGGACATTTCCCCTTTCTGTAACAAAACAATGCAGTTGCATTTAACACAGAATATGTAGTAAGGACATAGAAATAGAAAACAAATGGGACAAATACACAATGCAAATTAGTGATAGTGTTGATTAAACAAATATGTTTTAAGCTTTGATTTAAATTCACTGAAAGAGGTGACTGTTCTGAGTGCCAGGGGAAGCGAATTCCAAAGTTTGGGTGCTGTGACAGAAAAGGATCTGCCTCCCATTGAAGATAGGTGGAACATAGGCACACAAAGAAGTTCTGAACTAGAAGACCGGAGTGAGCGAGAAGGAATATAAGAAGAGAGTAGGTCAGAAAGATAGGAAGGAGGAAGACCTTTGAGTGCCTTAAAGGTGAGCAGAAGAATTTTGTATTGCACATGAATAGATACAGGCAACCAGTGAAGATTAAATAGAATAGGAGTGATGTGAGCAGATTTTTTTGTGGAAGTTAATAATCTGGAAGCAGAATTTTAAATGTACTGCAGACGAAAGATGGAGTGAGCTGGTAAGCCAGAGAAAAGAGCGTTACAATAGTCAAGGCGAGTGGTAATAAACGCATGCACTAATGATTCTGCATCTTTTCTACTGAGGAATGGATTAAGTGGTGCAATTCGACGTAGCTGAAAAAAAAGCAGCTTTGGAGAGTTTGCTGATGTAGTCATCCAAGGTCAGTGATGGGTCTAGAATGATACTTAAATTTGTAACAATAGCCGATGGAAATATAGAAATAGCATCAAGGTCAAAGCTAGAAACATCAGTTTTATTATTTATTAGAGATGGGGGACCAATTATTAAAATTTCCGTTTTACTCAAGTTCAAACTAAGAAAATTAGAGTGTAGCCAGTCCTTCAATTCACTGACACATGAAGATAAGGAGGCCATCGAATGGGTAGAATCTGGTTGACAAGCAGTATATATCTGGATGTCATCAGCAGTGGTACTTAAAACCATGGCGACTAATTATTTGACCAAGAGGCTGAATGTAGACGATGAATAGTAATAGTCCGAGAACTGAGCCCTGGGTAACACCCTGTTTGAGCGAGACAGTGGGAGATTTGGAATTGTGCAGTGAGATGTAGTATTGCCTATCTGTGAGATATGAGGAGAACCAGGATAATGCAGAACCTGAGATGCCAAACTCTACATGGCGAGAGAGTAATATCTTATGACAAACAGTATCAAAAGCTGAGCTGAGGTCAAGTAATAAAAGAATTGATAAACCACCTGAATCACCGGAAAGTAAGAGATCACTGACAACCTTTACTAGAGCAGTTTCCGTACTGTGCCGTACTGTGATACTCATGATATTAAATCAGCACTCTCTAATTGCTGATTTAATACAGAAATCGAATTCCTCTTCAAGCCGGCTAGACCCTGCCCCTACTTTTCTCCTGAAACACTGTACCCCTGTTATTTCTACCCCAATCTCACACCTCATCAACATGTCTTTCATTTCTTCCACTGTTCCTATCTCACTAAAGACTGCTGCTGTTACCCCTATTCTCAAAAAAACTAATCTGGATCCTGTAAATCTATCTAACTTCCGTCCAGTATTTAACCTGCCATTTTGTTGCCTCTCAGCTGCAGTCATTTCTAGCCCACAACAATCTCTTTGATATTTTTCAGTCTGGTTTTCGCTCATTTGTATAAAAAATTAGGGAAAAGACTGTTGCCTCTCAGCTGCAGTGATATTGATATTCATGAGCGAAAACCAGACTGAAAAATATCAAAGAGATTGTTGTGGGCTAGAAATGACTGCAGCTAAAAGGCAACAGTCTTTTCCCTAATTTTTGATACAAATGGCAGGTTAGACATTGGACGGAAGTTAGATAGATTTACAGGATCCAGATTAGTTTTTTTGAGAATAGGGGTAACAGCAGCAGTCTTGAGTGAGATAGGAACAGTGGAATAAATGAAAGACATGTTGATGAGGTGTGAGATTGGGGTAGAAATAACAGGGGTACAGTGTTTCAGGAGAAAAGTAGGGGCAGGGTCTAGCCGGCTTGAAGAGGAATTCGATTTCTGTATTAAATCAGCAATTAGAGAGTGCTGATTTAATATCATGAGTAATATTTGTCTGACAAATTATAAGGTTTTATACATAAAAAATATATAGTATTATTATAATAAATATTTACTGTAGCAATATTAGAATCGTTACAGTTTGGTCCCTGATATCAAAAAGTGTATATGTGACCCTGGACCACAAAACCACACAAGGGTCAATTTTTTTTTAAATTGAGATTTATACATCATCTGAAAGCTGAATAAATAAAGCTGTATGGTTTGTTAGAATAGGAAAATATTTGGTCGAGATACAACTATTTGAAAATCTGGAATCTGAGAGTGCAAAAATGAAGCAATGCATAGTACTAATCAAAAATTAAGTTATGATATATATATACAATAGGAAATTTACAAAATATCTTCATGGTACAGGATCTTTACTTAATATCCTAATGATTTTTGGCATAAAAGAAAAATCTATCATATTGCTACAAATATACCCATGCTACTTATGACTGGTTTTGTGGTCCAGGGTCACATATACTGACAATGTTTATATTTAGTTTTGAACACTATCAAATATTTCTTTTTAAAAATGCTAATAAATGATAATATAAAAAGTCTTCTTTATCTTCTTTGCATTTCTCTTCTTTCCTAGCTTGCTTCCTAATCTAACTGTCTAATAAACTTAGCATTGTAAATTACGAATATTGTTGCTCTGTGACATTTGCTTTTGTTCCTCTTTTGTAAGTGGTTTTGGATTTTTGGATTTCTGCTAAATGAGTAAATGTAAAAGTACAGATCCTTGCACTGAAAGCTAATCAATTATGGTAGGTCTGCACAGAGTGGTAAATATAGGTCACCTCTGTCGCCCTCTACAGGTGAGAAATAAGTGAAATTATTCTATGAAAATTGTTAACTAATTCATGTGCACCACTATATTTCAGAAATCACTTTGAGGGAAGACATCTACTGTAGGCGTGTGTGTATGTGGTGCACCATACTGAAAAATACTCCAGTGCTTCTGGCATGAGAATAGTGAAGCGTTTGGCACAGTGGGACTCAGGCGCAGAAGCGTCACCCAGCTCAATGGCTGTCTGCAGGCCCAGCAGATGAGTGTAGTACTGGAGAACATCCTCACCCAGGCGCACCGGAGACACATAGATGACCTCGACGTTCTCATCTATATGTAACACAAACAGTACTGTGTTTGCTTTCATGTGTCTGCTGTCAATCCAATTTGATCATGTCATGGTTCACACCCTCACCTCTGATATCACACAGTCTGCCCATCTGGGTATTCTGGAGAACATCAAATCCTCTGAGACTGAGCCTCTGATGTTGGGAATATCCTATTGAACAAATCAAAATGATTTGAAATGAGATTGAAATATTTTAACAATAAATTCAAGACTTTATTCTAAATGAGGAAACCTCAAAAAGACTGCTATAAACTAATCTCTATAATGAAATGATTAAATGCATGCAAACTAACAGAGCGAGGCAATAAAAACAATAGGGTTCAACTTCTTAATTATCTGAGCTCACACAGGCCTCTCCTCAGCCACCCCCAGTGCAAAAATCACACTCCATCTGCTGGTGATTACAATTCACACTCATCATCGTCCCCGATAGCCAGCGCAGGTCTCAATGACAAGTTTTCGGTAAATCAATTTTCTGTGTTTTCTGTAGGTGCACCCAAATACATGTATTTTTTCCCTTTAAAATATTATGTGACCAGAAGCCATCATAACAGATGGAAAGGAATTACCCAATGATGGCACATGGATGATCGTCCTTTTGGAGGAGGTGATGTGTTTCCAGTTGGCTGCCAGACTCTGAGAATCACAGACAGCAGAGAATAAAACAGAGTAAAAGTGATCGGTGACAGACAGCACCCAGCAGCACATGGATTTATCATGTTGTCGGCCCACCGATGGCAGCAAAGGGAGGAAATTATGCTTGTCTTTCTCCCTGGGTCTCATGGAGACAAACCAAGCATAAATCACATTAATTAAATCAGCTAAGTGCATACTTAGAAACATCTTCCCTCTATTAATTCAATTAGCAGGCTACATGAAGCTTTCTGCCAGGGGAAGATTAAGGCTTAATTAAAAGGATGTGAGTGTTTAAAGGGTGGAAACATACACAAGCTTGTGTCTGCTCTCACAGTGAGTGACGGTGAGGATAAATGAACATGTGGGCACTAATTAAGAGACATGCTAGTTTCATAAAGATGTTACAGGAATGACAGCACAGATGAAACATCTGTTCTGACAAATAGAAACTTAATCTAAACGTGAGCCTGTGCTATCACAATCACTCTTTGTATAAGCACCTCTGCATTGAAAGTTCAATTCTTTCCTGGGCTATATTGATAAATATATGTCCTATACAGGTGTGGTTTCACAGTTTTTTGTTAAACAGACTGATTTTATACAACATCTTATGATGCCACGGATTCATGATCAGCCATTCAAAAGCTGTGACCGAAGTTACTGTATTAAAGACCTGGTCATTCCAAGAAAAATAATAATTATAAAGTTTTAAAAAAATCAATCTAAATAACAAGGAGACAGCATGGTTGTGTGGTTTTATATAACATTTCAAATTAATATACTGTAACCATTTAGACACTATATTGCCAGTTACTTTGTCTGAAGTGTGAATCCAGTGAACACTTTACTATCCGCAAGGCCATGGAAGTGACACAACAAGACAGCTGTATTATTAGTTTATAATGCACACATTCTTACTACATAGAACATATTTCACATGTCGTGAAGTTTGTTCCTCATCAATTGTAGTATCTAATGTATAGACTGACAGTCTGGAATGCAAACAATGAAAAGTTAAACTGTTAAGTCAATGCTCTTGGAACACTGCTCAACAAATCAGATTCAAGGACCAGAACTAACTGTTATATAAATGTGTATTTTATTCACCTCTGCCCTGATGCGATAGTTTTCCAGTTGGCGGATACGTGAGGCCTGTAGACTCTTCTTCAAATGGCCCAGTTTGGCACGTTTCAGCAGAGACATGGCAATAACTTGTGCCGCCCATTTGGGCCTGAGTTGGAGCAGGTAGGCGGTACGGGCAGAGTAACGCCTCCAGCAGGTCTGGATGCACACAGCCGCTGCCTGATGCCTCTCGATGCCTTTGTAGCGCTGGCCAGGCTGACACATCAGGTCCCATACCTCATCTCTGTTCTCCAGCACCGAGAGCAGCTTCTCCACATGGGTGCGCCGGCCCCTGCCGTCTCTCCAGTCGAGCTCACCGCTCTGCACGCACGCTGCCAGACGCTCCCCACACACCCGCGCCAGTGGCACTGCAAAGTCCAATAGCATCCGCTGCAGCTGGTCCAAAGCCTCTACCATTGCACCCCAGTAGAGACAGTATTGCTTTTTAAACCTACAGTAGTCAGGATCTTCTGGGTCAATCTGACCCTCAGCTATGGAGAAAGGATATTTGCTGACAGCAGCTGGCACTGGAATGCTCTAAGAAGAGAGAAATACATATTATAATAAAGGCAAAAGGCTGTTGCAATCATTTAACGGGATAGTCCATTCAAAAATTGTAATTCTGGTTTAGTGTCCCATAATGGGACCAAAGCTGTTTAATCACCAACATTCTTCAAAATTTCTATTTTGAGACCATACAGGTATGGAATGACATGAGTAAATGATGATGGAATTTTCATTTTCGGGTGAACTATCCCTTTAAAAAAGTTTAATGGCTGATACCCCCTCCATTTTTTCCTTGAAAACTGTTTTAGTAATATAAATAAACAAACAATAAAGTTTACTTAAAGCGAATAGAAAGTAAGTATAAAAGCTTTTATTTTTTGCAATGTCAAAATCATTACCTATATCTGCTCTAAAGCTATTCCTGACACATTTTACATTACATCAGGGGTAAAAGTTCACTTTACACAGAAAAATAAAATTGATTATCAGTCAGTTCTAGAGCTCTCGTGACCAGATTATTACAAACGGAAAACACAGACTGTCCAAATCATCCAAAATGTTACCTCAGCAAGCAGAACACACTATATATCCTTGTCATATATAACTTTATGTATGTCAGTATAAATAAATAATACCTGCAGGTTAAGAGGAGTGAGTCGGGCTATCCCACGATTCAGTACTCCATTGTCAGAGCTTGCAGAAGCAGCTGAAGGAGGGGGTGTGTGAATGGTCCTGGATGATGGACTCTCGGTTCCTGATCTTCCAAGAGCCATTTCATCTCTGCTCACATCCATCTCGAGTTTTGAAGCCCTTTCTGTCTCATCTATAATCATATAAGAAGTATACTACAGTCAAAGACTGTACAATATACATAACCGAAGAAAACAATATATGTAATATATGTAATATTTGTCCAGTTATTTGATTGACATTTTGTATCCGAAGTGCACCACCATTTTAGACTGTATTAATGATTATTTATGATACTGATATATATTTTAAAAAGGTATTAAATACAGTATATTCCTGACACTTAAAATATCACAGACAGCATAAAATTATCTGCTGAAAATGAAGTGTTAATTGAACAAAAAAGCAATACTTGAGGCTTTTTTCCATAGTAATTCCGTTTACTCCCTCTATGTATGTAGACTGTTGGGATTCAATACACAGCAAAAAGCAGAATTTTTGGATACATACAAATTGACTTTCTAACTTTAAATGTAGGCCGCAAATGTGTAATGACATTGTGGAAATAGACTGACCTGTCTTACTTTGGCCACTGTCCTCTCTCTGGAGCACATGGACAGCTTTGGGCTGTACTGGGGTTTGCACTGAAGAGAGGTCAGCTGCTGAGGGTAGCAGCCCTAAAATGCAAAAAAGAAAAAAAAAAATTATAAATAAATAATCTTATTACAATCTGTGGGGAGGATCTGTACACAAAATTACAGCATATTCATTAACACAAAAAGAGGGCACAAACAAACAAATGCATTTATGCAAACATATGCATTTACAGTACACTACTGTTTAAAAAGTTTGGCTTCAGCAAAATTTTTTTTGGGGGGGGGGTAATTTTATTCAGCAAAATAACATTAAATGAAAGTAAACATTCATAAGGTTACAAAATATTTCTATTTCAAATGTGGTTCCTTTCATCAAAGAATCATGCAAAGAAAATGTGTCACAATTGCCACAAAAATATTAAGCAGCATTATTAAGCAATATTATACAGCAATATTAAGCAACTGTTTTAACACTGAAAATAATAAGAAATATCTCTTGAGCACCAAATCAGAATATACAAATGATTTCTTTTTTTTCTTTTTTTTATACTTATTTTTATTAACCATTTTCGTCTTGCAAAACATGCACAGATACAGTGTCTTGATTCGTACATAAAAAAAAATTTGTAGCATATCTACATTTTACAGCATGATCAGAAAAATAAAGAGAAGAAACAAGAAAGGTTAAAAAAAATAATAATATTATTAATAATAATAAAATACACCACTATAATGACACCCACAAAACCAATGAACACAGAACGTCAGCCTTGGATGGAATTAAAATCTTAAAGAACGACAAAGAGTTAACCAGCCAAATCACCAGCTATTCCAACAACAACAACAAAAAAAACATTAAAAAAAAAAAAAAATAGTTAAAATTCTCATATCTCACTCAGCTCTTTCATTAAGGGTTTCCATTGCTCAACAAACAGACTCATTCTGAGTCTTAAACTGTGCGTTATTTTTTCCATCTCATAGATTTCTCTCACTGTCTGTAAGCATTCCTCAAAAGTCGGTGGCCGTTTCTGAAGCCATTTAATTGTAATATTTTTCTTTGCTGCAGCTAGGAGTATTCGTAGGAGGTATCTTCTCTTCTCACTTTTTATTAAATCACCCAAGATAGCTATTAAAGGGTCTCTGGGTAAATTAACTTGAAAAATGTTATTAATGAAACCAAATACATTTGTCCAGAAAGGAAATAGAATAGGGCATTCCCAAAAGATGTGTGTATGCGTTGCTACTTGTTCTCCACACTCCCTCCAAGAAGTACTGGATTGACTTGAATTAAATTTGGCTACAATTTGAGGCGTTCGAAAAAAACGATTAGTCACCTTCCAATGGTATTCTCTCCAGATTCTACTACATGTTATTCTATGTGTATCTGCATGTATTTCAGCCCAATTCTTGTCAGATATCACTAGCTTGAGCTCCTTCTCCCATTTTAACTTTATATAATGTGTGTGGTCTTTCTTCATGTCCTCCAGAGCCCTGTAAATACAACTAACTGGCCTAAGGATCTTGTTACCATTCTGAACATTAATCAACAAAGTCTCAATTGCTGATGGGGAAGTTTTTAACATTTTCCAATTTGGGTGTTTAAAAAGGAAACTTTGAATCTGGAGATACCTATAAAAATTGTTCAAACATTTTAAGTGAATCCCCTTCAAATAATTGGTGGACATACTGCAATTGCTTTAGTGCCCAAACTTTGAAGCCTGAATCCATTTTCAAGGGAGTAAAGTTCTTTATCTGTGTTATATTTGTTAACAAAGAAAGCCCCCTAGGAAGACTGTAAATCTTTTGGACCTCTCTCCATACCAAACAAGTAACCTCTGACCATTTTCCCAGTTTATACATACTTATCTTCTTTTCTTCATTAAATGGGAAAGCTGCTAGTGAGTAAGGGTTGGAATTACATTTTTCAATTTCCAACCACCTAGTCCCCACAGAGTCGGACAACCAAACTACCATGGCTCGCAACTGTGATGCTATTCAGTAGTTCTTAAAGTTCGGCAACGCCCAGCCTCCATGAGATTTACATAACTGCAATGTTTTGTACCTGACTCTGGGACGCCTCCCTTGCCAGATGAATCTAGAAATCAGCTTATCTAGACAAGAGAACATGGATAACGGAGGGGACAATGGAAGGGTCTGGAAAAGGAATAAGAGCCGTGGTAATACATTCATTCTAACAGCTTCTATTCTCCCAGTTAAAGAAAAAGGTAGTATATTCCATCTCCTTAAATCTGAATAAATTTTTTTCTAATAACTTTGTGAAATTACCGTCATAGAATTTATTCAGATCAGAAGGTATAACCACACCCAGATAATTAATCCCCTCTTTAGGCCATCTGAAAGAGGAGGAGGACTTTATCTGTGTTGTAATAAGCTAGAGCTTCCCAACATTGATTTTATAACCTGAATGTTTACCAAATTGGTTAATACATTCCATTAGTGTGGGGACAGAGTGTAATGGATCAGAAATGTATACAATTATGTCATCTGCGTATAATGACACTTTATGTATCTCTCTTCCTACTCTTATTTCCTGAATGTCTGGGTTGCTCCTAATTATCTCAGCCAATGGACAAATGATTTCTGAAGGATCATGTGACGCTGAAGACTGGATTAATGACTGCTGATAATGAAAATATATTAAAATAGAAGTTATTTTACATTTTAATAATATTTCACAATGCTACTGTTTTTACTGCATTTTTGATCAAATAAATTCAGCCTTGGTGTACATAAGAGGCTGTCAAAAACATTCAACAATCTTATAGACTCAAAACTCTTGAACAGTAGTGTATATAATGCATAAAGAAATACTGTATCAGTTGTAAAAAAAAAGAGGCTTATACCTGCATTCGTGTCTCTACATTCGGGTGGTGGTTTGGGGTGTAGGTGTTTAGGCAGACCTTCACGTGCTGCAGCGAAACTCAAAGTGGGACCAGTGACAAATCTTTGAGTCCCAACCTAGAAAAACCAAGGCAAACAAATGTTATGTTTTCATTACATAAATCCACACTATATTCTTTCTAACCACTATGGTTCAACTAAGCCAGAATATAGTTATTTTAAAGAGCTGCTTCACCCATAATTAAAATGGTGTCATTTATTTTATTGTACTTCATACGTTTAATTCATAATTTTAGATTCACATTGACTGTAGCATTGAAATCTCAGTTGAGTGATTTAAATATGTGCATATTCAAGTTTGATGTGAAAGAGAAACATGGTCACCATCTGCTTTCATCAACAAGGAAAATGTTATTTTCGTTTTTGGGAGAACTATCCCTTTAAGCTTGAACTAAGTAATGGGCCTTTCTAAAAAGGCAATAAAACATTGTCCAAACAGGAATTACTGAGCCCCGAATGATAGCTCTGTGGTCAAAGGTCAGAGGTATTGAAAGTGACAGAACAAAGGGTATTAACCTACTGCCCCGTCTTACTGGGCCAAAAAGACCTGCCTGCAGGCTCTAAAGCCACCATTTACCCTATACTAGAAGAAGAGAGAGAGGGAATATACTTCGCTCAATAACTTGCTCACGGAGAATGCTATTAGCTTCGGGTCACTGATCAGATTTTTCCCTCCAAACAAAACTTTGTTGTAAAAGGCTGGGAGACGACTATCCATTAATCAGGCTGGTGGCAGCTTGTAGATGTCAAGAAATATGGTTTCTCTTTCTCTCGGTTCCGTTGGCTATAGCGAACCACAAGTGCATGCACATTTGTGAGAGAGAGCGCGGTGATGTTGTGTGATTACAACCAACAGATTTTCCGCATTCATTAAAACAAAGCTGGAGCTAAAATACAGGCAGTTAATGACATTGTAAACTGGCCAATAAGCCCCCTTCCCTGAAGCAATCAATCACATGCTGGCAATGCTTTCTGGATACTTTGAGCACGGCTCGGTTTATTTGTCTCGCACCTTCTCTCAAGCGAACAGCTGCTTGAAATCTTCTAGAATTAAATTCCATCAGAGCAATGCCTAAAATGCTCGTACCACCTCATTATCATATAATAGTTCATAAATCGAATGAAAGTCGTGCTCCACATTCCACAAAAAAAGGATGTACTGCAATAATTAGGACTTTCATGGAAGTCATATAGCGACTAATATAATTCACCATTAATTTTTACAATCATTTTGATAAAGACAAGCCCCAAAACTCACTCCCAAAGACAAAAAGCCCAATAAAAACATGTTATCTACAGAAAATTTATAGCCGATTAAAAGCAAGATGGCTAAATCACAAGCTAAACTTTTTTGGTGCAAAAAAAACGCAACGAGCAGGATGTGCATTAATCATAGCAAACAAAATAGCATCAAAGAACGAGGTCGGTCATTTCCTCAGTGCATATAAACATAATGGAGAGCACACTGCAAGTTTGTCAAGTTGTGGGCACATGCCAGACAGAGCCCTTCTGTACTCTCCTCATCCTGCTGTTCTCTGGCCTGTCTGTTGTCACACTACTGAGCTCCCTGACAAACCACAAGCACCGGCCAGGTGTTTGGAAAGGTTTGGAGGCTCGCAGCTGTTTAAGTGGTACGAGGGGACATTTAAAAGAAAAAAAACAGTGGGAGCTCCTTCAGAGACTCAGCGGAGAACTAGCCGACAGCACAGAGGTATTGACGCAGCAGGCAGAGCGCCAGCGAGTGCCAGTTGGGTAAGCCACGGCTGTCTTATTGGCATGCGGGAACAGGTACCAGTGCCTGTCCTGAGACAGCTGTAAAGCAGCAGCCCATACAACTGCAATCAGGCGGTGGCCGTCCTCCGAAGAATGCTGATGTGCCGCAATCTGCGTCTGTCTGCTTTCGGCAGCCAAGTCTCATACCTTCTTCTCAACAACATGACAGCCTCCTCACGACTGACAGGCAGAGGATGCAGGAGACAGAAGAAGAACCGCAGCGGAAAGCAGAAGGGGGGGAAACAGAGCACCAAAACAAATGGTGACCTTTAGAAAGATTAATTTGTTTACCAACAGACAGATTTAGCTGTCACTGCCAAACCAGGTGACCTTCAAATCCGCATCTCCTGTTTGAAAGCAAAGTGACTGGACTCATCTATTATTACACGCCAGTCACGTCATTTCTTTTCATGAGGTTCATGTGACAGACGCTGGCGTTAAGGCAACAGTCAGAGCTGGCCACCATATAATCAACACTATCAATAAGCCTTAATCATAAATACTGCTGGATTCTAATGCAGCCACACGTGTAAAATAAAAAAAAACAAGTACACTATAGTATTAGAGGGACAATTCACGCACACAAAAAATACAATTCCGTAATTATTTACTCACACTCATGTCGTTCCAAACCTGTGTGACTTTATTTCTTCTGTGGAACCTAACAGAAGATATTTTGAGAAATGTCTCATAGAATCGTTTGGTAACCAACATTCTTCAAAATATTTTCTTTGTGTTCTGCAGAGGAAATAAAGTCATACAAGTTTGGATGAAACAACATGAGGGTGAGTATATGATGACAAAATAATAACAGAAAGAAATAAAATAATATCTTTCAGCAACTCACACTGGCCCCAGTTCTCTTGTGCAGATGAGGAAGTTGAATCCCATAATTTTGTTGCACAATCTCCTTGTTCTTTGGGTGAAAAGGGTTATTTTGCAGACGCATGATAAATGCTGACTTGTGCTGTTGGGGAGATAGAGCCATAGATTACAGAATAAAGACCTTTCTTGTCTTAACAAAAGTTATAAGTGTAAAGATGGAAACCTTTTCCCCTGGTGATGGACCGGGAATCTGGCATCTCAGAGGACGTGCATTTGGTATTGTCTCATATGGTGGCTGCCTATAAAAATGTTATAAATATATGTTAAAGGTAATGTAATTTTACATAATCCAATTGACAGAGTTTTTTTTTTTTTTTTTTTTAAATACCATTTAACAAGTTTGGCGGGGACAGGCTTCTTTTCAGGCTCTTCAATACAGGGTAGAGTCAAAAACTGATTATTAATGGTTTTCAGATGATCTTCTGCATGCCTCTGTAATTCAACAAATATTTACAAGCATCATTCTTACATGCTCCACATTTCATATATTTCCACTGCATGAATCTTACAAGTCAGGGACTGCAAGACGAGACGACTTATTTAGATGATTAAGACGTAGTAAGATAATTAGTTATATATATACACAAGATAATTAGTTATATTAACTATATTATATACCCTTATTCCATGTTCTGTCCTGCTGATGGCTGCATCCAAAGCTTGAATGTCCAAAACTTCCCCATTCTCTTGCACAGTCAATCGAACAAGATTCTTTTTTAGTTGTCTTAAATCATCCTGCACCTAAGACACAATAAAGATAACAAGAAAATAGTTTTACAAACGTAATTATATCATATTCAATTATATAATGCAACTAGCATAGTTTCAAAGTAATTAAAACTTCAACAGTTGCTGAGCACATTACCTGTACTAAAATATGCCCAACTTCGTCCTTATTTTTAAGGACGTCGGCCATTTTTCTACTAAATAATTCAGGTCACATTTAAGCTTTTTTTCTAATTGTGCCTTCACGCTTCCTTCAAGTTTTCCAAACAAAGGTCTGGCTGTAACTATGGCAACACGACGCGTATGTCAGTATAGTCTCCACAGTTAGGCCAGTATTATTTGTTATTATTGCCATTTTGTTATTAATTAGGGTGTATCACTGACTGACTATAGCCTTCTATCGCTATTCACTGGAAAGCTGCTTTGCTTTAACTCTAATTAAACTTTAGATTTTCTAACACACACGCGCGCGCAGACACGGAAGTAAGTTGAGGTTAGAGGTGAAAGGTTTCCTGGAGGTGGTTGACAGCTGTTGCTAACGTGCTAACTTTCATTAGGAGCTGTTTTTAAGCGTCCAAAAGCTTAAAATGGCAGATGATCAAGGAGATGAAGTACCTACCCTGCCTTGTATCTTAGTCACAAGTTGTGATTCCAGCTTTAAAGAAGAGGAGCTCATTAGACGTGAGTAAAATGGGGAAATCTGTTCTACACTCGTTAGCCTTGATGCTATGCTAACGTTAGCTGTCAACAACAACAAAAAAACATTGCGCTGTCTCCTAATTACAGATCAAAATGTGTCGATCGCGATAACGGTTTCATTGTTAATTGCATAAAGAATACTGTGCGTTAATGTATTGTGTAACGATAGCATAAAAGCAATTTTTTTTTCTAGAGATTGCCCAACTGTCATCTTATAATTCTTCGTCTGGCTTTTTGCTGATTTCATATAACATGGAGTGTTTCGTAAACATTACAGTTTACACGTCTGTCTCTTATATAGGTTTTCTAATCACAACGATCTTAGATTATTGATAAAACAATAATCCAACTTTACAAAAAATGTGAATCACACTACTGACGCTGTTATTGATGCAGGGATACAGTATATAATAAGTGTAATAAGGCTATATATATATATATATAGCTTGATACATTTGGTACATCAATTTTTAATCTTTATGCCTAAGTTAGTGCTTTACTTTAGAACATTATAGGAATTGTTTTTGTAATTCTTTACATCTAGTGATTCTTTGTGTCCAGCAGGCGGCAGTGTTTAGCTTCATTTAATTTACACATTATGTCTTACTTTAGAGATTATTTTCACTGCTAGTGTTTTTTTTTAATGATATCAAACACACACTTGGCCAATAACAGTTTTAAATATTTTATTTCAGAGATCTTGGGCTCAGAATCACTACCTCAAGCTACCAAGATAGAGGAAAGAGTTTCTTGGTATCCATGGACAATCAACAACAAGTACTACACAGCAAATGTCAGCTTATGTGTTGTTTCTAGTCCATTCGACATGAATACAGAGGTTGCCCGGTCTATGCAAGCATTCATTGTTTACTTTGACAGCAAAACTGTGAGTTATCAGCATTATTATCATTTTACAAATTCACCATTCAGTGCATGTGCCTTGCTTCAACTCTTTTTGTATTTCAGAAAGACGGTCTTAACAGTGTCAACTCCTGGTTATCAGTAGTGGAGGATTTGGCTCCAGAAGTGCTGATCCTAGTGTGTGACCATGCGTGTGACAGTGGTGAGTGTGTGTTTGGTACTACATACTTATTCAGTGGTTTGGGTGCAACATATGCAGTTTTCTGCTAAGTTTGGTGTAAATATGCCGTTGCAGGTGTTAGCAAACAGGAGGCCCAGCAGTGGTGTCTGGCTCACGCATTTGAATTAGTAGAGCTCAACCCTCAAGATCTACCTGATGAAGATGGTGAGAGACAAAACAAAGTTTAGTCACAATTATGCACGTGAATCATTTTGTTTACAGTCTGTGTGTACCCCATAGATGACTTCCCAGAGTCCACTGGAGTAAAAAGAATCGTTCAGGCCCTCAATGCCAATGTGTGGTCCAGCGTCGAGATGAAAGATGGTGAGATTGTACTGCTCTAATGCGAAATACACAATGGCATCTACAACAAATCATATTTATATTCAATTAGCTTTCCCTTTAATTACCATTTATTGTTCTCAGAACACAGTCAGGGATTTGGGCTAATGAGCAGCCTGGTGGCCTCTCATCACAACAACCCACGACCCAGTCAAGAGACACTGGTTAGCCTTTCTAATTGTAACATTATTTACAGTATTTTAGAGTCTTAAGGTCATCTCGTTGTAACAGACTATTTTTTTCTCGTTATTAGTCCTCTCATTCCCCATCCAACAGTACAGATGAAGGCACTGAGAGCCAGAGAGCAGAGAATAACCAGAATAATGCAGTAGATACAGCAGTCGGTAAGTGCTTTTGTTAAGGCCAATATATTTATATTCATTTTGGAGGTAAATTAATGAAATGATAAAATCGGATATTAGCATTTGAAGTACAAATGGAGTAAGCCATTGTTTGAATACTTACTTGAAAGTACTTGTGTGCAGTGTTTAATGAAATATTTGCTAATCTGTCACAGATCCCATGATTGACATTGACATACAAGAGTTGGCCAATCTTACTGCTGGAGATGCAGATGTGGAGAATTTTGAGCGACTCTTTACAAAATTAAAAGAGATGAAAGGTACACACACACACACACATAAATATATATATCTATATACACATGTTTGGGGTCAGTAGTTTTATAATGTCTTAGTAAGAGGTTTATTGTGTTCACCAAGAATACAGTAAAAACAGGAATATTATGAAATATTTTTACAGTATAACCTCATAGCCTTTAACTGTTCTATATTTTAATATATTTTAGAATGTAATTCATTCCTGTGATGACAAAGCTGAATTTGGTGCTCAAGAAACATTTGTTATTATCACTGTTAAAAGTTGTGCTAACTTGTGTGTAAACTGATATTTTTTATTTTCAGGATCTTTATTGTGATAATTGAATGAAATATAAAATATAAAATATATTTTTTAAATAATTTACTGAAACTCAAAAGTGAAGACCTGTTTTTACAAATAAGATTCATTATATTCTTAAAACACTTTATTTGTAGACAAGGCCTCTTCGTTGCCACATGAACAGAGGAAAGTACATGCAGAAAAGGTAATATACCTTTAATATTATCTCAATACTGTTGCTAATATTTTTCAAATCTAAATGTTGCGTTAACAATTGAATTGCCCTCAATCAGGTTGCTAAAGCATTCTGGATGGCTATTGGTGGAGACCAAGATGAGATTGACGGCTTGTCATCAGGAGAGGAGAGTTAAGGCCCCAGCTTCCACTGTTGATACTCAGCCCACCCTTTGAACCCCCAGTCATCCCAAATATGCCCAGCCCAGTCCTGTCCCGCCCGAGAAACATGGAAGAATGTAGGCAAAAAACAGCAATGGAGATTGTCATGATACCGCTGTTACTATAATGTCAGTGTCCAGCACCTCAATCAGGCAGTACTGAGTGATTATGGGCTTTTGGCTTCAAACATTGTAATCGCAGAGCCATGGGACGGGTTGCAGGGAGCAAGATTGTTTCTTGCCTGTTCTTTGGTGGTGTCAGTGCAAGTCTGCAGCCACATACAAGGATGAAGCCTATGGTTCTGTCAAAAGAGTTGTAAATCAAATGACGAATGAGCTGACAAAAGTGGATTGTTTTTAAACTTTTATTTTTCCGATGCAAGTCACAATTACGGACTATGCTTGTGCATGTCATTAGCTCTTCATCAATTAAAGTAATGATCTGTCGAATCAGTTTTGATGTTCTTTTGTTTTGTTTGGAAATACATTTATCAAATACATTTGACATGATGAAATCATTCTTTACATACTGTAAGAAAAAGTCTGAAGCGATGCTCTTAAAACATTTTATTATTAAAACTTACATAACAAAAGTCAATATGACAGTGAATGCAAGAGAAGTAAACATGAGTGTACATTACAGAAAAGCAAAAAGGAAATTCAGGGCAAACAAGAACTAAGCACCAGTTTCAGAATATGAAAGAAATTACTGATACTATAAAGACAAAGAATGTTGTATTTGCTTCCAAATCAAGAGTGCAAGAAAATAAACAGGATATAAGCAATATTCTAGCAAAAAGGACAAATCTAAATGTCAACAGTCCAGTGTTGTGCTTTGGCCCTGTTGAGTCACAGATGAAGAGCCGGCAAGATTAATAGCAAAAAAACATAGCTTGGGGGAATCAAACACAAGCATCAGTTGTTCAATGAAACATCAATTCAATTTTAAAAATCAAACAGAGATTGTCAGGATTTTCATGAGCAGTGATTCAGAGCTTATTCCTTGAGACCAGACATCTTCCAATAAAATGAGAAACATGCTGTTGGACTGCTGATGTATGCTGTTAGAAGCCAGACCATGCATTGTTGAACGTCAGTACTAACAAATCAAGGGATTTGAATAACCCGATGAGCAAAGGGTCCACGTAAATATCTAGCCATTTACATTATTCTCTTGTGAAATAAATTTTTCATGAAAATACAAGCATTCCAAGAGCTGCCAGCAGTACTTGCCCTCCATTTTTCTGTGAAAAATAAAAACTCAAAATAGTGGCAATTTTTTGACCCACTCAGAAATCACCGACAGTAAAGTAGCGTAGTATGTAGATATGAAATGCTGTTAGTTGTTACACAAGTTTTGAGCTCAAAAATCAGTTGAATGGATTGACAGTCCTGAGTTTCAGACATCCCTTTGATGCACCAATCATACACAGAACAGAATCAACGCAAGAACAATGAAATCAAGTGATTGCTGAAAAGAAAAAAAGTGATGACTAATGGTGAGGTCACATTAATGGTTCTGTGAATTTTCACCGGCAAAATCCAGTCATTTCGATAGGAGTCTGTGCAATCACGCGAAAGACTGATGCTAAATATATCACAACATTGTTGACAACAGACTGTAAAAATCTGAAATTTTGCTAATGTGACCATTTTTTGTTTTATATCTGTAACATAACAAGGATCTTAATTACAATACCCTATGGCAGCAAGAAAAATATACTTTCGCAATCTCCATTCAGTTTATAATGCAAAAATACTTCATACAAAATGTATTTGCTGAGCATAATTCAAACAGTAACCATCAAGTTCAAGAAATAAAATGGCACTATTAGCTACTAGCATTTGTCACTGACAAATTTCCAATGCTGTTTTCTTGTCATCACTGGGTGCTTTTCAAAACAAGTGCTTTTCATAATCAAGGCTAAGTACCTCTGTTCTAACTCTTCTAACACTCAGTTCCTGTATACAAACCTGGTCAACCGTGCATATGAGACCAAAGGCAATCACATTGTATATTGACCTGTCCAGCGCAGTGCAATTTACTTACACACATACAGCTTCCCAAAGCATTAGCTTCAGGCTAACATACTGTAAAAGTTCACACAAGACCCCTTCACTGAAGGTGGTGGAAACAATGCACTCTTTGAGGCCCCCTATGAGGATGTTTATGATTTTAAGCAATCATATTCCGAGCCCATGATACTAATACCTTCAGATCAAATTAAATGCGCGATACACTTCTTGATCAAAACAAGAACGGACAAAATCATGATTTCATTATCACATTTAAATTCACAATGAGGAAAATGCCTCATTTTAAACTCAGTAAGATCATCTGAGGAAACATCATCCACGCTCCTTGAGTGTCACTGTTCAAAGTGCTTCAACTGTACGTGTCTATTTTTGCCCACAGCAAAATATTAGGATCTGTAAATGATAAAGTGACACTCTGAGGAGTCCAGCAGGTGTTTGTCTCCCCCGTCCTTGGTTTCGCTCTGTTTGTTTGCGTGGCATTCAGCAGCAAGAATAGAGGATGTCATTAGAAGGGTATGGTTACATGAAACGGGCTGAGGGTTTGTCTTATGACACACTGGAGCAGCGGAGGTTTGGAGAGCCCATCTGAGTGAGCACCTTGTCCAGCCACTGCAAGGGGCCGTTGAGATGCAGCTCTATCCAGCAGGGGGTGCTGGTCACTGTCTGCCGCCTGCAAGAAGGAGAATCTGGGTCACTAATGTGCTTCCATGCCTGCCGAGCATTTTTAACAAACTACAGACCAGCCAGGAATATCCGTTTTACATAATCAAGGGCAACCAAGCTTTTTGTGTGCTAATGTCACAGAAATAAAGTGATTAAATGCCATTTGTGCCTTTGTTTTTAATACTCAGCATTTATGAGTACAGAGCACTTTTGAAAGCGATGCAGTTATGAAGCACAGATTTAGAAAGCAGGTTGTACCTTTGCATAAGCAATAAGTTGAAATATTAATGGTACAATTAAGTCAAATATTATTACAATTTAAAATAACTGTTTTCTATTGTAATATATTTGAAAATGTAATTCATTCCTGTGAAGGAAAAGTTGAATATTCTCGTTTTTATTCCATTCCTAAGTGTCACATGATCCTTCAGAAATCATTCTAATATGCTGATTTGACTTTTTTATGGCTAATTGTTTCGGGCCAGTGGTAAACTGTTCATTCTTGGCTAAAGGAAAACACAATGACTTTTTATTAAATAATAACTTTCCAGGACAACAACAACGATTTTCCAGGACATTTTACATTTTCTCTCATTTTCCATGTGCTTTCCAGCTCTGGAAAATTAGTCATCTATTTTCCAGGTTTTCCAGGACGCGTGTAGAGTATATATAATTATTATACAACAGAATAAAAGTATTAAGAAGAAAGAAAAAAAATCTTACTGATCCCAAACTTTTGAACAGTAGTGTATGTGCTACAGTACCTGTGATGAGTGAATTATTATAGGATATAATATATCCTATAATAATAGGAATATATGCAATTTCTTGCAGAATAAAAGTATTTATTTATTTCTAAAAGAAAAAAGAAAAAAATCTTACTGATCCCAAATTTTTGAACAGTAGTGTATATGCTGCCTGTGATGAGTGAATTATTATGAATAAATAAGCTTTCCATTGATGTATGGTTTGTTAGGATCGGACAATATTTGGCCGAGATACAACTATTTGAAAATCTGGAATCTGAGGGTGCAAAAAAAATCTAAATATTGAGAAAATCGCCTTTAAAGTTGTCCAAATGAAGTTCTTAGCAATGCATATTACTAATCAAAAATTAAGTTTTGATATATTTACAGTAGGAAATTTACAAAATATCTTCATGGAACATGACCTGTACTTAATATCCTAATGATTTTTGGCATAAAAGAAAAATCTATAATTTTGACCCATACAATGTATTTTTGGCTATTGCTACAAATATACCCCAGCGACTTAAGACTGGTTTTGTGGTCCAGGGATACACATGTAATTTCTTGCAGAATAAAAGTATTCATTTCTTTCAAAAAGAAAAAAAAAAATCTTATAACTTATGAACAGTAGTGTATGTGCTACCTGTGATGAGTGAATTATTATAGGATAGAATACAAATACCATAATATGAATATATACATAATTTCTTGCAGAATAAAAGTATTAATTTCTTTCAAAAAGAAAAAAAAATCTTATAACTTATGAACAGTAGTGTATGTGCTACCTGTGATGAGTGAATTATTATAGGATAGAATACAAATACCATAATATGAATATATACATAATTTCTTGCAGAATAAAAGTATTAATTTCTTTCAAAAAGAAAAAAACTGATCCTTTTGAATGGTAATGTATGTGCTTTCTCTGACGAGTGTCTTGGCTTACCTGTATTCCGCCCCCCAGCCTTTGACAAAACTCATGCGAATGGTGCACATACGGGTCAGCTGGTAAACAGCCTCAAATCCCTGATTCACTGATTGGGCCAACAAAGCTGCAAACTCCTGATTATTGAAGATCTTCAGATTACAGCCTGAGGCAAACACAAATATATATATGTATGCTTGAGTGCTTCTATGAAACAGAATGAGGAAGTCGGACACTATAACATGCTTGAGTGACTCAAAGGATGTACATACACAGCTGCACATTCATCCAATCAGTACACAGACGGGCTGACTCACCTGGAGGAATCTTGCATACTGTGGCGGGGTGCCAGCCATACCGCTGGTTACAGTTCGGACTCTGGACGAAAATAGCACTGTCGCTCAGACACTCAGCAAACACCTCACCGCCGATGTAATACAAACGCACACCTCGGCCTGAGGAAAGGTTATGAGGTTAAACAGATAAAGTTTATTTCAGAACCTCTGATTCCAATATATTCCAGTACATTTTTTATAAATGTGAGCTGAATGTACCAATGTGTCTGCGCGTCAGCTCCACGGCTGCATTGCGGTTGACGTTGGACAGCAGGCCCAGGCAGAAGCGCTCTGCATTAGAGGGGTCCGTAAAGCCATCTACGGTCAGAGACGGTTGCGAGGCGTGGAAAGTCTCGCCCACACGCTGATTCAGCTCGTAGTAGGAAATCGAGCACCAAAATGCGGATTCACAATATGTTACCGGCTGCAGATCTAACACACACACACATAAATGAGCATGAGAAAGGATCAGAGTTACAAAACAAGTGCAGAACAAAGATAACGTGTGAAAGAACAGGAAAAGCTCTGGACTTTGGATTCTGGTGTAAAATCAGTGTCACATTGTGACAGAATGTGGCCCTTTGAAAACAGCAGGCTGTCCATGTGAAATTGGTTATTTGTTATTTTTACTGCAGGGCCTCCTGGTGTCTCTGCAGAGATAGAACAGCCCAGCGACAGGATATTATTATTATTACATTACCCTGGGCTGACTGAGAGGACAGAAACAAAGGACCCTTTTATATAAGGTTTCCTCTTATTCAGCTAAGAGGCAAAGCCTGGGACTGGGGCTCACTAACCACACACATGGTTTATTGTGACACGAGAGAGAACAAACTCAAACCCCGATTCAGCGATGGGTTGACTAATGGCTTACTAAATATATCTATATTATTTTTTAGATTGAATATTTATTGTTAAATAATCATTTTTCAAAATGAGTGTTATTTAGCCTATTTAGTCAATTAAATAATTAGATATTAATCTTATTTATATAGAATTTACATATTTGCATTTATAGTATACATATATATTTTTATACTAATGCTCAAAAAAATTGGGGTCAGTAATATAAAAAAAAAAAAAAAATTATATATTTTTTTTTATTCAGCAAGGTTGCATTACATTAATACAACGTGTCAGTAAACACATTTACAATATAGCAAAATATTTCTAAAATGATTATTTCACATAAATGCTGTTTTTTTCTATCCATCAAATAATCCTGAAAATGTATCACTGCTTCCACAAACTATTAAGCAGAATCATGTGACACTGAAGCCTGGAGTGATGAAAATACAGCTTTTCTAACACAGGTATAAATTAAATTTTAAAATACATTAAAACAGTTCTTTGAAATTGTAATAATATTCCAAAATATTTGTGAGCATAAAAACTAAAAATCTTACCAACCCCAAATGGTAACAACTAGCTGATTTTTAAATGATAACAATTATATCTCTGTGCGTATATGGCTAAATGATTGAAACAACTAAAGCCCGAGACACACTGCATAATTTTCGGCTGATTTTCCCAGATGAAAGATTGGCATCATGAAACAATCACGGTGATTTCAGTGATCGTGGCTCCTAATCTGTCCTCTACACGTCAATAACTGTCTGGTTCAGCTCAACTACCAAATCTGACCTCAGAAGACTACAGAGGGTAGTCCGGACTGCTGAGCGAAGCATTGGTACACCCCTCCCCACTCTCCAAGAACTGTACTTATCCAGAGTGAGCAAAAGGGCTGGCAAAATCACTCTGGACCCCTCACATCCAGCACACTCCCTCTTTGAACTGTTGCCGTCTGGTCGACGCTACAGAGCTCTGAGCACCAGAACGACCAGGCACAGGAACAGTTTCTTCCCTCAGGCAATCCATCTCATGAACACCTGACAATAATTGTGGAACACACACTATTTATACACTTATACACTTATTTATCTAACACACATACTTAGTCTACATTTCAATTTGCACATAATATACCTGTACATACAACTGTCTATTTGTATATTGTTATTCCTTATTTACTTGTTCTATTTTTTAATTCTTCTTTTTATTATCCGTGTTTTTTGTTCCGTCACTGTCATTCTGTTGCACTGTGGAAGCTTCTGTCACGAAAACAAATTCCTCGTATGTGTAAACATACCTGGCAATAAAAGCTCATTCTGATTCTGATTCTAATCGGTGGTCCCATGTCGTACAGTGAGAAAGGTTTAAAGATGGCTGTTGTCACGGTCTTGCGACCAAAGATAGCCTACGATAGTTTTCTGACAGTGTCAGAAATTCAGCATGATCATCGCACAGTGTGTTTGCTGCTACGAGCCATGTTTACTGACCAGCCAATAAAAATGCGACATGAAATTAACGCAACATGGTGCTAAAATATAAAACTGCTTACCTCAAGCTCTTACCGCTTTTTTTCAGCACACATAAAAACTACAACTGCTGAAGTGTGATTCATCATGCTCCTTTTGTTTACCACTAGAGCATGCTGATAATGTCTTATTCTTCTATAGAAAAGTGCATCTTAGTTTACGAGTCAATAGGCGTCATCATCGTACAGACTGCTTAATTGTCATACCCAAGTTTATTAGATCCATGTCGCACAGTGTGATCTGCAATAATCTTATAGGATTGCTAAAATCATGCAGTGTGTAGAAGGCTTAATGGGTAGTAATAATGATAATGTAAAAAAAAAAAAAAAAAAAAAATTTGTCCCATTTAATGAGGATAGTACAGGATGCTGGTGGCATTACTCATGTGTTTGACTGGCAGTGACTCGTCCTAGTGTTTTCTCGTGGGCTCAGTGAAGCAGAATTCCGTTCTCATTAAATCACTTCACACAGGACCAGGCAGGCAGACCAACGTTATGGAGATAATATGTCAGAGATAATCCAGCCAGATTAAAATCACAGTGGGGTGGAGTACTAACAGAAATCAGACTGACTCTGCATGGTTCACATCACAACAAACACTTTTAGTGATGACTATTTTCATGAAAGAAGCTACAGCCACACATGAAAGCCGAGAGGTGCAGACAGGAAAGCTTAAGTTTTTGCAAAAGGTGGCAACTTCGAAACATTTTAAATATCGGATAACTTCTACAAGATTTTTTATAAGATTTTTTGTTAAACTATTTTACACTTGTTAGAATAATAGTAAAGAATGAGTCGATGCATAAAAACGTTTGGTAATATAAACCCTTTAGACCAGGGGTCAGCAAACTTGTTCCTGGAGGGCCGGTGTCCAGCAGAGTTTAGCTCCAACCCTAATCAAACACACCTGAACCAGCTAATCAAGGTCTTGCTTGGTATACTTGAAACTTCAAGGCAGGTGTGTTGAGGCAAGTTGGAGCTAAACTCTGCAGGACACTGGCCCTCCAGGACTGAGTGTGCTGACCCCTGTCTTAGACAATCTGGGATCTTTATCAATACATAATATTTGGCTGTGTACCATTATGAATAAGTGTCTGTTCTTACCTAGGTTGCTGTTGGCAGGAGAGACGGGGTTGGGTGAAAGGTTTGGGGAGCCTAAAAAGTAGAATTAGATAAGTATAAACAAATTTAATTAGGTATCTAATAACAACAACTTGTTTGTAATCTCAGGGCTCTTACCTGTGTCCATACTGTGGTTCATTTGGTGGTCGCTGGTTTCCCCATCCTCACTCAGGTAGCCTGGAGGAGGGGTCTCTGAAACATAAACCAGTCATTTATTATGAAGAACCACACAAGATAGAATATTTTCTCCCTGTAAAACACATATTTAAAGATTTTTAGAGTTATTTGGTGTTATTTGGCATTTATTTATATAGTAGCCTGAAGTGTCAGCTGATACAGAGGTACCAGAGACTGACACAACTGACACAAGAGAGTGACACGTGTAGAACAAACTAGGGGTGGGCGATATGACCAAAATCTTATTTTGAGGTATGAGAATTTAAAAAAATAAGAAAGAAGCAAATTACAAATAACAAGACAAATACAATAGAACAAGGATAAATTAAAAAAGATAAAGTTGTTCAGTTAGAGTAGTTATATTTAAAGTAGTAAGAAATACTACAGAAACTGAATGATCAACTGTAAAATTAAAACACCGCACAGTCTACACTGATATAGAATATAGATATAGAAGTGATTCAGTCAAGAGCAGGGAGTGACTTTCTCTTTGTCTTTTGTTTTTTTGATTAACATAAACGACACCGACAGCAGCAGGTTTATTATGCTGCTGTCACTTTAAGACCAAATGAATGGATCCAATATACTGATACACATCCAGTTTTCACTCAACTGTATACATTCACTTATGACATAACCGACTGTAAATATTCGACACATTTTGCATTTTGACATAATTGTGTGTATCTGACCATTCAAGCACAATAAGAAGTGAAAGCGAGATATATTCGTGAGCTCATGCTGCTCTGAGGTGGATTTCTGTGCACATACTTTAGATGTGTGTCAATTTTTCACAGCTTACTGCACTTAATAACTATATTTTACTTCAAATATGTATTGCTTTTTATTTTTTCATTCATGCATATTTACTTATCACGCTAATGTGTCAATAACTAAGTAGTGCTGTGCTATGCTGATGTATTTACATACCACAAAATAAACAGTATAGCAAGATCTCTAACGATTGACACTTTATATCGTCATAACCTAGATCCAACCCTACTAGTCACAGAATTTAGAAAACTTTCTTTATATTATGTTCTTGGATTTCTGAAGCAATTTACTCAAATGCCACACTGTAAATGTGTTGTATAGTGAAAAGGTCAACATGAAAAGAAGAATTCTTTTACTCAAGTCATGTGAAACACTTTTAACACCAACAGTCTTAAGCCTCAATATGATGTTACCGGTCATGAGATCAGCACTTTGATCTCTTCTTGTCTTATACGCTTTATCAACTTTGTTAAGATGCCAGACTAAACACTCTGATTTTGACAAAACAGCTTAAACGAACTGAGACACGACAAAATAAACTCAAGCAGATGTGTGTCTGTGAACTAGCGTGTGAGTGTGTGTTAGAATGAGTAATGCCTGTTGTGTAGTCCTGAGGGCATGTCTGGGTGAAAGTTAATGTGTGATTTTCAGAGAGAAAACAGAAAACATGTTTTCACCCGGTATATAGTTGCTCGGAGGCTCAATGCCCGCTGGGAATATGGTGTTCTCAGGGATGAAATCATCCAGTGGAGGGAAGTCTGTGGGGATGTCAGCATGCCGAGGAACCAGGACTGGAGGCAAAACTGAACACACACACACAGGGAAAAAAAAACTTATTTTATCCCCCCCAAAAATCTATCAAATTAGTTTCATATACAAAACTGATTATGGAAGCAAATCCACTGAATAACTGAATAGCAAGTCTTTGAATAACTAGAGGTAAAACACCTGTCGGGCTTACCTGGTGTCTCTACACGCTGGTAGTGGTAAGGGTTCACACACACCTCGTCCTTCTTCATATGGAAGGCAAACTCGCACAAGTCTACAGCACGCAGCTCGTGGTGGGACTGCAGATCAGGCCAGCGCCACAGCCGGCAGTAGATCACATGGGGAAGGCCTTTTCTGTGAGATACTTGCAGACGGCCATCCAGAGACCTGCACAAACCGTTCAAGGAGACAATGAAACAACCGGTCCCATAAAAGTTACCAATTAACGCAAGAACTATTCTACCTTCTTTATAATAAAGCTATTGATTAAAAAAAAAAAAAAAAAACGGAAAATGAATGATTTTCATGATAATCAGTTCAGTCTGTTCTACTTCTGCTGATGCTGAAAGAACAAGTCATGACTATTAAAGTCCAATTAAAAAATTAATGACTATTATGAGCTGGTCCTAATTATTAATAATAAGTACCTTCTCATTATTACTATTAGTCAAAAAGACTCATATTATTGGTTTGAATCAGTTTAATGAGTCATTTGCAAGCAGTTCTTCAGTGAACCCAAAGTCATAATTTAGAAACGTCCAATTCAGAACAAAAGCTAGTAAGCATTACTTTTTACTTAGGGCTCCTGAGATCTAAATCAGTGTAATTATTGATTTTACATACTATAAAGTGTATTTAAAAGAACATATTCTAGAGATACTTATATTGAATATATGTGTTTCCTAAGTGTTACTAAAGTAGTAAATGAATCATTAATAGTATTTTTTAGTAAAACAAAATCTGAAACAATTCATTGGTTTTCTATCAACAAAAGTTATAATAGTATATTAAACTGCTGCAGAATAAGTTTAACTGCTGTTTCTAAAAAAATTATGTACCCTATTGCACTAATGTACAATGTTATTAAAGTGAAAGCCCAATAAATCTTGCCCTGCCAGTCTTTTAATAGGCTTGCACTGGGTCAACCATTCATTTTTCGCAGAAATTGGGATATTGAAATGGTGCAAGATCCTCATTTAGTGGAAAGTGAATAAGGCCTTATTTTCATATGGGGAGAGGTCACTGGCAGTGAGCAGAGAAAGCCACGGAAAAAAACATGAATCATCCTCATGGTATTGTCGTCTATGCATCATGACAGCCATTGCTAATGAATTTCAACGCATTAATGCATTTTCACCCTACATTGGGATTATCCTAATTCTTTAAAAATGCTCAGACTCAGGGGACTGACACAAGATGAACAGAGAAAGTAAGTGAGTGAATTTAGAGGAAATACCAGGCTTGAGTTCAGGAGGGGAAAGACGGCGAGGCAGAGCAGACAGCAGACTGAGACGAGCGCCTGCACACTTTTCCAGTCTAATGTTTACCTATTCATTCAGCTATGCACCAGCAGTATGAATGCCAGCATTCTGCACTAGAAATATCCACTAGGAACAGATGACATCTGTATTCACCAGACAGAACAAAAAAATAAATAAAAAATCATGTGCTGCCTATATCATCTTTTATGTAATATGTTTGGAAAATCAGCTGAAATGGGTTTTATAATAGTGGATGCCTATTTCTAAAGAACAAGTTGAGTGAATTTAGGTGATGTCAATTTATCATAATGAAATGTAATGACATATATTATTTCTTCTGTATATCTCATAAGACTCAATAATATTCAAACACCATAAAATTAATTCTGAACATTTATTTAGCCGAAAATCTATAAAATTGCAGAAATATTGTGTGACTAATTGGTCTGTCACTCAAAATATTTCCAATTTTAATGCTAAAAGAAGCCTTTAAAGGGATATTTGGCTCAAAATTGAAAATTATGTCTTTATTTACTCTTATGTCGTTCCAAAAAATAAATGATGTATTTTTCCCATGGAACACAAAAGAAGAACTTGAAGAATCTTCATGCAGCACTTTTCCATACAATAATAGTTCATAGTGAACACATCTGTCAAACTTTAGGAATTACAACAAACACTAACAAAAAAAAGCATCACAAAAGTGCTCCATATGACTTACGCGCTACATTTCAAGCCTTCCAAAGCCATACATTAGTTTCATGTGAAATTCAAATCACTGCAAATCTTGCCCTCCACTGCAGCCTAAAATACAGCTTCTTTCATTGCACTGAATCAACCTGGATGTCAATGACATCATTAAATTACTAGATTTGAGTACTACAGATTTTAAATAATTAAAAGTAAAATCTCAGGACATTTGGACCCTGGCAGTCACTATGAAGTCTATAAGCTGTTTGATGATTCTATAAAAATTCTCAAAATAAAATAAAATAAAGTTTTGGGTGAACCATTTCTTAAATTCGCTCTTTCAACATCTACACCATAATCACATTTTAATAATTAAGTTAGCAAACTGCACATGCGTTCAATCCACCATCAGACAAGACACAAAAAGCTGTTGACCAGACCTTCTGTGAGTTTGCAACCTGACAAAGTCAAGACAGACTATCCCATTGTCTGACTCAGTCCACGGAGACAAAGCAAAATCCTGGAGTCTCCCACAGTCAGAGCTCAGCTGAAAACAGGCACACGATTTCAATTCCTTCTGTTCAAGTCAAACTGACCCCCAGACTGACCTGAAAGTCACACACAGCAGAACTCATTCTCCCTTCTGTCAAAGCCAAGAGCCGTCTTTCTATCCCACCCCTCCTATACAAACACTGCTTCTCTAAAATCAACAAAACAAATAGACTAAAAAAAAATCAAATAAAAAGGGTGCCGGAGAGAGCTGAGGAGGGAAGACGTGTGCGTGTGGCTCACCAATAACCTCAACTTTCCTCTTTAAGCAGCAGTGTTTGTTGTCTACTCTCCCACACAATCCGCATCTGTGGAGTCACACTAAATCCATTAGTCATCATCATGGCCCCTAAAAGGCCCCCGACCTCAATTCTAATCAGTTTTGCCACTGAATCTTTTATGCCATTGACTAATCCATTTAGGGAAATTGTTCCATAATTGTCACTGTGCTAAATTATTATTATAAGAAAGATCAGAAATTACACTAATAATTTCACACTCAGATGATAGCCCTTTATTAAAAGATATTTTCAGCAGTAAGCATGTCTCACTTTGGTTAGAGGCTTTCAGAATATCTGTGCTCTGTTTGAATAAGTGAGTGGAGCAGGAAGTAGCATAACCTCAGAAACTCCGAGCCTGTGAGCAGGTGATGATTTCCTGCTCTTGTTCTGTTGCACACATGTGCAGTCGTCCCCTGGCCACCCAGATAGCCACTAATGCAGAGATGATTTCATCCAGAAGAACAGAGAACAAATCAGTGTACTGTAGGTTGCATCAGGACCTCACAGAGTGTATGACACAGTTGAGTAGTATATTCAAACCAGCCTAACGCCAACCTTTTACTCTCAACCACAATCCAGGGAACAACCCACACCCTCCTCCAGACCTTGCACTGCATTCTTGATCTTTGAATAACCATGCCACATAGTGTGTTGAATAAACACACTCTCAGCTGTGTTTAAAGTACTGAGAAAGTCTTTCTGAGTGCAAGTGTGTGAACAACGTTTTGTGGGGATTGGCTTACTATATACAGATTTAGTCATAAAAAGGGTTGCTTGACAGAACAGTGAAGACGAGAGATGCAGCAAAGCAGCATAAACATTAATTTCCTGTGTGAAAGCTTCTTTAAAAGGGGCAGGATGTATGTGGTCAAACTGTAGAACGCCACAATTCAACAACACAATATGTTTGGCACAGTATGATCCTGTCACACTTTTTATTAAACTAGCTCAGGATACTGACTTGTCAGTTGTGTAATGCACATACTGCACAAATAACAATTAGCAGAGATTCAAGACCTACTCATTTTCAGGTTTTCACCTTGTTAGCCGTCTCAACCATTCTCAAGAGGTCTCTCTCAATTCGAAAACATCTTTATTTTGCCATTGTCTAATTTCAAATATTTTGGCTAATATTTTTTAAAGAAATGATTCATCAAAAAAAAATTTAAATTTGCCTGAAAATGTACTCATCCTCAGGCCATCAAAGATGTAGATGGGTTACAGAATTGGAGAAATTTAGCACTACAATCACTTTGTGATTGCAGTGAATGGGTGCCGTCAGAATGGGAGCCTAACCAGCTGATAAAAACATGAAAGTCAATCAACTGAGCTGCATGTTTGCAATAAATAAATCCATCATTAAGACCTCAAACTGTTGCTTCCAGCTAAATTAGAGTCCTCTATTCATAATATTGCTCTATCCAGTGATGAAGTCATCTCATCTGAATCAGGAGAGAAATGTTTACAAGTGAAACAGTCCAAAACAGCGAGGAAACATCATTATGGATTATGGACTAGCATTTTAGCCAGTAGCGGCGATGGTTTAAAGTTTAAAAGCCTTAATGATGCAATTTTTTCTTACAAACACAGAGCTGGTCACTTCACAAGATGTTAACTGATGGACTGGAATCATGTGGATCACTTGAGGATTATTGTGATGTTTTTATCAACTGTTTGAACTCTCATTCTCACTGCAGAGGATCCATTGATAAGCAAGTGATGTGATGCCGAAATGTCCAGTAGCTCCTCACTGCAGAACAAAGATCCAGCGGGCGGGGTTGGATCCACATCTAGAGGGTGGAGATGGGTAGCTTTAGGGGTAGGGATGGTTGGGTTTAGGATCAGGGTGTGGAGACGGGTAGGTTTAGTTATATGTAGGGTGGGAGGAGTTGGATCTGGATCCAATCATGCCCCCTGGATCTTGTGTTCTGCAGTGAGGACCATCTCGAAACATCTCCAAATCTGATGAAGAAACAAACTCATCTACATCTTTGATGGCCTGAGGGTGAGTACATCTTTAGCAAATTTTCATTTTTGGGTGACCTATTCCTTTAACTTTAGGCTAAAAAAGCCAAATGGAGAACAAGCAAACAAGAAGGGATCCCAATGGAATACTAGTGGAAAACAAGCACAGTGAAACGATTATGCAATTTCAGCTGACCTGCCATAATCTCTGATCTATAAATATGGAAAACAGCTGGAAGACGAGATAAGATACAAACTGATACAGATTTTTCGCAGACTAAATTCTCCACTCATAACTACACAGATGGTAAGGTATGCACTTACGTGCTCAAGTATGTAACCCCATGCTCAAATGCCGCTTGCTGATATCACAGCTATTTATTAACACTATGTTAGTCACCAGGGGATTCCCACTGAGAGTGACCTGATTCTCGCCCATTTATCTATTTGAACAGACCTGCACGGACAGGAAGCATTCTTAACATGACTTTTTGACATCATTAGTAATGCTGGGCAAGTAATCAAAAATTATTTTCTATTATTATTTTGGCTTTCAACTATTATTGTGCTGCATTCCATGTTTAGGAAACTCAATATAATTCCTTGATTTTATTTTGCCATTAATAAATCTATACAATTAACTAAAAAATTACATGTACTCTGCATATAATACTTGACGTTATAAAGTAAAAATATGCATATATCTCTGTATACAAAGCTACAAAGGCTTTGCGTTTTCATCTGTAGGGCTACTAATTCTCCAAATCCTTTTACCCATGACAAAATGTCCTGAGTACAATTGGATATAACTACCACAGTGGTTATGATATAACAAGCTTTACCCTCCTCCATCACCACCATCTAGGGCACAAGTGCTCCCATTCACAGACAAATTTAATAACACTACTAAAATACACAAAACAACATGTAATTTATCCAATATCTGTAAAATTACATTTTACAAAGCTATCACATTCACTAATTGCAATGATTTGTTTAGATAGGCTATAGTCTTTAACCTAACTACTGACCATTCACTAAATGGTGTTACTCTAACATTCCCGATAATTCATGACATACTAATAAGGTCTGATCCGTAAACTGTAAATGAATGCGCAATCCAGCTATCAAAACTAATATTTGTCAAAACAGCCCCAGTCTGCCCCAGATATCACAGACTGTTATATAACAGCTTAGCTTGGCACACAGTGGTGTTTGGCATTTTATTCACGTATACGAGCCTGAACATTTCACTTTATCGCAGCCGTTTAAACTGTCTGTCTGTTATGAATATAGATGGGTGACATTTATGGTCATCTATATAAGCTTTCAAAACCAACTCAACAGTTAAAAGTAACGAGTATTTTACACCATACCAGCAGTAGACGTAGTCCAGCTAACTTAGCTGACAACTGCTTGTATGAATGCTAGCAAACCGAGACTGTTTAACATGAAAACTTGACATTATAACAATAACAAAACATTTTTTTTTTATTCTCTAGATACTAATCTAGACCTGACACTGAAAGCAACAATGCAAAGCAATAATGACTTTAGCAAGCTAGTCAACTTACGCGCGCACTTAAGTGTAACTGTCAAAAACATTTAGATGGCTTACTGACTAATGAAACACCTTAAACAGCTGACAGAGTACTCGACAACACATTAACAATTTAACCAGCGCTAGAAAAGCTGGTTAAAATGAGAATATCTGCTGGCTTTCGCTAGTTAACGTTAGCAGCGTTAGCTTCACAGTTCTTGGTTGTATATGGATGCGTTTCAAAAAACTAATGAGCTGTCTACCCAGACACCTTGTTTGTGAACCGAATTTGCTTTCAGAACGCGCATATAATCCCCAAAATGCCATCTAGGTATAAAGTTAGGCAGCTCATTATGTTTTGAGACACAGCCTACAGTATATGTACCTCGGTATAGTGATGCATTTTGTGTTGATATTCTGGGTGGTGATGGCCTTCTCCAACTCCTCTAGCTGTCCTGTCTTCTTCAACTTCTTCACCAGACTCTTCACTGCCTTTTCACACCATTTCTCCTCCTGTCCGTTCTGCTCGCCCTTCTTCCAACCCAACAGTCTCTTCACAATCGGAGGCGTGAAAGGTAATATAGACATCTTTAGTAAATCAGCAACAGCTCCAAATATATTCCTTATCAGTGAACTACAAAGTCCTATGCTTTTGAAGACGTAGCGTCGATGGACCTGTGAAATGGCCAGATCAAAACCAATAGAAAGTTTATGCCCATAGAGTCAGACTGGCGGATGCTGTTCGGCCCCTCAGGTCTATGGAAAGTGAACCGCAAACAGATGAACTCCAGCGAGACGCAGCGCTGTCTGGACCCGCCCCACCTCCTCCTCCTTCTCCTCCTCATACTCCCTACTCCTACTCTTTAGTTTAGACTTCATATCCATTCATTCATTCATTCATTCATTAGGCAAAAATAAGATATAGGCATAATACGTTTTAGTGTCAGTTTAAAAAATAATTATCAACACACATATGTATTTAACATGCTTACTTATTTAGAAAAATTAGATGATACATTTTTGTGTCTGTTTTAAAATAGTTTTATATTGTTATATATTATATTACTACTGTCAGTTTTAACATAATATTATATTTGCACATTGTATAATTTAATGTTTTAAAGATTTAGAGATTTTGGAAATAAAAACATTCACATCCGATGAGTTCATTCATTCATTCATTCATTCATTCATTCATTCATTCTTTCGGCAAAATAAGATAGCCTACTGTTTAGTGTAAGTTTCAAAACTAATTAAAAAAATATATATTACAACACATCCTATATGTGCTTAACACATTTATTTATTTAGAGAAATAAGACAATATACATTTTTGTGTCAGTTATAATAGTATTATACTATTATATATTACTACTGTCAGTTTTAACATAATATTATGATTATTTGCGCATTGTATAACTTAATCTTTTAAAGATTTAGAGATTTTGGCAATAAAAACATTTGTACAGAAAACCGATATGCTATATGTGCTTAACTTATTTATTTATTTTATTCATTTGTTTGTTTGTTTATTTGGAAAATATGATACATTTAAGTGTGAGTTGATTTTTAATATATATTTTATCATAGTAGTACTGTCAGTTTTAACATAATAATACATATAATTATTGCATATTATATAATTATCTTGTAAAGAAAAAAAGTTTAGTGTGTTATGAAAAATTATTCTTTAAACATGCCTAACACCAAATAATGATTTTCTAGCGTGGATTTTGATACTCTTCATTGCATGTTGATTTTATTTAATTTCAGTTTGTTTATTTTGTTTTGTTAAAATCATGCATTTACTTTTATTTAAGCATGCCTCAGATTTGATGCATAAACCCGCTTTTTTAAGTTGTAGCACAAATCAAACTGAGGGGATGCTGAAAAGATAGCAGAGTGTTTTGAGATACACAGCATTATTTGGACCTGAAGCCCTGGCTGAAATAGTGTACAATGGTTCTAGACTCCAGACGGGGGTGGGAGGGGCAGGGGCTGAGACAGCACCAGTCCTGTGTGTACTTGCATAAATATTCAGGCCTGTTGAGGCTTGCCCTCTGCAAGCACATACTGGGAATGTTCCGAATCAGTTCATGTTCATTCAGGGAGTACAAGGGCTCTGGGTCCATAGAAATCCATCTCTGTCAGACACTCTCCTCTATGATACATTAATTGAGACTTCCTACATTTAGTTGACTCAGTTGCCCAAAACGGATAACAAATATATTACACATTTTTATCACAGTAACTACTTAAATAACACCTGTTCCAATAAACCAAGTCTCTGTAACAGAGTGTCCCATAATTATTTCAACATTAAACCAAATATTAAGCAAAGACCTGAAAACACTGCCTTATCACCCAGTAAAACAAAAATAGTTCTGACTCATTTCTAAAGTCACGTCCTATGAACGTGACGTGCAACCTGACATAGTAAAGAGAATTGGCTGGTTGGCTGCCCTAGCATGTGAAGTGTCTACACATTCCCTTTTTTTACAACCCACATTGTAAGGTCCTAAAATAGAGGACCCCTGTCAGGCTAACCCTTTGATCCCCCAATAAAAGCGATTTAATTTCACCTTCAATGCATCCTGTGGAAATTGTTAAGGTGACTGGGGTGTGGGTATTTTGATCTGTTTGTGGGCTGTTATTCATATGTTCTGAATACCACCCCCTCCCCCTGAACAGATTTGTGCTTATGATATAAATAACTCTAACCCAGAGGCCCATACTGATAGTCCCCTTTTCCTTTTATCTATTTTTATCTTACCATCAATGAACACCATGTAATAATTTCATGCTGGGCTCTGGCACGGTTTCATACCTCTTCAAGCAGGCCTAAAGAGCAACTCTGAAGTCAAATTATTCACAAGTAGCCACAAAACATAAACATTGTGATTGTTAATAAGACATTAATGTGAATAAATCATTATTGACCTTACTGTGTAATGTTATATCCAATTTTACATAATGCCTAAAATCCTAAAATGACCATGGAAAATTAAAGGAACTTCATTATAGCTCAAATAACACACAAGTTTTAATTAATAATGTAAGTTTTATAAAATTGTATACTTAACATTTCTGCTTATAATTCTCAAAAATTGGCCTCATTTGCTTCCATTGTAGGTGCCTCACTGTAACCTAAATTTTTGCCTTTTTTAAAGAAAACAGGACAAGTCAAAATAATTTTTTGTGGTATTTAACATTACGCCACAAATGCTGTCAAATGAGTATCAAACACAGAATCATGTTTGAACAGTTCACCCAAAACTAATGGTTTAAGATTATCTTAATGGTAGATGAAATATTATTACAATTTAAAATAACTCTTTTCTAATTTTATTTATTTTAAATGTGTCACATGATCCTTCAGAAATCATTCTAATATGCTGACTTGGTGCTCAAGAAACATTTCTTATTATCATCAAAGTTTAAAACATATTTTTATGGAAACCATGATGCACAAAACTGATCTTGGTAACACCAAATTCATGTGTTTTTGGGAAGGGTGAGGAGGCAGCGCGTGCTACCATGTGCCGTCTGCTTCGGCCCGCACAAGCCCAGCACCTGTTTCCACCCCAGGGACTTCACCGGGACAGCTGGTACGGAGCGTGGACAGAGTGTCAGTGTGTGTGTGTGTGTGTGTGTGTGTGTGTGTGTGTGTGAGTTGGGGGCAGATGGGCCGAGGCCGAGCATGATGGGAAAGCAGCAGAGTCTCATGTCCACGGCCAGAGTGAAAGATAGCTGTGGACAAAAGGCAGAGTGGATGGCCGAATGAGTAATGACCGCAGACAATCCGATGGATAACAATGGTATTGTGCCGGACTCCACACTGGGTACATGGGAAACAGTCCGGATTTGAGGGGGAGTGGGAGGATCAGCTGGACTTTACACAATGGTGTGAATAGGAGGGGGCAAAGGATTATGGGGCTTTTGTGTAACCACAATAAAACATAATAACACTGATGGAAACCTAAAAGTGATTGTGTGCTTTACTGCGAACGTTTAGATTAGAGGTTTTCTTGTGATTGCCATGTATTTATCTCAGAAACAATTAGTAGCCAATATCCTGTTTAAAATATACCAAAGAAATGTGAAACATATTTTGTGTTTTTTTGTAGTATATACAGGTTTTAATTTCACAAATCCAAGATTGTAAACAGCGTTGCCATCTCAAACTTTTATCCACAGACCATATGCATCAGTCGGACCTAATGAAATCTGGGGCAGCATCACAACCCCCTGTCCCATATCAATCTCCCCTGACCTCATAATAAACCCTCCAGACACACTCCTGCATTATACACACTCCCCTCCCCATTGTCTGTAGTCCCAAATATATTTAATTCTTTCCTCAAAGATAATGACTAAACTTTCTGCTGGCTGACTTAACGGTAACCTGATTTTAATCAATTTACTACTTATTTTATTTGTAATGAATTTTTTTTTTTTCACGACCTCACTCACTATTGTAGGCATAAGAGAAATTACAGACTTTTAAAATAAAACAAATGATCACTTTATAGTGGTGTTTTTCTTACTGTGATTAATTAAAAGCACTTTGCAAAAAAAAAAATTAAAAATACATAACATACAAAGAAATTAAGAGCTGGAAACTGTAAGGACTATAACTTCATTATGTAAAGCATTTGTATCTTGAGGAATAACATCCTGTTGCAAGGCGAAGCTGATGAAGAGCTATACCTTTAAAAATAGCAATATATCTCCACCTAGTGGTCAATTAAAATATTGCAATATTTAATTGTTTTTTCAGTTTTTCAACGTTTCAACATTTTGCTTGAATTGTTTATAAATTGATATTGTTGTTTTTAATATAATGATTTAATTTACTGACAATAATGTCGGTAAATTACTGCCAAAAGAATGGAGCCAGCAAGTTATTTATAAATTTTTGGAAAGAAATTAATATTTTTATTCAGCAAGGTTGCATTAAATTGACAAAAAGTGACAGAGACATTTATAACATTACAAATTATTTCTGTTTTAAATAAATGCTGTTCCTTTCAACTTTTCCACAAAAAATATATTAATATTATATTAAACTGTTTTCAACATAGCAAATAATGTTGCTTGAGCAGCACCAAATCAACATATTAGAATGATTCTAAAAGGATCATGTGACACTAAAGGCTAAATTAAACGGCTACTGAAAACAGCTTTCCATCACAGGAATAAATGACATTGTTTTAAAATATGAAAAGTTCATTTTAATTTGCAATTATATTTTACTATATTACTGTTTTACTGTATTTTTTGATCAAATAAATGCAGCCTTGATGGGCACAAGAGACTTTTTTAGAACATTTTTTTAAAAATCCCAAATCTTCCTGACTACTTTTGAACGGTATAAAAGTAAATCTGAAACATAACAATAAACTGTGTCTAATCAAACTTTAAGGTTATAAACAAATGATAATTATGAGTATTTTCATATCACACTAGGCCTGCATAAGCTGCATTCTCTATGCATTTAACAGATTATTAACTCACTTAAAAAAGCCTTCACAACCAACCAATCGATACATTCCAGAGCGGAGCTTTTTAACTCTGGGATGATTTTTTTTCAGTCATTAACTGAAGCCCTACTGACAGCTCAGCCTTCTATTTCCTTTGATTACGAGCTGAATGCTATTTTCAATCACGCTAGTAGGAGGAAAATACACCCTATAGCTAAGCAACCCGTGATCTACTTTCACACAGTGTTTCTAAAGCTCATGCACTGAACCTCATTTAATTCATGAGCCAGTGTGCCTCTCTCTGGGGACATTTTAAACCTAACACCACTATTCAGATGTTAATTGTCAATGATCATGCCTATCCATCTCCAGAACAGGCCCTTTCACACTGTAATATCCCAGGAGAAGCAGCCGGACGGGTAGGAATCGTGTAAATGCGTGCATCGGCTTACGCTTTATGGTAAATGAGTGCATGGCAGTGCATTTACCTTCAGGCAAGATGAGAGACTTATGGGCGTCAATGACATTTACCATCGCTAAGCGAAAATCCCAAACACCGTGATGCAATAAGACACGTATGCTGACACATATACACAAAATTACCCAACTAACCTAATCATTGTGAAATTACTTTTAGTGCAATCAACCCCCCACCCCCTTTATCGCCCCATGCTAGGAGCCACTGTTTCCATATGCATGAAATTGCCAACGTTAAAGTGGGTTATGAAATGGGGGTAATGCTGTGGATAATTCCACTGCACACCCAGTAATGCTTTTTTCCATTAAATTAGGGCCTGTCGCCTTTCTGAAGTGGCTGTGCCTTACAGCAAGACGCTTGTAAATTGCCATTTACGGATAATTAAGCATTCCTCATGAACATTAAAACATGCTTATTTTGGAGGGGCAGTGGCTAAGGATGTCTCCTCGTGTGGTGACTAATGTCTCTGGGGTGCGCAGAGCTTCTTCATGGCTCATAGTTGCCGGAGGGCTGTAATAACAATTTTTTTCCCCATAACAACACGGATTGTGTAATTGCGTGGCCTGCTTTTGACTAACTATTTGATTATTGGCACGTAGCCTGTCATCACAGGTTTAGATTTGACTCTAAATGGCAATGCAAAGCTAAAGCATTATTTCGCTTTAAGATAAATTTTACCTCAAGTTATGGAAAGAACAACTTTCTAAATGGTAATGTCGGTGCACATAAACATTATAGAAGAAACAACAATTGTTAAACAATCCCTTAAGCAATCACTACACTTTTACCCTCTCATTTTATGTCTTTCATAAGCTCTTTTTTTTTTCTACATCATTGGTTTAGAGAGATTTTCTGATGCAGCAGTGCATCAATAATCATTATTTTCTAAAAAATTAATTGATATGTAAATTGGTCTGCCATATTATAGCACTTGATTACTTAACAAAAGAGCCACAAATGCATTGTTCTCCAAATCTGATTGATTTCTACAGCTTCAGGCGGTATAATAAAATACTATAGCAATAAAAAACCCAATGCTATTTTATGGTTTAATAAGCACAATGGATGTAAATTGCTTTGCATTCATTCTATCGCATTTTCCAATGAGTTTCGGTGTCTATAAAGTATACCAGACTAATTATATCTTGCTAGTAGTGATGGGTTTAATCTAGTTGCTGAATCAATAATATCTCCTCTTTGGTTAACTGAGAAGTTATTTACAAAGCAAGCGGCTTTGAAAATATAGATTTTCTAAGCTTATTTAATTCTTACATCCAATTTCTTCTTTTAATGCTGCCCGAGGAGCCGCTCTTGGAGTACATTAATTGACTTTTTACGAGCGCATTTGTTCCTCTTTCCTGCTGAAAGGGAGGCGATGACCTTTTGATGCCTGGCCCACCACCGTTATCGTCTTTACGCCGCTTTACGGGCGGTTTGCTGTTGCCTTCATCTCCCTCCTCTGGCAGAGCAATGGTATTTCCTGACATGATATGTGCCTGCGAGCGTGTAGTTACATGAGAGCCCGTGTGTGTGAGAGCATATGTGTTTGCATGTAGGGGTCGGAGGTCAAACTACGGTGCCTGGAGGAAAGCAGCTCGAGATTGAGAGCACTTTAACTGGTTATTGCAACTCTAATGTTTATTTTAGCAAGAGGCCTGTAAAACTCGACTGGTTTGGACTGTGATGTATGTGGATATAGCGATATGGTGTTAGATCTTGCGACAGGGGGTGAAGCTGAGGAGGAGAAATGGGTTTTCTCCTGCTTGTTCTTTCATTCTTCATTTCTAACTCTTTTCTTGTTTGTTAGATTTTGCATACAAGTTAGAGAGAGCTTGTTCTGTCTCATTACACACAGACTGCATAGCTGTGATGACTGTATGCTCTCGCTTCCATATGTAAACCATTTCCCCCCCTTCCCAAAAGCCTGGCCTCATTAGCGCAGCCTTTATGACACGGCTCTACCTAAATGCCACAGATTTTTCCATTCCTGTTCTCGGCCCAAATACACACTGGCAAACCAAAAACTCACAATGCTTTGCAAGACAGTGGCAAGAAATTCAAATACACACTGTGCATGAACAACATGTTTTTCATATATGTGACCCTGGACCACAAAACCAGTCTTAAGTCGCTGGGGTATATTTGTAGCTATAGCCAAAAATACATGGTATGGGTCAAAATGATAAATTTTTCTTTTATGCCAAAAATCATTAGGATATTAAGTAAAGATCATGTTCCATGAAGATATTTAGAGTATTTCCTACCGTAAATATATCAAAACTTAATTTTTGATTAGTAATATGCATTGCTAAGAACTTCATTTGGACAACTTTAAAGGCGATTTTCTCAATATTTAGATTTTTTTGCACCCTCGGATTCCAGATTTTCAAATAGTTGTATCTCGGCCAAATATTGTCCGATCCTAACAAACCATACATCAATGGAAAGCTTATTTATTCAGATAATGTATAAATCTGAATTTCGAAAAATTGACACTTAAGACTGGTTTTGTGGTCCAGGGTCACATATTTGATTATATAAATATATTTAATAAAAAAACACAAACTATAATTATTTAATATAAAATATAACATTTTACATTGAGTGTATGCTCACAAAACATTTCGTAGTACTGTTCAAAACGGTTGTGCTGCTTAATTAATTAATGAATAATTAATTAATTTATTATTATTATTTTCTTAGAAACCATGCCAGTTATTTTTAAGGATTCTTTGATGACTAAAAATTTTTGAAGAAAAGCATTTAATTAAAATAGACCATGTTCGTAACATTATAAATGTCTTTATGGTCACTTTTGATCAACTGAATGCATCCTTGCTGAATAAAAATATTAATTTCTTTTGAAAACATTACTAGCAGAAAAAAACAACAACTGTGGAACGTCACCTATTCAGTAGAAACTACACTGGCTCTAAATTATATGGAAACACAGAGAAAACATTACTTTCATAAAAAGAGGACTGCATGAACTGTGCTAAACCACCAGAAGGTGGGGATGAAATCTCCTTTAAAAGTTCATTTCCGAGCAGGATCCATGAGCACAAATGTTCCTTCAAAAGAGGGAGCTCTGGTAATGCCTGTCAGTAATGAAACGTCCCCAATGTGATGTGTGTTAGCTACTAACTCACAATAAACTCACAAGACAGAGAGAGTGCCACCTCAGCACTCTTCACTTTTCTGAAGTTTCTAGACATCACTTATATACAGTATAATGAAAAATCGCTTGTCCTACATGAATGCTTGCACTTAATGTTTATATGCATCCTTCTTCCAAACTTCAGTCCTTCAAAACCCACAAATGAGCGACTGAAACACAAGGGACTCGTAGATTGCGAGAGAAAATAGTGAAGAAAAGAATGAGAGAAAAATACAGCTCTTGTTGCAAATGCTGTGAGGGCAAGTTTTGTTTTATGGTTATAGCGGGTTTAAGCATTCCATTAGTTTCATTTGAACAAGGAGATGCCATTTCAGCGCTTGTTTTTCCTCTCTGAGAGTGAGACTCGAACTGAATGTAGACCATTTTGAGAGGCTTATCCGCTTTCTTCCTCCAACCGCCCTTGAACTCCACACATATGTTTCTGATAGACCTTAGCACTCCACAGCACTCCTACTCAGCCTCTCATTCAGAAAGAAATTGGGGGAGAGGGAAGGGGAGGTGGTGGGGAGAAAAAAAGTTTCCACTGAAACACTAAACAGTTTATTTTCTCTCTGTCGTTCTCTGGGGCATGCTTTAAAGACTGCTCAATCACACGCTGATGTGCTCTCTCGGTCACACCGAGAAACAAACCAATGATTTAACTCTCCTCAAGGTCTCTCCATTCACATTTTGTTCCTCTCCACCGCCTTATTTTCACTTTTGCAGCTGAGCTTGGGAACAGTCTGAGTGCAATATTTGTTAATTTAACATAAACGCAAAAAATTAATTTTTCATCAGCAGCACATTTCATACATGCATTTGTGTAAAAGTTTGAATCAGTTTGACTAAATTTATGTTTCTCCAGATAATAAAATATTAAGATCAACAGCTGAAATGGTTGAAATTTTAGAGTAAACATTGAGTAACCAGTATGAATTTATAAGAATATCTTATAAATCTTATCTACACATTCAAGTGTTAATATATATATATATATATATATATAATTATTTTATAATAAATAAATTCATACCTGGGCTCAGTGTACTTGTAGAGTATTTTATATATTTTTAGTATATATATATATATATATATATATACTGTATATACACACACACACACACACAATCAAAAGAAATCTGTAAAAATATGGCACTGCATTGCATTGTGTTTTAGAATTAACAGATATGTTCGTAAAAAAAAAATGAGCTGGCAGTAGTTTTTCTGCTATTTTAATTATTATAATTTTTTTAGAGTATATATATATATATATATATAAGAATTAATAGGTGTGTCCAAGCTTTTCGCTGGCAAGGGTGTCTATAATAAAACCTGTGTACAACGAGATGTGTGGCATCACATATTTTTCCAATGTTTTATGTATTTATTATGTATAACATGCAGTCAGAGAAGCTGAATGGTTTCACACATAAATGTGCCAGGAGCTGCAGCACTGGTATGCTTACACCACACACGCCGCCAGTCTTGCAAGTATCTCATACACAAAGTAATCCTTCATGCTTAATTTCCCTTTATCCTGTATAAATCACTATTAGACCTGTGCGGACAGATAGGGAAGTGTAAACACCTGTTGTGGTGCGTGTCAGAATTCAGATGGGCAGGAGAGGTGCATATGTGTGGGAGCCGGGAGAGGCAGGGCATTATGGGTTTAAGGGGGGGGTGGGGGTGGGGGTAGCAGATGGGTAAAATCAAAACCAGCCGAGACATCTTTGCTAGCAAGCTCAGCTGGAATAACTCTCTCCAAAAAGTTACTCTTTCTCTCCTGAGTGTGAGCAGATTTGCCTGTCCCAAAAGCCAGGAGGCCAAATTCTGTCTACCTAGTTCAACTCCTTAACAGTGTGGCTCAGGAGCCATGCTGCTTTTACTGACATCTATGGAGAAAGAAATACACAGACTAAGTCTTGACTATCAGCACTTCAGTTGATCCAAACGGTATGTGCCTCCCTCCTGAATAACACATAAATTATGAGCTGTCACTGGAGTTCTGTTGGTTTCGATAGCTTGTCTCTTATGGCTCAGATTACAGTAAACATTATTTTGGTCCAAAAAGAAGTTTGAATAAGTGCTTTTGTGCAGTTTCATAACAACTGGCTCTAGCTTTCACAAATGTTCTGGTCCCATTTTGTGATCATTGTTAATCATATTATTATTTGTATTTATTTAATAATTACATTTAACATATAATTAATTTAACCATTTTTTATTTTGCGTGTTATTAATTTATGCTGTAATGTTTCCAACTTGGTTATTCATTATAATATTTACTTAATATTAAGGGTTTATGTAAATTATGTACCTTGTTCATAAGGCTGATAATATGTCCTGAATTTATTATATTACTGTCTGAATAGAATGATAGATAGAATGATAGCTAGAACAATAAAATGAGAGACAGACAGATGGATGATAGAACGATAGATAGAACGATAGATAGAACGATAGATAGATAGATACAATTTGGGCAGCTGTGGTTGTCAGAATAATTTTGTAAAAAATACAGAAAAACTGTAAACACATTTACGGCCAAAACCTGTAACTTTTACAGTATAAAACTGTAATTTACAAACAAGAAAATCTTAATGTAAACGAGTAAATTCAACAACGCACACTGCTATTAAAATCTGTTTTGTACCTTTTACGTACTGAAAACCACCATAATAATGCAGGTGGTAAAAGAGAAAGTCACATGAAGAATCAAAGCTCATCACAAGTAGCTTTGCCACAAGCAGAAGTATATACTAATATATAGAAGATGCACAGAGTCATTCATGCAAACACAAAACACCATCATGGTAACACACTTGATACTTAAATAATGCAATAAACTTTCATTAAACAACAGAAGATGTAACAAAGCCCAAATGTACATAACTGATAACAAAAACTATTAAAAAAACACGATTATTTAAACAAAATACTTTCAAATCTGGAGTGTCACGCAGGGAATTCTGGGAATATCAGTTTACAGTTTTTGACTGTAAATTATACATTTATTTGTTCTTTTTTATTTCTAAAAACTGTACAATTAACAGAATTTTACTGTTAAATTACATGAAATGTTTGGTTAGATCTTTTACAGTTTTTCCCTGTATATAGTATGGGAACTTACTGTTAAACTATTAACAGTTTTTTTTCCCATAGCGTTTTTACAAAATTTTACAGTTAAAATTACAATTATATTTCCAGTGTAGATAGATAGAGAGATAGATAGACAGATAGATAGATCTGGACAAAAATGTTCCCTGACAAATTGATCTACATACATTGAATTGATAAAACAGATATGTAGTTTGGTATAGATTGGTAATATTGTCAGCTCTGGCAGTCTGTGTTCTACATTTGGACTCTATCAGCTCAACACTTTAGGGAATAAGGCTACACTCAGTACATGACCCTAGCAAGCAAGTTGACCTTAAATCTGTTTCAGAGAATCCAAATTGACCCTACATCAATGTGTACAAGAGAGCAAAATGTGAATGTGAAGAGAAGCGTGTCTAAATCTTCTCTGTTATAAAGGAATGAAAAGAACATATGACATTTCAAAAACTGTAGGTGTATATGGAGGCAGGTTTAAAGACACTTTAATGCTCATATGATCTAAGCATTTACCTGCCTGTCTGTTGAACACATACTGTATCACCTCACCTAGGCCTACATGTGTGGAATGACCCAAAATGACAGATTTCAGGACAGTTACATTCAAAAGTATCATTTGTTCTTACAATTGAAAACTCTTGCCAGTTCCTCCTAAACTGCATTTAAAAGTATCAGTTTTCCATTTTCATAAAAATACCAGTAACAGGCTACAACATTGGAAAAGCAAACAAATTTCAGTAATGTCTTTATAAACACAATTAGCTGAACTAGAAAATGCCTAAAAAGACTGGGCTTATAATCATTCAAAACAAAACAGAAATAAAAAACAGCACTGTTTCATAAAAAATGTCTGTCTAGCATCAGATTAACTGAGGGAGATAGTGGGGACATGTTGACGCTGCTCGGCCATTCACTAGTGCCACTGCTCAATGATCCAAAACATAATAAATCTAACATTTCAAATATGCTAAATACGAAGCTGTTTATGTCATTGTGTACTAGTATGTGTGTGTGTTTGCGGGTGTGTATGTCTGTGTTATGGCCCGCAGGCTGGTTTAGCTGACCTCAGTGAAAGCGAGCCTCATGACAGAAGGTCTGGCATTGTCTCTGTGCCCAGGCTGCTGTGGAGCCAGCCGGTCTGCCGGCCGCCAGCTTTGCTTGCTTATAACTGCTGAGAACATCCGATCCCCTTGGGGAGGCCAGGGAGGGAGAGAGAGAGACAGAGAGAGAGAGAGAGAGAGAGAGGGAGGAGGACTCTACAGCACTCTACATTCTTTCTTCAGCCATTATCTCTTCTCTTTAGAAAAGCAACATGCATTATCCACAGCGACGGCCATGTATGTGTGCATGTGTGTATTTATTTATCTGTCAGAGCCGGGAGAGAATTCAGAAGGAGTGGAAGAGACAGTAGTAAGAATTATTGGAGTAACAGTGGAGGAGAGAACAGAGAAAGCGAAATATGGAGATAAGCACATATATCTTAAAAAATAAATAAATAAACAAGTATATTATGTCACTCTATTCAAAAATCAGTTTTATGTTCACCTTTTCTTAAAGGTAAAGTGTGCAATTTCTTGATGTTAAAAAAAATCTAATTGCAATATATTGTTTCATATTGCTAAGAAGTTTATATACAAAATATGTGCTATTAAACATATTTGTATGTTTTTCGCTTCTTGACCAGCTTGGCATAGTAACATCATCTCAACCAATGGTGTGAGTTTAGAGTGGGGCTATTTGTCGGTCGGCCAATGGAAAACCTATTTGAAGACACAGCCTTTAATTTTGCACATCCATTTGTTGTTATTAGTAGCATAGAAATTACACAGTTGACATTTATGTGCAGTGACTGCAGTCCCTTTTCTTTGCTATTAAAGTTTTAAAAGTTTAAAAGTGCTATATTAGTCCCTTACCCTAGTGAAAAATAAATATACTAAAATGTATCTGAAATACATTTATTTCATGCTAAGTATACTACAAATACATATTTGTGTACTCAATAAAAATACCCTGCAATTGTACTTTTAGTATGCTAAACCAACATCATCAAACTGCTAAACTGGAACAGCTAATTTTGTGCTTAAATATCTTGCATTTAAAGACATTATTCAAAGATCATATAGTCCTCATCAATAGTGACACATTTTAGGCTTAATATTAAGAAATGTGCATTGTGCACAAATAATACTTCAAACAGAGTTTAATTATAATTTTTATATCTAGAGTGATATGTCAGTAAATACGTTAATATATTTGAACTATATTTAGTATGAAATAAATGTATTTTAAATATTTTTTACTAGGGTAGGGCCCCACAAAGCAAAGTTTTATTTATTTACTTTTTAAATGTAGACTGTAAAAAAAGAAGTTGTAAACAAAACATTTATTGCAGTACATTTACAAGAAAATACTATTTCAATCTTTTTATTTAAAAAATTCACATTTAGTCGGTGCCGATAGCCTCGTGGGCAGTGCGTCGACATGTAGCGACGTTGTGCTTCGCTTCCTGTCTAATTACTGTCCTATCAAATAAAAGGCAAAACTGCCAAAAAAAAAATCTTAAAAAAAAAAAATCACATTTAAGGGTATGTTTACCCGACAACGGCGTGCTAAAAATGGAAAAGTTCTTCCTTAGCATTTTTCGTGTACAAACTTTGACAACAGTGTTGTCAAAACGATCCCGGTTCACACAGATCTACGAAAACGCCTTAAACCACTGTATTATGCATGCCAGACCAGTAGTTGGCGATATCACTTTGTGAAGAAAAACACTATGCAAACACGTAATATGCATGCGCATGACATCACCGTAGTATTCTATTAGTATTGTATAACAGTATTACTTTCAAAAACTTGCACTTTGAAACCCATCTGCATTCATTTTCAGGCCCCCAAAATTAAATTTTTAGTTGAAAACGGTGTTGTGTAATGCCCCCTCATTCAATTAGTTGTTAGCTGTTTTATTCAGTTTGGTTTGTGTTGAATGTGTGTAAATGAAATTTACTTACAATTTTTATGAATGAAAATTAGTTTCAAACTAAATCCTACACCAAAATTTGCAGTGAGTAAAACTTTGGTAGCTGTTCAAATTAACATATTCAGATTTGTTGAAGAGAGCATCCTGGCCAGCCTAGTAAAGCAACATCGGCTCAACCAATGACATGAGTTTGTTTATCTGACCAGTGGAAGACATGAGTTTTGGCAATTTCCCTTTAAGACAGCAGTGCCACAGAAATTACACACTTCAACACTGTAAATTGGATCCAACATTACATTATATTGTCAGTGTGAATCTCATCTTTAGTTGGAGGGCTCTCTCCAAGGGCCTCGTTCAGTTAAGCTAATTCATCTATCACAGGACAGGCGGGTAGCCCCACACTCTGACAGAAACCAATGAGCTTTAATCGTGACCAGACGCCCCTGTTAGAGCATGAAGCACTCCACACTCACTTTTGCTACTCAGTGTTCAGTTGTCAGCAACTGAGGCACTTCCAGGACAGTAAAGAGCACATCTTTCATCCAGTCCCAGGCCTCATGAAAAACCCTTCTTAAACAGATCTACATGAATGAAAGTATTAACAAGAAAGTGAAAGAGCGAATTAGAAAAAAACTTCAACTGAAATGGAAAAAATGTACGATTCTGTACTTGTAATTACATAACCTTTGGGAGGAGATACCTTTTTTTCAGCTGTATTTTCTAGAAATAGTAAGTGCGCTCATTCTTGGAGTTTGGTATAAGGTTGCTATACCGGGGAGTGGTGTTAATGAGAGGAAAGTAAACATATACGGAGAGATGAGAGACCTCTAGGTTCTTCTATGGGAAAGCACAGACGTAGTAGTGCCACTTTTCTGAGCGCATGGAAAACGCTTTGGCCAAGCGTAGAAGAGAGACACATCGTGTCCTTCACAACGGAACCTGAGGGGGGAGAGGTTGGAAAGAGAGATGAGAAGGAAGTGGGAAGTACAAGGGGAAAAAGAGACAAAGTGACCTAACGTGAACTCAGCCAAATGTGGATGATAAACAAGGCACCACAGCTTATTTCTGTGTCTATTTGTTTAGCATTTCTACTATCTTTGTAAGCGCTGTGTATGGAAAAAGAAGTGCAGAGCTGCGGAAATGTTATGCTGTTGAGTAAATGAACAGTAGATGTTAATTTAGGAAGACGTTTGGGATACAAGAGCCCCTTGTTAAGTACTTTAGCTTTTAAAGGTGAGGGTTTTCCATATCTGTTCGAGGTTTTCCCATATTTGTAACCAGACAGATCAGGAGAGTATATCAAATGAAATCTGGCATGTGCTCAGCAGACCAGCAGGGTCTGTTCAGGGTAAGCCCTTATTGTAAGAACATGATTCCACTGCCAGACATGGCCCCAAACTGAGCCGCACATCTGGGGTATCAGCTGGCCAGCAGCTCCCTAAAACTCTCGCCTGCTTCCCCTTCATGCTCAGTCAGTTGTAATGCCTTTGGATCTATAGCTCACACCAGAGGTCAGAGCAGGGCTCAGTGACTGATGGCTACTATCCATATCAAAGGGAGGTTAAGGCTCTGCCTGGCCAAAAACACACCGGCACTCAATCAAACAGAACTTACACTTGGGCCGGTTTATAGTGTAGCCGGTTTATAGAACCTATAGGCCCGGTTTCACAGACAGGGCTTAGACTAAGCCAGGATTAGGCCATAGTTCAGTTAGGACATTTAAGTGATTTTTATAAACGTACTTAGAAAAAAAAACATTACTGGTGTGCATCTTGAGACAAAACAAAGGCACTGATATAATTTAAGATCAGTCAGTGCAAGTTTCTTTCAGTTAAAACAGCTCAGACTTACATTTTAGTCTAGGACTAGGCTTAAGCCTTGTCTGTGAAACCGGGCCATAATGTTACATAGTGTATATACTTTAAGCCATGAAATCAAAATTGAGCCTATTTACTTTCTAAATGCATGTTTCTAGTCTTATTGTGAATAATACATCAGTGGACGTTATTCCAAATAAATAAAAATTGTTTGACTCAGCACGATTGCCAATCAATCCCATAGTTTTGAAAAGAAAAAAAAAAAATTAAAAGTCAATACCATCAATTTTCTTTTTTGGGGAACTATTCCTTGAACTAACATTAAGTATTGTGACCTTAAGTGCTGCCAATATCCTGTTTCATCTAAAAAAACATATTATGAATTTAAAATGGGTTGTGAATAGCCAAGGCAACACACACGTGGTTTGAAGGCAACACAGATGATCTTTTGTAATCATCAGTCCTCACTGGTCCCACTATTTGGCCATTTGGAATGGCAGAATGGCTTCATTGAGCCTGTGCACTTTAGACGTTCAAGATTTCAATTGGGAAGCACTTCAAAGCAGACTTGCTGTTAGCATCGTACATCATCACTGTCCTCCATCAATGTTTTTTGTCAGAGCTGATGAAAATAATTCATCTGCAACTTTTAAAGTGAGAAGCACCTTGAGCGATGGATTCAGCATAAATTTTTTATGCTATTGTGGTGTTTATGAGAATATCTGTCGACACGTCAGCCATATTCCGTAGGCTACATTCAGGGTGATGAAATCTATCTTCTTTGTGTGCTACTCAACAGGTTTTTAGACTCTTAATAAACATTAGTGGTATGAATATATTGAATTGTCATTTCTTGTCTTTTACAGGTATAAAGTATACAATGCAAACAAATGAAACATAAGTGAATGACAAATGATCAACCAACATGCCTTAAGCAGTGAAAAAAGCTGTGGCACAGCTGATGCTGTTAGGTCATATGATAATAACAAACTAACAATATTCATACTTTTTAACAGTAAAAAAGGACATACTTATTCAAAAGAACCTACTCAATTTTGGATACTGCCATTGTTCGTTTATATCTGACAAAACCGTATTTGGATGCACACAATATGTTCCCCATTATTTTATAGCATTTTAATCGCAGTCTGGGCTATGTAACAATTACATACTATAATGTGAAACTTTTGAAAGGTGGAAATTAAAGTGCTGGGAAAGGAAGCTTTAACAACAAAACAAAAAAGTGGTTTGAATTGAACTTTGAATGGAAATTTGACTTCAGAGACCAAAAGGCAAACACAGCTATTTGCTCTTTTTCTTAGAACCATAGTGAAATACAGCTGACGTAACATGAGATCGTACATTTTAATTACAGACAATAAATAATACAATGGAGACAGCTACTCCGAACATGTTTTTGGGAGGAAGGTAAACCTTTTATTCAGTTCCTCACCACACAGATGCTGCACACCCCGGGGATCGTTGAAGAAGTGAGGACGTTGCTTTCACTCCCTTTTGTGTCTGTAGTACACAAAAACTTCCCATGTCATACACCGAGTTTTGTTTAGCAGTTGTGCATGTACATAACAATACAAACCACATCCTCAGGCAACGCCTGGCAGTTGAACAGACTTTTAGTTTTTTAACTACACAGGTCTCATTTAATCAGTTGTACTGAAGTATGCTTTTCATCTCTAATATGCCAGGGCACAGTTTAACTGCTGTAAAAACCCTCCTCTCTTCATCCAAACGCCTTCGGGAGAGTAGGGCTATTTTCATGCTGTTAGAAGTCATGATCTTGTAAATAACAAAGTGCTGGGGTGGTTTAAGAAAAAGGAGACCTTTGTTACCCGTCTCTTGTCTGCCCCGACAAAGTGAAATTAAGTTATTCAGTTTCAAACCTGTGCCTGAACCAGACAGAGAAAGAAAAATCTCTTTTGTGCTCCACAGACGAACCTCTCTCCATCCTGGTCTCTTTTTTTTCCTCACATCTCCCTTTCACGCCGAACAAGGGTTGACAAGCTCTTGTCGTCCCTGGCTGGTTCTAGAAAGATCCAACAAAAGCCCCCTTGTTCCTGACTTACTCCTGTCAGACAGTGCACTTTGATATTAAAAACTCTGGAGTGAGGGAGAGAGAGTGGGGAGTGACGGAGGGAGTGAAAAGATGAAAAGGATGAAAACAAACTCCTACTGTCTCCTAAGCTGGTGTCTGTAGGTGTAACCCCATAATGGACTCACAAATATTTGTCCAGTCAAAACAAAATAAAAATGGCTCTTTGACATTTTATAAAGTGGGCTTAGTCAGTTGTGACCTGCGTGTCCCTCTGCTCCATCTCCTCATAGCAAACACCTTCTCAAACCTGCAACACTGATGCCATTGACACTTACAGTACCCGTCGGGAACTTCATCGGGTATCGCTTCCTGACATCTAAACGGTCGGCACCAAAATTCTTCCAATAATGTAGCTGTGTAAATGAGGTGACAGAAAATTCATTGGAATACAAAGATGCTAAGCATAAATATAATACCATCCAGTGTGTCATCCATAGGGACGTAAATCAACCTATATCCAGTATGAGTCTAAAGGGATAGTTCATCCAAAATCACCCTCATGTCATTCCAAAACGGTATAACTGTGTTTATTCTGCGGAACACAAAAGACGATATTCTGAAAAAATGTCTTTGTATAAATGGGGTCCAATGCTCTTCAAAATATAACAGGTTTAAAATAACATGAAGGTGAGTAAATGACAGAAATTAAATTTTTGGTTAAACGATGGCCATTTAAGAACCAGTGTTATGGACCGTTCACACAGGACATGTTCTTGTGTTCAAAAACAGCTAGTACAGTACAGAGTCTTGAAATACACTTTAAAGGGGCTGTTTATACTGAGCTATTTTTTAAAGTGTGTTTTTATATATAGACGTTGGCACTAAACAACATCTCTTTTTTTAGCATCTGATATAGAATCTAGCATGTTGACCAGTGGTTCTCAACCATTTAGACTCGAAGGCCCTCCATTGTACAACACAAATATTCAAAGGCCCCCCATACTGGCTAAGATATGTCCTCTAGTATTTCTACTGACAACAATGCTTATTTTCAAACTTTTTCTTTAACAAAAACTGGGAGTATTGATATATTAAATTAAATTAAGTACAACTCATTTTGTTATTACAAATCCAAGATTCTCATTATGTATGTTCTTCAATAAAAACAATTGTAATTGAGGGCAAAATAAAAATAAAATAAAATAAAAAATTTTATAATCAATAAATAAATACAATTTCAGTTTACATCTTGATTTGTTTTTGTTTTTTGTTTTTTTTGTTTTTTTTCATTTTTATTTCCAGTTTGAATGGCTCTCAAAAGTTTTATTCTGCTGATCAGAATCTTTCTCTTAGTACATTTTAAATGAATAGTGGACATATGAATCACTTCAAAATTACATTAATAGGATTATGTTTTAGAAACCATTTTCATAAACGCAATAAAATTTGCCTCTCCAAACCAACCATTGGTTTGACATGATTTGGGCTTCGCATAAGGACAGTCACGATATACAGTATCTCACAGAAGTGAGTAAACACCTCACATTTTTGTAAATATTTTATTATATCTTTTCATGTGACAACACTGAAGAAATGACACTTTGCTACAATGTAAAGTAGTGAGTGTACAGCTTGTATAGCAGTGTAAATTTGCTGTCCCCTCAAAATAACTCAACACACAGCCATTAATGTCTAAACCGCTGGCCATAAAAGTGAGAACACCCCTAAGTGAAAATGTCCAAATTGGGCCCAAAGTGTCAATATTTTGTGTGCCCACCATTATTTTCCAGCACTGCCTTAACCCTAGAGACCTTGCGCTCCTCCACCTTCCATTTGAGGATGCCCCACAGATGCTCAATAGGGTTTAGGTCCATCACCTTTACCCTCAGTTTCTTTAGCAAGGCAGTGGTCGTCTTGGAGGTGTGTTTGGGGTTGTTATCATGTTGGAATACTGCCCTGTGGCCCAGTCTCCGAAGGGAGGGGATCATGCTCTGCTTCAGTATGTCACAGTACATGTTGGCATTCATGGTTCCCTCAATGAACTGTAGCTCCCCAGTGCCGGCAGCACTCATGCAGCCCCAGACCATGACACTCCCACCACCATGCTTGACTGTAGGCAAGACACACTTGTCTTTGTACTCCTCACCTGGTTGCCGCCACACACGCTTGACACCATCTGAACCAAATAAGTTTATCTTGGTCTCATCAGACCACAGGACATGGTTCCAGTAATCCATGTCCTTAGTCTGCTTGTCTTCAGTAAACTGTTTGGGGGCTTTCTTGTGCATCATGTTTAGAAAAGGCTTCCTTCTGGGACGACAGCCATGCAGACCAATTTGATGCAGTGTGCAGCGTATGGTCTGAGCACTGACAGGCTGACCCCCCAACCCTTCAACCTCTGCAGCAATGCTGGCAGCACTCATACATCTATTTCCCAAACACAACCTCTGGATATGACGCTGAGCACGTGCACTCAACTTCTTTGGTCGACCATAGCGGGGCCTGTTCTGAGTGGAACCTGTCCTGTCAAACCGCTGAATGGTCTTGGCCACCGTGCTGCAGCTCAGTTTCAGGGTCTTGGCAATCTTCTTAAAGCCTACGCCATCTTTATGTAGAGCAACAATTCTTTTTTTCAGATCCTTAGAGAGTTCTTTGCCATGAGGTGCCATGTTGAACTTCCAGTGACCAGTATTAGAGAGTGAGAGTGATAACACCAAATTTAACACACCTGCTCCCCCATTCACACCCGAGACCTTGTAACACCAATGAGTCACATGACACTGGAGAGAGAAAATGACTAATTGGGCCCAATTTAGACATTTTCACTTAGGGCTGTACTCACTTTTGTGGCCAGCGGTTTAGACATTAATGGCTGTGTGTTGAGCTATTTTGAGGGGACAGCAAATTTACACTGTTATACAAGCTGTACACTCACTACTTTACATTGTAGCAAAATGTCATTTCTTCAGTATTGTCACATGAAAAGATATAATAAAATATTTACAAAAATGTGAGGGGTGTACACACTTCTGTGAGATACTGTAGATGTTGGACTAAACTACCTGTTGCACGGTTGGCTGGCTGTGTGAACAGCAGAGAAGCGTGTTAGCAAGACAGGCTGCACACTTTTCAAACAGCAGCAGCAAGCCTGTGCATGCAGGTCTCTCAGGAAGAATGCAGAGGCCCGCTTGTCTCTCTCTCTCTTCTCAGGCGCCTGCTATTATACTGACTCTGGAGAAGCCTCTGGGCAGTTATTACTGCATTTATATTAATAATCTTGCTTCATTTTGTTCATACAAGCAGAAGAAAACACAGACATAAGGGGAATGCCGACAGGGATGAAATGTATGGAAATAATAAGGGAAAAAGGTAATTCATAGGAAAGAGCATAAGCTTTAAAAATGCATTGCTGTTGTAATTTTTATTTTCAACATTTTATTTTTATTTCATCAAATTTTTAAAATTTAATTGTTTTTTCTTTTGCTCATGCCAAGTTAACCCCATATAGCTACTATGGCAAATCACAGGAAACACTACCATTCAAAAGTTTGGGTTAGCATGATTATTTATGTATTTATTTTTAAGAAATTAATAATTTTATTCAGCAAGGACTCAAATAGATCAAAATGACAGTAAAGGCATTTAAAAAGTTACAAAAGATTTCTATTTCATATAATTCTGTTTTTTTTTTCTATTCATCAAAGAATCCTGAAAAAAGTATCACAGTTTCCACAAAAATATAAAGCAGCACAACTGTTTTCAACATTAATAATAATCAGAAATGTTCAAACACCAAATCAGCATATTAGAACGAATTCTGAAGGATCATGTGACATTGAAGGCAGATTTGCCAATCAAGATAAATTACAATGCAAAGGTTATTTTAAATCGTAATAATAATTCACAATAATACAGTTACAATTTTACTATAATGTTATCAGATAACTCCTGTTTACAATGTTATTTTTACCATCATACCGCACTGGCAAGCACAATGCTGTGTGGGTTTCAGAGCAATGCGTCTGTACATGCCGCGTATTGAGCCTGAGGTTAAACCTGCTCTCTCGTACCTGCAGGGTCATTCCTAATAGGGATTCTTGGCCTTGTTAATGACTGTTTGAACATTGTCAGCGTTGTCATCCCTGACAGACTGCCGCCACTCGTACCTGCCGCCGCAGGCGAGGGGAAGGGCACTTGCATAAATCTCCCCGCAGGAATCCGTGAGAACCAGGCCAGGAACATCTTGCGTTCCTGTGACATTACTTTTTTGTCGTTTGCAAGAAGGTTGTATGATTTGGTGTGACTGCCTGGTGTACCTGTGGGTTTAATGGTATACATTCTACAGACATCAGTCTGTCTGTGAGAGTGTATGTTAGGTTTGGAAACTAAACCGCCATGGAAAGGGCCAGATGGAAACACTTCGCTGCTCCCTCTCACTTTAAGCAGGCCTGCAAAGCTCACCAATGACATGTAATATATTCCTCCAATAACTTGCCTTAACAACCTCAAGGTCTCCATCAGGCCAAGAGCTGATTACAAACTCCAGACATTTGAAATTCATGTAATGCAATTATCATATGGCCAATTTTCAAAATGAAGCTAACAGAAAAAGCATCTGTCAATGCAGCACACATGAAAAACCTTCACTTGTCAACTGTGCATTTCTGTCTTCCTCCCTCCCCCCTTACCTTTTCCTCTTTTTCTATCTCATTCACTTGTCCCCCTTTCCGCCCCCCAAACCTCAGGTCTTTACTCCCAGGCGCTGACAGAAGTTAGCATTCAAAGTCAATCAGTTCGGGCCTTAACAGGGCAGAGCTGACAGACAGGTCCAGATTAAGGCCTTAAACAGCCTCCAGTAGGATGGCACAAGACAAGCGAAGCAGTCAGGAGCTCCGGCAGTCTCAAAAGCTCAAAACTAAGTCAAACAAAAGAGAGAGGAATGCGAGCGGGGGCTTGGGTTACACAGCGGCTCAGGAATAAGACAGGTTATTAACACAGTGTGCTGCCAGGGCCTTTTAAAGCCTTTAGCAGAATTTTTTGTTCAAGTTTGGGGGACCTGGGTTCCTCCGTTGAAGATACGGATGGGTAGAGGTATACAAAAAGAAGGATAAGCACATATCCTAACTTTCTGCTCTTTACTTTGTTAAATAAGGTACCTGAACAGGCAATAATCATGTCAGGGAGATTTTTTAGAAGGTGAAAGGATGAAAAAGTGAATTTTGTTCTTTTGCGATATACTGCAATGCTGAACTTTCTTTATGTTGATTATAATTTAAGCAAATATTGTTGTTGTTACAAATATCAGACAACATATTGTATAACTTACATTTTAAGCACAATATTGTTGTTACTTCCTCTGTTCAGTTTCTCAAAAAATCCCTTTGCATCTCACAGTGACTGACTTACCCCCAACATATTTGGCCTGACATTTGCATAAAGTTAAGATTTTTTGAACTTCCTGATTACTCTCAGTCACTCGCAACACATTCTCTGATCTGCTGTCATGAATTGAAAACGACTGCTCACTCCCCATCAGTAAACATGCACTCACCATCACTTGTTTCAGTCCTGAATGAATCAGTGTTTTTGAGTCAATGATTCAATGACTTGTTCCAGAAGACAGTCACTTTTTAGATGCATCCCAAATGACGCACTCAGGGACGGACTGGGATTAAAAAAACGGCCCTGGATTTTCTCCTAAATAGGCCCACCACAACTACAAACAGCTGCTACTATCTCACAATATTACAGCAATCCTGTCGCATTTATGGCAAATAACATCACAAAACCCATGGTGACCTTGCTGACAAAAACAACAGAAACCATCACAGAAATTCTAATGATTTCCACTACAAATACCATTACAAACCATCAACATTTAACCATTAAGTAATGGTTCCTGTAGTGTGTTTTGGGACATATTACATTAGGATTTAGTGTTGTTGTTTTTTTTTTTTTACCAACAGGCACCACAGTTTCCATTAAAACCACATTTTCATTATAACCAGTAAAACCATTACAAATTATACGATGGTTTCTATTTTTATTTATTTTTTTATTTTTTTCAGCAGGGGATTGAAATAGGCTAAATGTATTAGGCTATCATATGAACTAAAATTCTTGAAATCTACATAAAAAAGCATAATGCAAAATGTATAATATGACAATGATAAACATAAACCTAGAATCGCTCTTGTCTCTTTATGAATGAATTGCCAGACAATGCAGAGTGATAAATAACAGTGAACGTTCGGACTAGGATTTTACTATAGTGCTCATAGGCTACATGCTACATGAGAGAGGAGAGCAAAGGTAACCTAACTGTTCGCTTTTTTTTTTCTTTTAGCTTCTTCCAACCGCCTTTATCTTCACGTTTTTTGCTTGCCATCACGAGCCCACTTCGTGTTAGTTTCGGTTTCTTATAAACAAAAATAGAAAAAAAGGCCCCCTTTTGTCGGCCGTCAATGCCACTTAATTTGACACTTTTTCTTTGAAGATGAACCAGCCAGCCAGGCCGAGTTCTGGACTTCTCCAGAACGTCCAGATGGCCAGTCCGCCCCTCAACTGTGTAGTGTATGAATTTTGTAAGGTTATTTTGTAATTCAACATCAGAGTCTGATAGCCCTTCTCCTCCGCTGAAAGCTGCAACAGTTGAGTGCATGAAGACTCCAACATTCCACACTTTGTTTTTGTTTTTTTTCCCATTAATAAAGTGCACTTTTTCTTTTTGGAAACGTCAGTGTAATCACATTATTCACACTAAAAACAGCATAGAATAGTGCATAAGTATGCAAATTGGGGCACACCTTTTTAGTTCCTGAATGAATTTGTGGTTTTGAATGAATCAATTCACTGAATGATTCATTGATGATGTTTCAGTGGAACCTGCAAAAACTGGAAGGAAAAAAAAAAACACTGAAAAATCCCCACCACTAATTCACCAACAGACAGTATGTCTGGAACACGCAAACAAACATAAGCGCAGTGTTATAAACAATGAAAAAGTGCCAGTGCTGTTGTACTAAATATTGGCCAACAAAATGTGAGATTTGGAACAAACTGTTAAATAATAAGCTAATGATTATATAACTTAAGCTCAGAAATAAGTGTAAGTCATTTCCTCTTTGGATTTGCTGTTGTATTCTTTAGCTTTGTAAGAATGTAACATGTCAAGTACATCAAGCCGGTTTGCTTCATCTAAAGAACAAAAAGGACATGTAAATATATCTAAAACCCCCAGTGAATCAGCTGGTTTGGATGTTTAATAAACAAAAACGTCATTTGCTGTACATCTAGTTCCCTTTTCCTTGTTCCTCTGTGTGTAGAAGTCAGAAAATAGTAAAATAAACAGCATTGTTGCCTTAATCAAAGCCACAGTGTGGAAGGGCCTGGTCCTGCTCTCTCTCTCTCTCTCTCTCTTTCAATTACACACATACACACAGCAGTCCAGTAGGCACCAGCAGCACTTAAAGCCACTCCCGTGGTTTCTCTTACTGGATTCCTCAGAGTTTTAAGGGCACAAGCTTTTCCACAAATTAGACTAAAAGAGCAGCGCTCTTTCTTTCTCTTCTTTTCTGCTCTCCCTTTCCGTTTTCTTCCTTCATTTAGTCCCTCGAATGCAACTGTTTATGACTTTCATTCTACCAGATACATGTGGTAGTGAGCCTGTTACTTACAGTAATGAAATCAGTTTGAGACTGTACACGTCTTCAGATGTTTACCACAGAATCTGGGAACACAATTGCATTATTATCTATAAACGCTTCCCCATGAAATTGAAAACCAAACTTTCAGTTTCCTGCACTGAAGTGCCTTTATAAGATCGATCGTTTATCAAACAAAAAAGAAATTGAACATTTTTTGTAAAAATGCAACAGATGGGTGTGGCCACTGTGACTCAGATATCAGAATGATTGAAGAGGGCGTCCAACATCTGGAAAGTCCATGTGTGGGGGTTGGTCCCTGGGGCTCTCTGGACATTTACAGCCCAATTACAGTGGCTGCCTCTGGGCTCCTCTCTCTCATTACCCCTCTCCACAGCCCTGCTCTGGAGCCTGGCCCTCATACCAGCTTCATTCTCTCCCACAGAAATGTCAAAGTCTTCTGCACAAAAAAGCCCTCCACAGACTAATGCCGGGTAATTCGCCTCTTACAATACTGTAATTATATACTGGATATCATATCTGGAATGAGTGTGCGTCTGTGGATTTATGAAAAGGAATACTGTGTGTGCGTCAGAGTATTGAAATGCAGTTGTTTATGAAAAGTATGTGCACAAATGAACACACACACACACACAGAGTCACAAATGCACACAGGTATTTTAGTGTGGAGACAGGCAGTAATGTGTGCCCCTGGAATGTGTAACCTGACCTCTAAGCTGAAGCTGAATCTATTCACTCATCTTTTTTCTTCAGAGAAGGACTCAAAACCCCCTTTTCCCTTCTACGCACACACACATATGCACGCTCTTTCTGGAGTGAAGCTGCAAATAGCCGAGCTGAAAACCACAATAAGAATATTATTTAGAGTAGGGAGGCATTTTCCTCACGGGCAATTCTGCATGAGATACAGCCCGAGATAAAGACATGAATGAGAACTACAACGCTGCTCTGTCTAATTCCCCTGCAAGAAGCACTTCAGATGTTTGGCAGCAGCAAACCGAGCTCTGTGATTGATTAGCTGGAGTAGAGAAAGAGGGAGGTATTCACAGAACATCTCTGATCTCCTCTGCTCCGCTGAAGTGTTCTTGAAGTTCTCCAGATTCTCTGAGAATGAAGACAGGAATCTTTAGGATATGCAGTGGACGGCATGATCTCGTGCATGCACAAACACACTACTGCTGCATTCTCACACCTCGTGCAACAAAAATTATTTGCAGACTTTTATGAGTATAACACAACATTACTAAGCTACCATAACTGTTTCAATTACCCTGTGAAATGTCGAACAACTGCACCTAATTTGCAGAAGGATTGCATTGCAAAGCAGCAGCAGAGAACAAACCATTCTGCATATAACCAGCAAAAACAGGCGACGTGGACACCTATTCTCCCAAGAGGAGGAAACCCGACACAGGCTTGCCCAGGAGCCCGGGCCCGCAGAACCACCGCCACACTGGGCCAAACCTCAGCCTGGAATCTTGGAAAGGCAAGCCAGTGTGACTGCATTTCCTGAGTCCACCCTATTTAAACTCACAATATGGAACATATTAGGAGGGAGAAGAGAGGGAGAGAAAGAAACAGAGAGGTGGTTAGCATTGTACATTTTCTGTTTAATAGGCCCCCTTGGAAAAAAAACTGTCTCTCTTACTGCTGATGGGACAGGCTGGTAGAGCAGTATAAAAGTAAAGCCGCTTCTTCACCCCAAATTAAAGTAGCATTACACTGGTTAAAATCACGGAATGCTATGCCTTGTAAAAACAAATGGGACATGAGGGAATGTTGTGGCAAATATACACAGCAGAAAAGGGCATCAAAGAATGACTTCACCAGCTTTTTTACAAATTTTTAGTCATGAGTGATTTACATTCATTTTTGTTTCATTGTCTGTACCCACAATCCACATTGACAAATTTAGAACCAGTCATAAACTCCTAAAACCTACTGAGTTGTCAAGCTCACTGGCAACATATAAAACCATGCAAATCATTTAGCTAAATATTAGCCTGAATTGGTAAGCTAGCTATTTTTTTTTTCCAAAATAGCAGCTATGGGGCAAAGAGAGCCAAATTCTGTGAGGTAAATTGAGCCAGCATTTTAACTTACCCCACCATAAGACACTGAAGTCAACTTAAAGTATAAACTGGTATTTTAATGTGATATTACACAACTGGTTCAATTTATCATATGTACACATATTATTTGTAGTTTATTTGATAGGGACAGTGAGTGTACAAGTGCACCGAATCCTTCTCTGATAAGAACCAGAAGATGCTTTTCACCACATTATAATCATATATATCTTTCCAGCTGTAGTCCCTAATGGCCTGTTCGACATTGCAGAAAAGCTACCATGCAAAGAATCTTTTGACTAAAATGTTTATTAGTTTTAGTAACATTTATTCCTTCTTTCTAATTCAGTTTTTATTTAATTTTATTCAACAAACTCTCAGTTTAGTCTGTTTTTTGAGAAGGTTACAACTTTGGGGTTCAACATATTGTTTCAGAAATGCAAACAATTAAAACATTTTCAGTGAATATAGGTGATTGTACATCAAAGAATCATGACGTTCTATATGGTGTTCCACAAGGTTCCATCCTTGGGCCAGTTTTGTTTTCATTATATATGCTTCCTTTGGGTAGCATAATTCAGAAATACGAAATGAATTACCATTTTTATGCTGATGATATACAATTATATATTTCAGTTGAGCCCAGAGACACTGTTGTAATAGAAAGATTGTCTAACTGTCTGTCCAGCATTGTAAAATGCTGAAGGCAGGATTTCTGCAAATTTTTAAAAATTGAACAAAGATAAAAACGAAATTCTTATTGTGGGTAAAAAATCTGAGCGGGAGAGGATTGAAGCAGAATTGGGTTCCTTAGCTTTACAATCCAAGAAAGAGGTAAAGAACCTGGGTGTAATTTTGGACTGTGATCTGAGTTTTAAGTGTCATATTTATCAAGTTACAAAAATATGTTTCTGTCATTTGAGAAATATTGCCAGGATTCGTCCTTTTTTATCTTTTAACGATGCTAAGAAACTAATTCATGTATTTATCTTCTCTAGACTTGATTACTGTAATGCTGTGTACACTGGTCTACCTAAGGGTTCTATAGTTAAGCTGCAATTGATACAAAATGCAGCAGTCAGAGTATTAATGAAATTGAAGAAATGAGAACATATTACACCGGTTTTATTGGAATTACATTGGTTACCTGTGCACCAAAGGACTGACTATAAGATTCTTACATTAGCGTATAAAGCATTGCATAACCTGACCTGCTCCAAAAATTTGGAACTGTCTTCCAAATGAAGTGAGAGAGTCAACTAGTATTCATATTTTTAAAAAGCGTGTGAAGACGTACCTTTTTACAGTTTCTTATGACTAAAATAGTGTGTGAAGTGTGCGTATTATATTTGTACGTATTATATACACTTACATTTGCTTATACTTTTTTTTAATATATATTCTTATGTTGATGTTGTTTTTAATATTTGTTTTATGCTTGTGAAGCACTTTGAGTTGCATTCTATGTATGAAAAGTGCTATACAAATAAATTATTATTATTATTATTAAAGATTTAAATTTAAACTTCATTTGGTTGGTCTTATGTTGTTTACGTTAGCTTTAAGAAAAGAAATAACTGTTTGTAAAAGGAAATTTGATTATTAAATTAGTTTTTAAAAGAGGTAAATTATCTTTAAAATTTCACATGGGTTTGAATCAAATTCAGTCAGATGGTCAGTTTATATCCAGATGGTGCATCTTACCCACTGTCTCGGGGCAACTTACTCCTAACCTGGGGCAAATTGAGCCATGGGAACACTTTGTTATAAAAAGCCATATTTTTAGAACCCTTTGTCATAGATACATTCTGATCATTTAAAATGACAGGAAACATCCTGAAATTACTGTAAATACATTGTACTTCTGCCTCATTTTCCCTTATCTTGAGGACCACACAAGTAGAAACATCTTACAAGTAGCTCATCTTACCCCAGTCTCCCCTATGTATGTGTGTAGTTGTAGTATGAATGAAATTTAGACATACTACATTTGTTGTCACTGTCACCTGACCTACAGAGTCAATTGCATCAACTTAACTGCCATTCACAAATCCTCTCCTGTGGCCACATGGGATAGTAAAGTGTCCATCAGATGTGCACTTAAGTATCTCACTGGAAGTATCAAGTCATCCGGGTACATTTTGCCTACTGTTTTATGAAAACTATGAATTCAGACACATTACTCAGCTCACATACTGTTCTCTCACTCTGGATGTAGGCATATTCAGATGCAGGGCTAGTCAGAATCTGCAGTCATTTTTTTTAATCTGCACTTATTTTGAAGGAAAATCTAATTGTGTCAAACAGACATTTAAATGTGGCAAAATATATTAAAGGGATAGTTCATCCAAAAATTAAAATTTTAAACTCACCTTCAAGTTGTTCCAGACCTGTATGATGGAAGCCATTGACTTCATAGAGTTTTGGAACAACAAGAGCGTGAGTAAATGATGACAAAATTTAGATTTTTGGGTAAACTATCCTTAAGCTGAGTTTCCTGCTGTCTAAATTAAATGTTATGAATGATGGGTGCAGAAATCTGTGGGCAGATCATGTGTAGGCGTACATTTATCTGGAACGCTCAACAATTGGAAGTGAGTCATACGAATTGCACCGCAGGAGACTCAACTCACAAATGAGTTTAATACAAGGCATTAGATGAAGGCAATAGTCTTAATAAGTACACACAAATTTGGGGTGAAATTGTATGCTTCTAATTATTTTAAACTATTTTTTTGGATGCTTTGCTCTGTTAAATAGATTATATTATTTTATAAAGAATTAGTTGGAACTACATTCTACTCTTACTATTTCTGCCATATGACAATGTGCTAAAAATAGTACGCTAGTACTAAAACCATAGCAATGCATTCTGGGATTACTTTCAGGTTTAAAGGAGGCATAAGGCATGATAATTAAGTTGCCTGTCTATTGGAACAGCTTTTACAGAGGTATCACTTTATGAAGCCTTAAAATTCTGCCTTCTGTCTCTTATTCAATAGCACAACTAAATATGGTAAAACCACATAGAAAAAATATTGCCAAGAGAACTAACAAAACACTGGGCCTCATTCATTCACTAATAATTTCTTACTTGTATAAATATGTGCGCAGAAAACATTCACAGCGTAACCTTACATAAATTTGTTCTTACCTTCGATAATGTTGATGAATCTGGATTACTCAAAAAGAGTGAGTGCGTGAACACAGCTAGTTAGTTGTTTGTAATAAACTTCGCCAAGCCATGCCCATATAAGGGCTTTCAGTACAAGCTTCACTTCTCCTGTTCTGTGGCGTTGTTACCTGCTTTTGCTTGATAACATGCGCGGCATGCGAAAGAGACATATCGTTATTCTGTTCGTCACAAGTTTTCACGTAATACGAATTCGCAGGTTCACCAAACTTGAACTTTGGGACGCAGCAAAATGCAAAGCGTTTTAGTATAAGCTTGCGTTTCCGGTCTCCGGCATTCAAATAAGAATTAATGCTTTATTAATTTAATAAAATTGTATGCACTAAATCTGCATACACACGTGAATGAGTGAACCACACTGGTCCGTGGTGGACTGTCCATATGAAAAACCACCTTTCCTTTCTTTAAAATAAAAGGACTGACAAAGTAATTTAAGTCTGATTCCATTTTAATGGAGCCTTGGTAGGGGTTAACTGAAAAAGGAATGCCTTTCTCATTCTTCAGAAAAAGGGGGGTCTTGGCCAGGTTTCAGGAGTAGGGACACGGCCCACTGTCATGGCTACATGCTGCTGAAAGGGAAGATTGTAGTGGAGTCAGGCGCAACTTCTCTGTGTTAAGAGAGAGAAAACATACTAATGTGCTCCATTTTCACATAGAACCTGAAGACAATGAGTCTGTCTTTAAAATGCAAAAAACACCAAAAACAAACCCGAGTAGTTTACAAAGCCGGCCCATTGTATCAGTGCTTGTGCTAACAAGGAAGCCCTTTAAAGGAAATATTCTCAATGAAATTGTGCAGTGACTATAAATTATCAAAGGTCTTTAACGTTGGTGAACAGCCAAACTGAAACCGCAAAACTAAACAAGGTCTATTGTGTGTTTTTTGACTAAAGAGTGCTTTGAGTGAGGTGAAGGCTCTGATGATGTACCGGATGATTTATGTTATCAGAAATTTGCCCAAGGCAAATGTGTGTGTATTTTTGAGTGAGTGCATGCAGGGGAATGAGAGTGCATTTGTATTTATTGCATGTTAGACCCAAAACTCTCTCTGTGTGTGTGTGTGTGGAGGGTGTGCTATGGCATTCTTTTAAGCTCTGTGGAAACTCACTAAAATAAATCCTGTGTGTACGTCAGTGAGGCCCCTCTTAACCCTGCAATTATAGAGTGGAGGGAGGGAGCAATGCATGAACATTGCTGCTGCAATGCTCTCAAAAGCACCTCACGCTTTCAGCACACACATTTCACCTCTTGGAGGAAACTCTGCAAGGTCAGTTTGATCTACAACTGCACTGATATTGTCATAATATTGCCCAATGTACTTCTAAACAACACTTGTTGCCCAACCTTTCTCTGGAAAGTCAGAGAACATAGATAAGCAAGACGCAGAGAGAACAACATGACAGGAAGATGGCATTTTTATCATGCTCCATTATCTGGGGTGTGAATGATGCACCTCAGCCACACCAAGGCATGTTAATCCAATCTTACGTTTCAGAAAGGGAGGGAACATCTCCGGCATTGTCTTCTCTAATACCCCGAATGTGGTCTCATCTCCTGCTCTGTACATCCCCGAACCATCAAGCTTGAAAGCGTGTGCGTGCATGTCCGTCTAACTGCTGTCAGGTGAAGTTCTGTAATTAGAGCGCCCTGAGCCAAGGTGAGAAGACTTCCGCAGGTCTCGCTCATGAGAGAGAGCGAGCAGGAAGTCTTCCAGGCACTCCATGTAATCTTCCTCTCTCGCCCGCCTTCAAATGTGCTATTACTCCAGTGTGTTTGTGCCAGCGCCAGATGTGCCGGGCTGGATCAGGTCATCAACTGCAGCAGCAGCTACTGTGTAGTACGGTAATCAGGCAGCTGCTGCTAACTGCTCCTCCACTCCCTGTCTGTCAGAGCTAAACATGGAGTTTGAGCAGCAACACAATTTGGTTGCTAGTTTGTGCAGTGCAATTCTGTTGAACAGTTGTCATGGAAGTAAAGGCAGGAGAAGTAAATAGCCTACATGAGGCTGTTCTGTTAAGCTTATTTTTTTTATTATGGCTGTGTAAAGAGTGAGTGATTCACAGGATGTGACAGCATGCAATAAAACAGCATCTGAACACATTCCAGTGCTGTATCATCAAACACTCTGATAACAGCCTAGGGAATTACCTGGGAGTGGTGTAATGGCGATTTTTACAAGAATAAACCTGACGTCTTGATATTATTTCTCATCTGGAATTCTTTCAACACATTATGTATTATGATCTAGTAAAAATCAAGGGAAAAGTGACATTCTGTCATCATTTATTCACCCTCATGGTGTTCCAAACCTATGACTTTTTGCTTTCGCTGAACATAAAATATTTTTTATTCTTTCATAAAATAGTTATTGGTCACCAAGACTGTTTGAAAGTAAGTCATACAGGTTTAGAGTGACTTCATTTTTGAGTGTACTATTCCTTTAACTGTCATGTTTACCAGATGTTCTCCTCAGAAATCTACCAAGATAAATCTTACAGGTGTCTTTTCTAGAGTTTTAGAAGATATTTCATCAGCATCTCACAATGTGGTCATGTTTGCCAAGATAAAAGAGTCTGCAAACAAAGGTTAGTTATGTTTGAGACCAAATTATCAAAGCAATGACATTCCTTGTTTTTACTGTATGCAAACAAATGTATGTCTTACTGTATGTTAGCAATGATCTAAATTGGGTCTATTTTTTAATTTTAGGAAAAAAGAGAACAGTTTGACATCAAAAAGTTAATTAAGACTTCAAAAAATTAAGAGCAATTTATACTAATAAATGTTTTTACTGGTTAAAGCAAAATGCACTTCTGTGATAGATGGCACAGGACAAGGTGAGTCATAAAGTGAGTCTAAGCCATTGTTTCGTTTATAGAAAGACAAACGTGGGCGGGTACTGTGGGAACCTTTTAAATATCACTTTAGAAGTGTAAAATTATAAGTTATCATCAGTGCAACTGACTAACACATGTATCTGTAAGATTAAAGGCAACCGCCTGCACCTGGGGAAGAGATGCTAAAATTCAGGATCAGGAGGAAAAACACGTACAAAAAGGTTCCAGAAATATTGCATTCCAGATTGCACACATAATAACAACAAAACAAATTGTGGCTGGTTTGTTCAGATGGTCTTTTCGTGGGGCGATTCTGGAATAAGCTTCAACAAAAACCAGACATTGTGCTGCAAGTATGCAAGACTACTTTTGTCATCATTTCAGTTCACTTTCTGGACAATTTGTGACAAAAACAAGTCCATTTTTAGTGTTTAGCAGTAATTATCCTGTATGCAACAGGGGAGCAGCAGACTCGAGGAGGGAGAGCATCTTGAACTCTGCGGCCTATGGAATTCATTGAGGGTTTGGCAAGAAGCACATCATAATCACAAAGCCTTGCTATGCTTAAAAACTACGCTTAAAAAAGTAGTCAGATGCAAACCCGGGGTCACTCAAGAGCAAGCACGAACACTCAAAGACACTGACTTTTTGAGACTTTTGGAATCATTTAAACGTAGAATGATGCTGGAAATCTGGCTGTTAAAGACCCAATGGCATCAAAATCAGAGTTCTTTTGGCTTTTAGCGCTGACAAATTCTGCTTTTAGCATGTCTACTCAATTAAAACAGTCTTTTTCTTTTGGGAAAACTGGGTCTTTGTCAAGAGTGTAAAAAGTAAGATTCAGAAGTATATTTCATTGCTCAGATGTTGCTCATTCAAAGCTCAGGTTTTTTATTTGTTTGTTTTGTTTTTTGAAGATCTCAGTTATGTTTCATTGAAGTCTTCGATCAGTTTATCGTTGAAACATCATTAACTTCTTTTCTCAAATGCTAGAGGAAATGTGTGAAAGAGAGACACACAAGAGTCTCAATTAAAGAAGAGGGAGAAAGGACATTCTAAAGAACTTTGATGAGGCGCAAAGGCCACTGAACTGTACATTAACAGGGCAAACAAAATGGCGTGCTTGGCCCTCACCAGCTCATAGCAGCTTAAGACATCTTTGGCAGCGAGAACGCTCTGAAACCCTGTTAATCAATACCATCCCTGAGGTAGCGGCACACTTGCAAAGCTGCTTACATGGCTTTTCCGTTTCTCCTCCTCCTTTTTCTTTTCCCCCCCTATCCGTCCCTCTCTTACTCTCTCCATGCTGGAGCTGCTGCTGAGGAGCAGGGCGCGTTCCCAGGCCTGGTAGCTCTCGTTCTCGCTATTTCTCTGGACCTCACCCAGGCCTGGTCTAATTAGGCCCCCTTTTGTACCCGCTGAGGTGCCTTGTGTAATCTGTGTACTATGTGTCTCAAGCTCTAGCCCTGCCCAGTATAATAGTCTGCCAGTTCCTCTCCGAGTGGTGATCCGGGCCCTCTTCCCATAAAGCAGACACAAAGGAGCAGGATAATGGCCCCCAGTTGCAGTTAGAGGAGCCACTCCTCTGGGCCGTTTGAACTCGGCACGGGGCTGGCGGCAGACGCCGCGTAGGGAGAAAGAGCTTTGCTCTCTGTTTGAGATGGCAAAGCCGTTTCTGCAATACCTCCAGTGTTGCGCATCTCTTTGTTTACGGCACTGTAAAATTTACAGTCCACAATCTCGTCGCATTGTTCGCCTGCATGGACCAGATTGTTGTTTTTTTTTCAAACTGGCTTTTTGGCAGGTTTGTCCACAGCCCCCTCCTCCTCTCCCCCAGCGACTCTGACAACCAACACCCACAATTAGAAAGGAAGCCAGCCCTACCACATCCACCTTGGAAGTAGTTTACTGGCCTGCGCATAGTTTCTTTTAAAGGTCTTGGTTTTGCCATGTGCATTCATGGAGATATATCAATGCACTGGGACGGGAGCCACCACCTCCTCTCCTCGCAGAAGAAAGAAGCGCAGCTGGTCCCATAAACCACTGACCACGGCCGCTGTGGAGGCTAGTCGGTGAGGAGCTGCAGGGACGGAGCAGAGAGGAAGCCATGCTTGAGGATACATCATCTTCTCTTCAGAAAAACTCCTCCTCTCTCAACACTGGCCAGCAAGGCTCTCAAGGACCTCAAGGAACTCCGGCTGTAACCTCCTCTCAACCAACGTGTGGATGTGAGCTTGGCTCTGGAGCGAAATGGGAGATTGATGCCTGAAATAACTTTGCGCCACTGAAACGACCTCCCTCAGTTTCGAAATGTTAATTCCAGAGGTTTGAACAATTTTTAGAATGACAGCCAATGCCCAAAGCCCCGGTTTGAAAAATCAGTTTCAATAGCATGGATTTCTCTTCACTTCCACAGCGACGGTTTGTTTCAACAGCAGGTTGTGCGAAACACCACGTCCTAACCAGGTGCAACATTTCCAGTGAGAAGCAATATTACAACATTGCATTAGACAGCCAGTCAGAGAGATTTTTAATGTTTAATGTACTGTTATGCCGAACGGGATTTTTGACCAATCAGATTTCATGGTGGATAAGGCTTCCCAGAATGATGCTGGAAAAAGCATCTGGTTAGGACACCATGTAAAATACAATTGAGAATGCGATGATAAAACACAAAGCCTAATATCAGAATAAGATTATAGTTTACAGTCTTAAAAATAAAGGTTATTTATTGGCATCTATGGTTCCTCGAAGAACCTTTAATATCCATTGAACCTTTTCATTGCACAAAAGGTTCTTTATAGTGGAAAATTGTTCTTTAGATGTTTTCACACCAAGAAAAAAAGGTTCTTTTTAAAAATAATATTCAGTTAAAGGTGCTTTGAAGAAACCAAAATGGTATCGCTGTGAAAACCCCCTTTTATTCCATTCACATTATCTTCTTTTTTCATGTAAAAATAAGCATTTAGAAGCAAATATTTTTATGGGTGAAAAAAGGGTAAGTGAGAGACAGAAAGCACAGCAATATTATGCGAATACTTTATTATCAATGTGTGAATGGTGTTAGCTTTTCATCTGGATATTAATAGTATATGAAAACTATACACCAAAACCAGGCTCTTCCTATTTTTGCTGTATAATTTTTCAAATTGGTATTGAAAGATTCTTTATCTTTATAGATATTTATATATATAATATATAAGCCAAAGTGCATTTCCCGTTTTTTTCCTCTTGTCCATGTACACATTGCACCATACATAAATAATTACATCGTAAAAATGACTCCAGTATTTACAAGTATAATATATATTTCTTATAATATATAAAACTTTATATTAAATCTAAGTAGATGATATTTGGGATAGTCTGTGGAGTCCAAAAGTCTCTCAACACAATTGAGTCCATGTGTGTATGTGTTATCTGTGGTTGTTGAGGAGGATCTCGAGCCAGCATGGGCAGGAAGTGATGAACTGGCGGGAGTAACAAGGGCCCCAGCCTTTCGCGAAGCTGATGCGCACACTGTTCGGGTCATACGGTCCGTCTAGCAGCTCGGACTCGGCCCCCTGCCTGAGCATGGACGAGCGTTCGTAGTCGAACACTTTGATGGAGTAGCCGGGCATCACCTTGCGCACCACCAAACTACGACTCCCTGGTACGTCCAGGGTAGGTGAGTTGACGAAGATGGGGTGCTGGCTGCGGTTGTAGGCCCAGACTCCATCTGGCTCTTTGCTGAGGAGCAAGCCGTAGCCGATCTTGCTGCGCGTCCGCTGCACGGTGCTGCTGCGCTGGTCCAGGCTCAGCTGGCCGAGGCAGAAGCCCGTGCCTTGAGGTAGGTCATAGAAAATGCTGACGGCGGGCTGGTACACCGTGTAGAGGCGGCCCACCCGTGTCCGATGCTCCCAGTATGCCACGTTACACCAATGACTCTGCTTGGGGGCGTCAGGTGATAGACTGGCATCTGAAACAAGAAAAGAGAACGGGTCTGTTAGTAAGTTTGCAAATAAAATACAATGCAAACAAAATTAAAACATTTGCTGGTCAGGTAGTTTATTATGTGGAGTTGAATGCTGCACTGTCATGTGCTGCCTCAAGAGGGCGCTACTTCAAAACTTAATTCATTAGTTATTTACTTGTGTGCTGAATGCAAAAGCACAGCTGAAGGTGGGAAATTGTAAAAAAAACTAAAAAACTAAAAAAAAAAAAAAAAAATTTGCCCCCAAAACAAAACAAAAATTATTACATTAAAAAAATACTTCAGTTGAAGCTTTTATGCTCCAAAAAACATGCATACCTGCAATGCACACATTACACAGAACAACTAAACACCCTTTAAATCAGCTCATTTAATTCACTTTCATGGCTTGGGAGTCTGTCTGCAGACTTCTATTTGGTGCCAAACCCTGAATGAGTTACAGCTCCGTCAATACGTGTCTATCTCAGCCACACACACTCTTAAACGTTTCCAAGCACAATGCGCCATGCATTGTGTGCATTTCTGCCCGCTCTTTCTTGATCCGGGGAGAAAGTATTTGTGGAAGGGGGGATATGGAAAAGCTATGAGCTCATATCCGGCGACAACTCCCACCCCCATCTCTATTCTCCTCCACATTCCTGTGGGTGGGTGATGGTGGTGATGGCTTGGGTGGAGAGGGAGCGTCCCCTCCCTGCCAGCTCCCGCTGTGGGCCGGGGGACAGCTTTCAGCTCCCTGACAACTTAGCGCAAGCTTGTGACCCCCTGACCCCTCAGGCTTCACGCTATCAGCTCAGATTAACTTGCACATTGAGTGATGCCATTATTTCCCTCCTGAGAGGCTATTGGCAAGGAGATTTTAAGGGTCCAGGTCTATAGTCCCTGTTCATTCAGGGTCGAACAAATGTCCAGGTCATTAAAAAATGAAACTTTTGACATCATTTACTCACATTCATGTCATTCTAAACCTGTATGCTGTACATTTGTGGGTGAAGCACAAGCACAGGAGAGTTCAAGAATCTTTATTAAGCTTTTCTTCATATAGCAACAGTTCGCAGTGACCAAGGCTGCTATGCTCCGAACAGGACTTGTGCACTATATTTCCTGTCTTCTGAAGCCATAGTATTTTAGTGATGTACCGAAATTTCAGCAAACGTTTCGGCCGAAATAGTTTTGAAGGGCTGTAATCATTAATCATTAGTAATCTCTATTGCAATAATATGTTTCGACAGTCAGAATTTACTTCATGCAGATAATGTGGATAAGCTACAATGAGGTAAGCTTCATTGTGACCAAAAATGATCCTAGAGCAGCAAGTAAAATTTGTTCGGCTGAAAAACTGAGATGCATTGAGGTGCATTGCAAAAAAACTATACTACAACTGGATTATCCTAATTTAATTACTGAAACCTTATTTATTAGTTACAGTTTTTGGTTCAATTACAAGTTTATTTTCGGGTTTGGTGTTATTTCGGTGCATCACTCGCTGGTAGGACAACAATAATATGAAACATCAATAGCATCACTCATCAATAACGTGATGTTATTAGTTCTTGTATGTCTGGTGATCAAATAGTGCCATATTTAATTTGACAGCCCGAATAAGTGAAAAATGACTCAAATTTTGGTATGTTCCTCAAACAGAGCAATTGCATGGTTTTTGAAGACTTGGAATATATTTTAAAAGTCCTGTAGGTTCAATATGAACCTATTTGGTTATTGTATAGAATATAGGCGCAAAAAGATTCTTCAAAGTCTAATTTCATATTCTGTGTTCATCAGGTTGAAGATGAATAAATATTGATAGAATTTGCAATATTGGATGAGCTATCCTTTAACCAGTGCCAAGATAGACAACTCATGAATACAAAATACACTGGAAAATAAACACCTCAAACAAACTCGAAAGAAATTAATTATAGGACAACTACTGCCCATTCAAGCACAGCTGTTTGGATTTGTGGAATCAGGACCAATTTTAAACACACTTCTCTTTACTGAAATGGCCCCTTGCGCGGGGTCCCTGCATGTTAACATTACAGAATTCCTTACATCCTCTTGCAAGGTGGTTTTTCTGACCGAATGGTCTAATGAAACCATTGCGCTGGCTGTTTTCATCCAAAAACACTTCATGGAGAATGGTGTGAATAAATCATAATAATCATGCAGATCTTATCTTGCACATTTTCCTCTACGTTAAGCCAGTAGTTCTATGTTAGGTCAATGGAAAGGATACAGGAAGACATGCTTCCAGCTATGCCGCCTAATGAGGGCTGAATTTGAACTTATACCTAAATCAATGAGATGCAAAAAATGAAACAATGCAGCAGGAAGTTTCACATGGCCGTCTAACATAGAAGTGCTGTGATATGATTAATTCCCCCCCGTTTTAATGTGAGCCAGAGGGAAAAAGACACAGAAAGGGGGTGGTTGAGTCTGCACTGCCTGTTCTGTGGGTTTAAACAGAGGTGCAAAGATTAAAGGTTAATAATCTATTTAATGTTTAGCTTGGGAGCGAACAATGCTCAGCCCAGAGACCGGCCCTTTTCCTGAGGGTGTTGTGCATGTGTGTTCATGTGTTTTAAGTATATTAGAGCTGAAGAGAATATCAGCCAATGTTTGTGTTTGAGAGAGGAGTGTGTGTTTTGGCTGTTCTCGCCTGAGCGGTGCCGTGTGAGTGTGTCAGTGGGAAAGGAGACGGGGAAGGAAGAGAACTAATCGGGCAAACTCATTAGAATCTTAGAACTCAAATCCAGCCAGTGCCATCTCTTTGTTTTGCAGATTTACTCTTCCTTTACACTCCCTGCTGAAAAATGCAGTCTATGATTGGAACATGGTAGAAGCTTTCTAGTTGGTCAAAGCTGATAGACCAGCAACAAATCACTTACCAGTATTCAAACTAGCTTAAGATGTTCAAGCTGTTTTTTTGGAATATGGTAGCTTGTCCACCAGCTAGCGACCACATTGCAAAACATCAATACATATATCAGTAGTTTTTATTTATTAGGTTCATTTTACAGTAAGAAAATTCTAAACATTGTGAAAACCCATAAAACAAGACATTAAGACTGGATTTAAAAATATGTATATATTTTATTTAATATTTATTTTTATTTTAAACTAAAACTAAACTTATTTCTATGTTTTGCAGAGAATATATATTCCATTGAGTTTTTTTTTTTTTTACCCCAATGGCAAATATACGTGTATATACATACATTTAACTTAATATTAACTTAATACACTTAAATTAATATATATCTTTTACATGCAATGCATTAATATATATAATTAAATGTATGTACATAAAGTACTTAAGTATGTTTAGATATTTTATTATTTACTACTGTATACGTTTTCTTAATAAAAATATAGGCAGTGGCTATTTGCACTAAGTTTAAATAGCGATAGATGCTATTTACACTAAGTGAAAATAGCAGTATTTTCTTAGCGATATGCTATTTACACTAAGTGCAAATAGCCATAGCTTCTATTTACACTATGTAAAACTAGCAGTATTTTCTGCTATTTATAATACAAATATCTGCACCTCAGTATTGTAGTACGTTATAAAACAGTATGCAATAATAATGTATTGAGTGCAAATTATAAGTTTTATTAAAATGATTAAATGGATGCTGACTTATTGCGACAATAAAGCCCTCCCTACACCTACCCTAACCCTACCCAATAAATTATTTTCAACTTTTCAATTATTTTTCTTAGTTTTTATTGAAAATAAATGCCTTTCCGATGTGAAAAGGGACAAGAACGAGTTCAGCAAAAGGCAAATTCAAACTCGGAAGTCTGCATTACACGTTTTACCACTTACGCCACTGGAGCTATTCTTTGATAGCCTTCTTCTGTAATATTGTCTAGCCCAACCACATGTTGGTGGGTGGAGTTAGTGTAAATAGCCTCTGCCAACAAGTCGGGCTATTTGCACTTAGTGTAAATAGACACTCCGAAAAAGATAATATATAAAAAGATGCACAATACAACAAAACTACTCAAGCTACCATTATAAATTGAGTTTTCCTTGCTAAATATTCATATTGCACAATGTCTGTCATCTCTGCATAATCCTGTGCTTCAACAGGCCATTTATCTGCACACTTCAACTCAAGAAACAAATTCGACGCTTGACAGAACGTTAAATGACTGCACCACGTGGCAGTGTGTTTGTGTGTGCGTGCATGTGTTCAGGTAGGGGCTGGAAAATGCACATCAGCAAGCGCACAACAAGCAGGATACAGAGTTCCTGTCTCCCCCTTCCCTGGAGGCCTCACTCATGAGTCAGTGAAGAGCCTCTGACAAGCCGCCAGAGCTGGAAATACAGTCTTACTCAGACCAGGGAAGACAGACAGACGGACGGCACCACGGCTCTAATCGCAGCCAATGATGGTACTTTAGTATAATAAACCTCATTTAGGCTATCAACTGCAGAGAGTAGGTGTTAGTTCAAAGGCGGTGGACATCTAAACTCGTGTACCTTAATGACTCAGCAACAGTTTAGTTAACAACACTTAAGCGCTGTGGGCCCATCACTTTGAGTACAGATAATAACGGCAGACTAAGTGCTAACTAAAGTGAGAACACCTCAGAATTCTTCAGTTTTTCGACGCACTTCACGAGGGGTGGAAGACAAAAGCTGGGAGCAATTACGCTTCTCTGCATTCATTTAACCCCAGCACCTTTTAACAGCTCGGTTTACCCATTAGAAAGGTAGAGTATGTTATTATTGTTATTATATTCTCAAAGCTGTCTCCGCCGGTGTCAATCTCCTTGGAGACACACGCCGTCAGCGGCTCTGATGGGACAGCGGCGTCTGACCCCTTCCCGAGCTCAGCCGGAACGACTGAAAAACACAAAGATTCACAAACATTGCTGTTGTGTGCTGTAAACTACAGGGTTAAAAACAATCAGTTTAAAAGTATCATTCTGTGCACAACCCACAGGTGCAAAATTGGTCAAAAACGCACCAGTTGCTTGAGGAAAAGATTATTAGAGTAGTAAATCGCTCAAAGGAAAGCAAACATGGCCAGCTGAGATCAAACAACGGCGAGGGCCTTGTTGACTTACAAAGTAAGAGCTTAAGGAGGCTGTGAGACTAAAGGTTACTTTGTCAGAAGGCTAAAGTCTTTTATTTAGTCCCTATTTTGTTTTCAGACAAATACCAGCCCCTTTTACAAAGCTTGAAATGAACAAAACACACACACATACACTCAGCTAGACAGCCACAAAGGTATTTCCTTTGAAACTCAGAGCTTGGACAAAATGCTCTGGTGGACGTGCTACTCGATCAGTAAGGTAAACATGCAATTCACAGTCCGTTCCCAGGCCAGACGGTCACATTCACATCAAAGGAAAAAACTGTCTATGTTGGACTGGGCGGAATTGTGATATAAACAGTGTGTGGCTATCAGTGGGCAGGACCGTTTTACGTTATTTACACGTGCAATGAAGAAACGTGGAGTAATGAGAAAAATACAGAGTGGGATGTGCCCCAGACAAGTCAAGACGAGGAATAACGTGTTATTAAGGGGTGTTGTTAAGCACAATTGTGTGGTTGTTTATGGTTGTCAAGCAACCGTGTAAAGATTTAACTAATGTGCAGTCACAGTCGTGTGTATATTAACTATGGATTGAATGTGGCAAAAAATAATTTTCATAATTTAATTTGACTGTTTTCAGTCCTATTTTAAAGTCCTGTACCTCTAGAGTTCAAAGCTGGTTTTGCACTGATGCTAGAAAATGAGATGAAATACATTTAATTTGTTACATTTTGGGTCAATGCTAAAGATTTATTTTAAGTATTAAAGAAATTAAGACTTTTCAGAAACTTTTATTTCGCAAGGATGCGTTTAATTGATCAAAAGTGACAGTAAACAAATATTTAGAATGTTACAAAAGAATTCTATTTTTTTTTAAAAAGCAGAACTGTTTTCGACATCGATAATAGTAAGAAAGGTTTCTTGAGATTAGAATGATTTCTGAAGGTTCATGTGACACTGAAGACTGGAAGAATGCCTGCTGAAAATTTAGCTTTGCCAACAAGGGAATAAAAGACAATTTAAAATATATTAACATAGAAAACAGTTCTTTTATATTGTAATATTTTTCACAATATTACCATTTTTACTGATGTTTTGATCAAATAAATGCAGCCTTGGTGAGCATAAGAGACTTCTTTCAAAAACATAAAAGGTGCTCTAAAAATGTAGGTATTTTTAATATGCACCTGGATTGAACTATATTGCAGGTGCTTTGTGAACAAGAAATAAAGTGTTCAATTGTTTTGTGTATTCACCTCATTGTGTTTAGGCAGTGCATTATAACCAAAGACAACAGGAATGGTATAAAATGAATTATGCATGAAAAAATGTGGACCATACATTGATCATATTGTATTTCAAACAATGTCTCGCATTACATTTTTGCAGATGCACAGGAGTGAGACTTCATTTGAGGTGGAACGACTACAAGAAAAAGACAGAAAAAGAGATTTGGAGGATCTGCTCACACACACACACACACACACACACACACACACACACACACACCCTCCACACCACACCAAAAAAAATTCATTTGGGGTGAGTTGGAGGTAATTAACTCTAAGTACACAAAAGGGGGTTGATTTCAATGGCGATACTATGTGATTATCCACTAATGCTTTTAAAAGCACCATGCAGGGAGGAGAAAAGGCAAGAAAAGAACCGCCTCGGGGTAAACACACGTCCATAGAGCTCTGGGCAGATCCAGAGCGAGAGAAAGATCGAGAGGAAAAACAGCAGCTTGTCATCTCTTCCCACCAAACTACAGGCCCACATCCCTGTCTTTTTCATCCCCTCTAATCCAGGGAATTCTGAAAAGATGAACTCATTCCTCCGCAGCACTCCTGCCAGACCCTTTAACCAGAGAGGGAAAGAGACGAGAGAGAGAGAGAGAGAGAGAGAGACACTGTTGCTTTGGAAATAATGTGATCCTAACATTCATGGCAGCGAAGCTTTCTTGAATTGAACTGAACTGAGAGCGAGTGAGAGAGAGAGAGATGGAGAGGGAGGGAATGGAGGGGGAGTCTGAGTCTCTTATCCTGTGCCAAGGATTAGATTCCCTCCAGCTATTAGACTGTACCACTGCGCTGACAGGCAGAGGGGGAGAAAGACAGAGAGTGTTTATGTGAGCAGGAGAAACAGAACGAGAGAGCACAGTGAAGTTTTATGGTGGACAGAATTCATCTTTTGACGCCACTCTTGACAGGCCTGGGCATTCTTCTTCTCACTGGGGTCAGAGAGGGAAGCTGGAATTACGGTTGCCTGGACCGGGGGAAAAAGTGAAACATAACAAACAATGCCGCCGTACTTCCCTCCCACCAGCCTCTCTTTGGTACGGCTCTGATTTTTTAGACAACTATCACTACAGAGCAACTTACAACACACTAACGGGCCACATTTAGGCTGGCGTCTGTACTATCTCTGCCATCAAAGACTGCTTTATCAGCCAGACGCACTAACTGGGGCGGCACTCTCACACAGATGGGTTTCTTTCTCTTTGACCCGCTCTCCTTTTCTTCCCTTCACTTCATTAATTTTAGAGTTTTTACAGTTTTCTCAGGCTCCTTGTTACCATTGCTGGGCTGTTAAAAATGGTGAGACAACATATCTAAGGCAGCAGAAGTAAAAGCAATGGAATCATGCTGAGAGAATAACTCTATGTTCCATTTCTGAGAGAGGATTAAAGATAGCAGGAAAACAAAATGACAGTTTTCTGGCTGCTTTAAATCATCTATATGCTAGTGTTAATTTCGCTTTTAGCAGATATCATATTTAAAATACACTCTTTTTTCATTCAGGAAAACAGAACAAAAATATTCACTGCACTATATCAGTTTTTGCCAACAATGTCCTTTCTGCTGATACTACATACTACCTGTAACTGCCAAAAACAAATCATATATATATATATATATATATATATATATATATATATATATATATATATATATATATATATATATACCAACCTATATCTGTCATAGGTTGCAACACTCAACTCCAAAAAAAAACAAATTCACAGCCTGAATTTACAGAGTGCACGCAGATTGCATTACAAATGGCAAGTGTGTATTTTAATCCTTTCACTATGGCTCTATAGTGTTAATGACGACTTGGTCAAATGTGCGTAAGATTCACACCTCAGACCCATATAAAGCACAGCTTAGCTAGTCAGATTCACTGACGGCCGCTGCTGCCCAGCCTCTCTGGATTCCTTAACACTCACTAGTGTTGACATTTCAACACATGGGCCATCTGAGCCCAGAGCAACAAATGAACGAGTATGCGGTCTCCCCAGGTCAGATCGCTGGGCCTCTGCCGTGATTTCCACAGCAGAGTCAAACGGTGCGAAGACCCACAGATCTGTGTACTGATCTCCACGGGTGAGACTTAGCCAGAAGGACTGGGGGATCCAAACCGAATTCCTTTACCATGAGAACAGACGGGGCAGTGTGAAGGACAAACTCCCAGAAATACAGACCATCTACTGCTCGCTCGCAACCTTACACTGCTGCTGCTTCTATATGGGAGTGTGGGATAGATTATTGGTTCGTGTTTGAGTGTGAATGTTCAGCACTTTCAAGGTGCAAAAAGCAGATTAAAGGTGACTGCATAGTATTTAAGAAGCCATGAAAACATCCATTACTTATGCCATAAAGATCTGATGAACTCTGAAACCCTTTCACTAAGTACTTATCTGTCATTTAGTCAACACTTTTATCCAAAGCAAATTACAGTACACTCATTATGGGGACATTCCAAAATCATGCAGTTAAAATCCCTGAAAAATAATTACTAAGTTACACCACCCTGTTAAAAACAACTCTTTAAAACAATATGGATTACTCTGCCAATATTTTCACTGGATCAACCACATAAAATAAAATGTAAAAATATAAACAATAAATATCTCTTACATGTAATTGTGTGTTTATGTAAAAATATATTTTATAATTATTAATTGCATAACAATTAATTTATATTTAATATACATTTGTACTTATATTATAATATGTATATATTTTGTCAGAAAAAATAATTTTCATTAAATCTAATGTAAAACTAATTACAACCATTTAAAATTATTTGTACATTTTTAATTTATTATTATTATTATTATTTTATTTATTAATGTTTTTGCATAGCAATAGCAATTATATAAACAATCACAATTTTGCTGAAAAACACCGGCATACAATTATTTATATTTTTCAACCCATTGTAACTGATGCTGCCAAGGCTATCACACATCAGTCTCACAAATTTGAAGACATATTTAAAACAGCAAAATTGACAACAAAAACAACCAAATGAGTAGGTTGCAAGACATAAAAACACACCTGCACTGAAAACACAGCAGTGATCCAATAGGGCAAATGATAGTCCTGTTAATCTTCGCAAAACTCTCTTTCACTGGTTCCAGTGCCATCCTTATTGTTATTCAAGGAATAAAGATACAAAAAATACAAATCATCTATTATTCAAGTGAGTATGATCTGTTAAGTGTAACTTATCAGAAATCCAGACTTTGATCACCGCAAATATTGCTGTCATAAAAGATATTAGCCTTACATTAATGGGAAATGGGCTCTGGCAGCTGAATGTTACACAGCAGGTACGGTTTCAGAGCAGGGAGCCAGGCCAGCGGTTGAGACAGTTCTTGAGCTCAGGTTAATTTAAGGCGAAAGCTGTGTATTTGGATACAGCTCATCTGCAAGGTGATGGACACATACTCAGCTCAGATGATGGTGTGCTATTGATCGGCCCAATGGATCATAAACACTCAAGTGAATGCATCCTGACAGCCATGCCGTCTTCGCCTTCTGTTTCAGTCACAAAAGCTTGAAGTCACGCAAGTGCTGGGTAGCTACACAGCTGCTTTCTAAAACAAAGCAAATTGTTTATGTTCCCCCAATTAAAAATGCACAAGCGAGCACTTCTAATACTTTGTGAGGTATCAAATCTGTCAACATGGACGAAGAGACAGTTTGATGCTCTAGGGCTTGGCGATATATAGCGCAATGTTAAATTAACAGGTTTTAATGTTACTTCCTAAAGATATTAAGAGTTTTATAAATACTAAATAAGTAGGCTAAATATTGGTGTGTATCACTGTGTTGTTTCATAAGTGCATATAAATACAATTTTAATGATTTACAGTCATTCTTGACTGTTATTTTTATTAGACAAACTATTTTTTATTATGATTTACATTATATATTTTCATTCTACTTCATAATAGTGTGTTAAGAAAACAAACTTACTCAGTTCTAGAAGGCTTACTTTAGAAAAGCTTGTTAGGTAAAAAAGAGACAAAGTAAGACAGACAAATACACAGAAAGACTGAATAGCCAAGCACCAATGACATAGCCTTGAGGGACACCAGTAGCATATACTTTAATAGACACTCCCCCCCAGACATGTTTACCTCAAAATACCACTAAAATCCATGAAATACCCCACAATAAGCAGAAGTGAATAGGCTTGTTTGCTGTGGGTTTTCCAAGTCCTCAATAAGGGCCACTGAGGTATGGCATGAACTCCCCATTGAGAGCTGTAATTGCATTTAGAAAGAGAGACCAAACTCTGGACACAGAGCAAATACGTCCAGTTAGTGCAGATCAACTTAGTGTTCCTCTTGCTCTCCGGTGCTCACAAATCCCGTTTTGTGTCTCTGAGGGAGTCTTTTGTTCCGCGCTTAGATTGACCAACAGGGCAAACTTAAACAGGTACAGTGTGCTTCGTCATACCACTAATCACATCAGAGAATGTGCTGCGGCTAAGTGAGTGAAAGAGTGAGTGATTGCAGTTTGATCGCCAGGCCTGTCTCTCTTGCTATATCTCTATCTCTCTTTTCTTATCTGTTTTGCAGTCATTAGCGTGAGGATCAAGGACTCCTAAATGTTAAGAAAAACAGACGACTTCTTCTTTGGTCACTAGAATAAGTTGACTATTTTGCAATACCTGGGTACTACTTGGTGAAATATTTTGTAAGAGTGTAACAGTCAAAAGTTAATTGTATGTCACATCTGCCAATGGCAACTGAATTGAGAAAACATGCAGTATTTTTTTATTTATAAAAAATAATCATTATACACATACTGTATATATATTGATTGATTTTATACATACATACATACATACATATATATACAGTCAACAAGTTAATTCCAGGTATAGGAGGCATTGAACTCAATCTCTTGACTTCTTTGAGAGTATAATAAAAGTCCCCCTTTGTGAGCTCAGCTCCCTCTGACAGACATGCGTATCCTGCTCGGTTAGTCTGAATAATATTTCCATAATTTTGAGCAGCAAACACAAGGGGGAAAAAACAACTCTCCTCACAGAGCTCTGGAAAAATTGGAAAATATGCCAGTGCCAATATGATTTAGCTTGACAAGTGTGCACTGCCTTCAACCCTTTTGATTGTAGCACCCGTTTCTAAAACAAGAGAACATCATCACTGCTTGGGAAAGAAAGAAAAAAATTTGTGGAAAGAAAGGAAAAAAAAAGGTAGAAACAGAAAAACAAAACTGAGAAAGTACACGTTAAAAATTTTTAAAAAATGCTTTGTGTCAAATATATCCAGTGTGAGAATAACATTGCGTCATAAAAGTACTCACACCTAGAAGACGTACACAAAACTGAAAGGAATTCACCTGAAAATCACAAAGAAAGAATGATGGCGAGTAAATTTGAGTGAACTAAACTAGAGTGAACTAGCGCTCCATTACGCCCCACACATTGTGTCCGTTTCTCCATGCACGCTCTGTGTCTCTCTCTTAATGAAGGTTAACGTGAGGATGTCAGACTCCATGGGCCCCTGCAGTTAATCCACACAGTGCATTCTGCAGGCCAGAGGAATGCATTGGCTCTCCCAGTTTTAAAAATACTGACTGCCATAGGTCCCTGCACAACTGTCAATGTTCCTCTGGGGAGGAAGGGGGGAAAACATTCTTCACTTTATTTTAGCTAGGCAATCAAACCGCAGGCCTAAATCACCGCTTGTCCATCCCAGTGCCAGGCACAGGAATTTATTATTACTGTGGATCCTGAACTGGTCAGAAAACAAAACCGGCTTTTGCATCTACTACTGCCACCTTTTTGCCGGCTACCCTCTGGGCGCAGGCCAGCTGAGACAGAAAGCAAAAGCTTTATGGTGACGGTCACTGAACGGAGTATTGTTCCCCCTTCCACAGCCTTGAGAGGAGGCTCGCTAAAACACTAAACTAACAGTTGGACATTCCATACATTTTTAATGGCATGGCTGCCTCTTTATTTGTTTCCCTAACCCCGTGGCCCGGACTGAATGAATGGCTCTATTGGAGGAGGCAGGCAGGCGCAGCGGCGTGCAGGGTGGAGGGAGAGGAGAGATGGGCTGCCCCAAGCTTTTCCAGAGTGCACTGCAGGACTCGATCTCTCACTCATTACTGGGTGGGGGTGGGCTCAGTGAGGAAATGATTACCTGTACAAATGGTCTTCAATTTTACACAAATTCTTCTCTCTTTTGAAATGGACAAACACATTGGTTGTCACATATACTAGATGATAAATAAGCATGCTTTATGTCACAGTGTAAGCCTGTAAAATAAAATATAATTTGATATACTGCGACTGCATTTTGATGCTTTCTGTCAATGTGTAGGTCTAAATTCGACTAAAAGAATATGCCTGGCTGAAATTGATGTCACATTCACTTACTAGAAAGAGCTATTATCATACTGCCAATAGTGACTCAAACAGTCATTCTTGATATTGATTTTGTGAAATACGTGACTGATATCACAACAATACAGCAAATACAGTCTTTGGAGAAACAAAATCTCTGCTTTTCCAAAATGCTTCACATCTTGAAATATTTACTGTGGTCAAACAATGTGGTGAGAAAAAAAATACAATTTAATCTAATATCCCTAAAATCCAAGTCCAGTTCCTCATTGAGAAGGCCAAGCTGCATGTACTTACACATGTAAATCTACTGAAAAAGACAAAAACACGCTACAGTCTCAGTAAGACATAAACAGCATGACCATAAACAATTATGCATATCTTTTTCTCAATCTGTTGTGAGATACAATAGAGGTGGGCGACTAATTCAGCTGTCTGCTATTGGCTGATGAGCATTTGTTTGTCTTGTTTACGTGTGTTATGCAAGGGGAAGAGGAAGTCGGTCATTCAAGACAGGAACACACGCTCAAGGAGAGCTGTATGGTATAGCCATGACAGCACGGTACCGTCTGTTTTATATTTACATGCTGTGCATCTCTCCGTCAAAATGAAAAAAAAAAAAACAAGAATCAAACGAATGCCACACAGACACATGTAGTCTCACGCACATATACAAATGCACATCCCAACCCATCACCTCCAGGCCGCTGGGCTTCTCTTCAACATTCCTCAGCTTCCCCCTGCCGTCAAAGGGGTAGTTGAGCAGCCCCTGCGCTACAAAACCCAGGCAAGCTTTTTAAAACAGGATGTTTGGCTGAGGCCACCTTCCCCTCAAATAAACAATCCGCAGGACCTGATTTTCTGGAGGCAGGGTGGAAGTACTCCAGTCACATTATTTCCACATCCCGTATCCTGGAGCACTTGGGGCCCTGGGGGAGTGTGGGCAGGCTCTGGGGCTGCGGTGGAAACCTGAGGCCCCGTGCCAGGCAACGGGAATAAGGGAGAGGGAGAAAAAAAGATAAAAGGAGGGAAAGAACGAGAGAGGGAGAGATACTGAGGTGAGGGAATATGAGGGGGGAGGGCAAAAGGGTGGCCCCTGCACTGTCCACCCCACTGTGGCTCATTTTTCACTGGCATAGTAACACTGTTATAGCGGCAGGGCAGCATGTGCGTGTGTGGGACTGTTCTGTCTTTCTGTAATATGGACTGGCATGGGTTTTTAGGAAAGAGAGTGGAAAAGGATAGCTCAAACTGAAACTGTCCCAATGCAGAGCTGTTTAGACTCTTAAAGTTACATAACTCATTATTCGTAGTTCTGCTGTAAATGACGTAATACAGCTCATGTCACTCCCATGATCCTAGTTTACCTCAGCGACGGAAAAAATACAGTGTAGTTAAAGTCTTCGTATTGCGTACATAATATCAAATGTCTATGATCTTTCTCACGATCACTGTTTTAAAGGAAAACTTTAATCAAAACTAAAAATCATTTATTCACTCTCATTTCATGAACGTGCTGGGAAGTTTGAATCAAAGTTATTTTAGTATTATTTATATACTATTATAGTTATAAATGTTTTGAATGATCTTTTATATTTTAATTTTAGTTTCATTTTTAGTAATTCATTTAGGTGATTTTATCATTTTTATAAAGTTTATTGATTGATTATATTCTATTTTACAATTTTTTTTAGTATTTAAACCTAAACTTTTTTCAGTTAGTTGCTACGACAGCATTTCTAATTTTGGTTAAGATTAAGTTTCAGTAATGACAACAATGGTTTGAATATGCAGAAGTGCAAATAAAATTTGAGAAGGCAAGCTTGCCTTACATGTTAAACTGTTCCACAGAGTAATGCTTTGGCTTCTGAAGACTTGAAATATACAAGGCATCATTTTTGGCAATTTGTCTGGTACTTCCATGATGCTTTTTTGGAGCTTGACAGTACCTGGTGGTCACTACATGATCTCAATGTATAGAAAAGATCAGCATAAACATTCTTTCAAAGTTCTTTTTTTGTTTTATTCTTCTAAATCATACAGGTTTGGAACGACATAAGGGTAAATAAAAGATGACAGAACTATTATGCAAGATTTAAGCATTAACAACAAAAAGAATTTGAAACTCAGTCTAGATATTTTCAAGCGTCTGCAAGCCAGCTAATAAATTGAGGGGAAGACATCACATGCCTTTTTAAGGCTTTTCAGAATCTATGGACGCAATCAAATCAATGGTAATCAGCACGCCGTCACATGCTTTGATTACTTTGTTTAATTGTTGGGCGTCCAGATGCCCTTTTCATGCACTGCAGAAATGAGGTCAGATCAGACCTAGACAGACTGGCATGTGTGTACTGCTGCCAGTTTATCACAAAAAAACACGTCTGTTTGTGATTTTCTGATAGGGAGAGTATGTGATTATGCTTGTATCAGACTATCAGTCAAAACAAAACACACGCTGGCCTGTAAGACGGCAGTTTTACGAAAACAAAGACAAGAAGTTGTACTATCAATACTGTGATCAACCAGTGGCTCCTTGTGAAAGCAATGCTACCTGTTTAGATCAGCTAGGATTCAGCACCTCTCATACTTCATGATGCATACCCTTTTTCCACTGAAACTGTGCAGATCGGTAGATCTCTGAATCTGCCCACATTGCCGTTGATCTGAGAAATCAATAATAACTGAATGTGTTTCTACATGACCAACTCACAAACCTATAAAGCACATTGTAGTGTTTGTTTACTGTTGTTTAAACATATAAAGATTTCATATTTCAATATATATATACAACTAATTGAAATTATTTCAAATGGGGAAAAATAAATGTCTTGGAATTAGTCCAATGAATGAGCATTGTGCCACATATTCAGAGAATAATGGGATTGATCTAGTTTTTCACCATTCAATTTTGCTTTTATGTGGTCTTAAATTAAAAACTATACTTGGAGATATTACCCTACACCCTGGCTTCCGATGTTACCTGTTTATTGTTTAAAACCACCAGCTCTAATGGGCTAAGCAGAGCCAGAAAAGATCCAGATTGGACACCAACACCACTAACACTCTGTTGATGGAAAAGTGGCTTTGGTTTACAGTCATAATGCTGATCAGTTTGGTAAAGTCCAGTACAGTTGAATGAGACTGTCACTGCTTTCCATTTTTAAGACATACAGCACCGATAGGCCGCACATAGGGACGCCAGCCTGGCTGTGGTCTACTCCCCAAAAACAGAGAGGGCAGTGTAAACATCACAAAGCACCAGGAGTGAACCCAGAGTAAAATTACAGACCACCAAACCATTCCTCTATACCTGACTGAGCCTTTCCTCCTCCTCAGGCCAAAAGAGCACTCGATGAACCTACCCACACAGCCATCTGACCGCCTTTCCTACATTCATGAGGAAAAATAAACACAACATACAAAACACAATGGCACCACAGGGCTCCTCAGAGGGACGTGAGGTCTCTCTCATAGTGATGACACAACTACAGTAAGTTCTCACTGTGATTGTGACGTCTTAAAGTAAGAAAGCACAAGCGTGAAAACACATTGGATTTGCTTCCTTTTCCACATATGGTGACAAATTCCAGGGGGCTTATTAGGTTGCATCTCTCAGCCGTAGCACATCTATAGCTGGTCTGAGAATGATTTGTAAACAGCCACTGGTTTTTCGGCCCTGCCGGCCTTCCACATCTGTCAGATCCCTCATCATAGAGACTAATAATCACTGGGAAAACAATTCTACTGCTCTGCAGCAGGGATGTGCGTCATTCAGAATCCAATTGAGATCTTTAAATTGCAATTCACTTGCTGAATTTTCTAGCAAATATGATGCAGAACTGCACTCGAAAATTTAAGTATAATTTAGTAGAATAAAAGTAGAAAAACTACAATGATAGATAGATAGATAGATAGATAGATAGATAGATAGATAGATAGACAGATAGACAGACAGATAGATAGATAGATAGATAGATAGATAGATAGATAGATAGATAGATAGATAGATAGATAGATAGATAGATAGATAGATAGATAGATAGATAGATAGATAGATAGATAGATAAAACATAAACGCTTCTTCTAATTATTTACATAAAATGTGTGTATAAGAATTTTATGGACCAGTATGGAATTTTCCAGAATACAATTATCTGTTTTTTATTTGTATGAACTAAAAATCCAATTCAACATCCTGTGAGTGTCTCCAATTCAAATTACACCCCATGAACCATGAACCATGACAAAATTGTGCCCACCCTCACGATCATGCTGACATTCTCAGTGAGCATCAGAGGATGAGGAGACCACCTCCCAATACAGGGGCTTGTGAACCACAAAGATCACAAAAACCCCAATACAGAGAGGAAACACAAACTCACATGCATGCAGTTATACAGGAAGCAATGAGACCTACTTCAAAGAACATAATTCTGATCTCCACACGGCCACAACAAGGAGTGAGGAAACAGGTGGGCTGCATTACAACCCAGTCACAGCTACAGAATGTGACTGGAACCACACACGCGCACACACATTTTTACAGACACACATGTAGCACATCACGACCACATGTTTCGACGGCCATGCTTTGAAAACATAGCGAACACTTAATCAATAGCTGTGCGTTGACACAGTGTAGACATAAACTGACAAACACAGTTGCTTTTAAACGAGAAACTGCGGCTGAAATGCTGAACTATAGACATCCAGATACAAACAACACAAACAGACAGAGATGTACCCAAACACGGAAGCACAGACATCTCAGACACCAACACAAACACACAGAAACGCAAATATTCACACGGATTCCAGGACCTGCAAAAAAAAAATAAAAAAACAGTCGTGCACAAACACGCAAAAATGCTAAATACATGCAGAAAGGCTTACAGAAACTCAATGAAGATTTGAGCTGAAAATCCTAATGCAGTGTGCTTCAAACAAACTCACTGAGGCAGCAAGACATCAAAGATCTATTACATAAATAGCCTCAGATCTCAAGCATCCACAGACTGTCTTTCAAACCAAGACGCCAAATTCTCTAAAATCTCGCCCTTGGGCGGCAGGGAGTTTTCATCAGACTCGTTGAGATGTGTTCTGTTGCTATTGTCAAACAGAGTGGATGAGTGTTCAGAGCAGGAGTTACACTCGCCCAGGGGGCTGCAATCTGCTCCCCCTCCCACCTTTGGCCCCCTGGCCTCACTTTCAAGAGCTTTACTAGTTCCTGCATGTGGGTGGGGTGGGATAAGGGACTCAGGGTGGGTGAATGGCCATATGTATGAACGCTTTTAGATTCGTTTCCTTTCGTTCTTGCTGTACAGGTAGCATAAAGGAAAGAGATGAAATTCCATTGGTGACCCTCTCCAAATCTACATCCCTTATGTTTAGTGATTTGGAGAGGGTCACCTATGGAATTTTAACAATTTCAGCTACAGACATTCTTTGGAGAGTTGTCAATTCAATGCTACGCACCAAATTATTATAAGCTGTACTGAAAAAAAAATTAAAAACCTGTATGTGATGTATTTTGAATGCTTAACTAGCGAGATTTCCATGTACAGAGACACGTAATAAAATTCTATACTTTTATAGAAATAAATGTAAATATTAAAACACTAAGTGAATTTATCATAATGTACAGTATGGAAAATGAATATTAATATCCCAAAATATTACATTTGAAAGTGTTACTAAAATTTTTAAATGGGTGTTATATGATAGCAAAAGAAATAGTTTTAAATTTTACAACTGAATTTAGCCATGACAATATTAAAAAATGAATATTTTTCAAAAATTACATTTAGTATGTTACTAAACATTTTATAAAGTGATCTAAATGCACAAATATGTGAAATGAGCATGCACATTTAAATATTAAATATGGACAATATTGATCAAATGTATTAAAAAATAAATATATTGGCTGATAACCAATATGGTACCATATGCATGCTTGTTCTTTTAAAGTCAGTATATGACAATAATAAACATATCTGGTTAAAAACACTCCTGCATGCAGGCTAAAAAGGCCCGATTATGAACCCACAAGCAAGTCATGGCTCACACAAACCCAATCCACAGAAAAAAATCTCAGCAAGCATTTGAAACATCATTTGTTTGCGCAAGGAGTGTCGCCAGCCTGTGAAGTGGTGGTGACAGGGTGCATGAAGCCGCAAGCTCAGGTAGCTCCTTCTGGTAAAGGGGGTGGATTGACCCACTCTCTTTGAATGCTATTTCTAGCGCTGCAAAACAAGGCCTTAGCCTTTCTGTCTCTGCGGCCATGATCCTACGCATGCACGGTGCGGTTCCAGTTTTATGAGAAAAGCATGTTGATTTCATTCCATAAGAGGGGAGTGTTTCATCTCAAACCATGACACAAGAGTGTTTCTCCTCTTTTCTCTCAGTGTGGCCCTTTCACAGCAATGGAAAAAAGCCTACTCCGGTCAAGATAGAGCCGTAAAGGCTGATATGTGCGTTTGTGTGTGCGTGTTCCGTTACGCGCTGTTGTGTGCAGAGCGTATAACGTGACTCGGTGTGCTCGAGTGTGTGTGTGTCCCTGCAAGCTTGGATCTTATTACAGTTTGATCCCACTCAAATATTTCTGAAAGAAAACAGAGGAGGGGAGGCAGGCTCTATGGCCAGCCAACACAGCCCACTGAACCTCTGCTGGGCTCACAATGAGAGCTTTATCTCCACCGCACTCTCTCCACTCCTAATGGCCTTTAATGAGGAGGAGCAAAGCACAACATAAAAACCAAATTACCTGCAAAGTTTGCTCATTTATTCAAACACACTCCAAGGGAACCCACAGAACTTAGGACAGCAGAAGGTATGCCTTACTGTTTAATTTGCATTTTAGCCTTTTACTGAGAACTTAACCCCTTCCTGGTCCTTAAAACGGATGCAAAACTATGTCACTGGAATATTCCTGCCAAACTCGGAGATTTGTATGACAACTAAAAGGCAAAACACCCTCTGCATGCTCAGTGCTTTCTCTTGCAGAATGGGGAAAAAGTAAATATCTGGTGCAAGGTCACCATCACAGGCACGTAGCATTTGTTTGAACAAAGATGTTACCACATGAGCTCTCCGGGACTGGAAAAAACAGCAACAAGTCTGACAATGGTATCACAGGCCATGCTGACACGAAGACTCCAAACAAACCGAATTAAAACAGAGCAACTCGACAGTTTAGAGCAGATATATTTTAAACTCACCTGAGAATTCCCCTTGGGTGACGTTAGGCGAGCTGGCAGCCTCTGTTTCAGTGTAAGACAGTGTGGAATCTGACAGATCTGAGGAGATAAAGGATGTCAACTGGTTAGAGTTTGTTAGTTAGAAATGTCATTTTTGATACATTTTTAATCTGATGATAGAACTAGGATTGTTAAAAGCACAGCTACCAAGCAACATTCCATAGTTTTCTATTATATAAATATCTACATTACCCTTCAAAAGTTTGGTGTCAGTAAGATTTTTAATACCTTTATTCATTTACAGTGTTACAAAAGATTTCTATTTCAAATAAATGCTGTTCTTGTGAACTTTTGTTTCATTAAAAAATTCTGGAAAAAAAAAGAAATATCATGGTTGCCACATAAATCTTAATTTTCAAATGTTTCTTGAGCACCAAATCAGAAAATTACAATGATATGGTCTGAAGGACCATATGACACTGGAGACCGGAGTGTTGGCTGCTGAAAATGGTTTGCCATCACCTTTACCATCAAAAGATAGAATAAACATTTTAAATACATTAAAACAGAAAACAGTTATTTTAAATTATTTATAACATATATTTATAATATTACTTTTAATCACATAAATGCAGCCTTGGTGAGCCTTTTTTCTAAATAATTGAATGGTGGTTTATATAATTTGTTTGTTTGTTTTTACACAGAAGCTTGCTAACTATTTAACTATATTTTGCTTTGCTATTAAAAATTGTGAAATCTCATTGGTACTGGTGCTGTATCAACAGCTGATATGTTGATATTGAGCCAATCCTAGTAACAAATAAATGAGTTATCAGGCTGAGCTGCAAACCACCAAAGCATCAGTTCCAGATGGTACCACCTCCTGTCAACAGTGTGCCCGATGTTGAGCTATGGTACCGAGAGGATATCCCAGCCCAGTGCCAGGCCCCAGCAACCCTCACAACAGACAGGGCCGAGCCCAGGCCGGCTCCAGATTGGCATGCTGAAAATGGGCCCGCCGGATACTGGCTGCAGCCTCCACTGGCTCTCAGTTGGTCACTGTGCCTAATTGCCACCATTAAAATTCTTCACGTTGTTCTACTTTTTGCTTCCCCTTTGGCTCTCCGTAAAGCCAGGGATTCAACCAGTGGGTGACAACTGATGGCACTGACTTATTTTGGCCAGGTTATTTTGTTACACAGATTATTTTATTAAATTTGTCAGTAAATGATCTCACATCATCTGTTCCCACAGAATGTGCATATACATGATCATTTACAACATCTTAAATAAATACATATTTAATCAGCAATTAGAGTGCGTATGTGAAACTTACCCAGTGGCTTGTGTTCTTCGCTAGGGGAAAGTCTTGAGTATGGAGGAGGAGGTGACTCTAAAATATAACAGCAGTATGATTACAATTGGAATAGAAAAACAAACGACAATTTTACATAGATATATTATTTAATTTGGACAGACTAGGTTGTGTCTGTGGCTCACGAAAAGAGCAATATATTAATGACAAAACACAATGTAGATGATATGTACAATCTTGTCTACAGCACTATAGAAAATGTATGTATTCTGTAGGTCCATATGCTATGTGTATACACAATACTGCACAGAAAGCAGCCGATTTCTGCAAAATTCAAATGCCTGCCATTTACAAAGTTCCACACATTTCCTTTCTTGCATATTCAGCTGTTTAATATTTGTACTGTTTTCATACTGCTTTGAGGTATCAACGAGTGTGTACTGCTCTTAGTTCTGGTTAACACATTTTCCCATGTTTAACACCATGAGTTACATTTTTTTCAAATTTTCTCAAAATCACTGGAGAAAAAAAAAATCTGCAGATTCCAACTTGGTTATTTCTGGTTATTACAATCTGGTTATTGCTATACAGGTAGGTGCTGCGTGTTACCTCAAAACGTACAAACATATCTTTTAATAGGAGTTCAGTTTAATACTTAATTTTCTTTTGAGTTTCTATAAGCTAACAAAACAACGTAGGCTTTATAAGCCGTTATAATTAGGTTTTTCGAATTTTCAACGCGCAAAAACTCGTCTAGTAACAAAAAAAGCATTAAAAGTTCGAAGGCACAAAGGAAAAAAGTCTCTGGACAAGTAATGACCTCGCCTTTTGGTCGTGGGGGAAAAAATAAAAGCATAATGTGGACTGTCTCTTTAAGAGTGGCGGCAGTAATTGCCAGGATCCTAAACTCAGTCACTCAGATACACAGCGAGTCAGTCTGGCGCCAGTTGTATGCAAACTGTATATTACCGCCACTCCTTCACCTAAATAGCATGAGGGGTCCTCCTTAGGAAAAAAAAAAGTGACTTTTAAAGCGCAACTTGAAACTGATATCATTTCAAAGCGAAAAGTCATCGCAAAAAGGAAGCGTGTGTTGTCCAAAGTAAATACTGTCATCTTAATCTATAGCTACAACAAAGCAAAATACATTTATTTAACGCTAAACATCGATAAACAAACCCATTAGTAAAAGAACGTTTCTTTGTAAGACCTTGCTAAATACACTGAAATGTTTGGCCAAACACTGTTTTACGTGATTAAATGCGCTCACAGACATGGGGCAACGTCTGAACAATAGATTCTCTATTTAATGTCGTCTGTGAAAATTAACCTTGAAAAAACCCGTCAAAACCATTGATGGAGTTTGAAGATTGAGAGGGGTCTGTTGTTCAATCGCATGAAAGAAATACCATCTTCATGGGGACACGCATGAGCGCCTGTGAGCTATGCGTCTCTACAGAGAACAGAGGGGAGAGAGAGGGGCTGCTGTCTCCCTCAAGCGTCTCTGCTCTGAGAAACTCCAATAAAACGCTGAGCAAAGAGTGTAATTGTCAGTTTGAAGCCTTTGATTAAAAATTATCTCTTAATATGCGAGGATTTATTATGGAAAAACTGATTTATAGCTTGCCAAGTGCCTCAGGTTGCCAATGTCCTCCACACGGGATTGTCAATCTATCATATGAATGCTAGGAATTCTAATCGTTACATTAGTCCATCAATCTGTGGGATTTTAAAGCATGTGAAGAGCGGTTTAACTAGTTAATCTGCTCGTTTGAGTTATTTGAGACTAAACATATCACAATAGCATCTGAAATTTAGAAACTAACAAGTGTTGGTGAGCCTTGTGAGAAGAAAGCAGCCAGCGAATGGCTATATTATATTAAAGCTAATGGCTTGACTAAGGAAAATATCGGAATGAAAACGCACAGCGTTCCTTAAATTGCTTGGACTTGGATTTTATATCTTTAAGGCCACACAGTCAGTGTTTACATGAGATCAGACTTTAATGAAATGATCTAAATCAAATAAAAATGACTGTCCCAACCGTACTGCTAGCCTATTTGAGAGACAATAATTTGGAGAGTATAACCCCTGTAGCAGAAGATAATTAATAAACTAAGCAGTAGCCTAATTTAATCAAGGTCACACATGCTGTCTATTGTCAATTCAGAAACCTGCATGAAATAGCTACGTTTTAAAAACGTCATGCATTTTATATGCAATTATTATGCTTTATTTTACTTCTAGTTTCCTGGATTCAATACAACTTTTATGTCAAATTATGAAGTAGCAGAAAATAAAAACAGGACAGGACAGTACAGGGCTGCTACATTGTGAACAATGTGCAAATTACTTTTTAAGTCACTGTTGACATAAGCTATTTAAAGCACTGAAACGTAATTGCTTACAGCATTTCTTTACACATGAATAGTAGCCTAAGTCGAAATTCTTCTTTGCTATTGCACTCATTTTATCAATGGCATTCTGTAGTATATGAATCACTGTAACAACAAAGCTTCAATGCATCTGTTGGGGGAACCCTGAGGAAAGCCCTTTGGCATAACAGCAGGTTGAAAGCGAAGCCTAATAATGAGAAAATCTAGTCAGTTCAGGGTTTAGACATATAGGCTACTCGTCAATGAGCTCTTCGCTTACCTGGCCCACAGAGTCGGCTATAATGATATGGATTGCAGCACACTACCGGACCGTCCTGAGCTCCGAAGCTCTTGCACTCACAGAGCGCTTTAAGCTGGGCCGTGTGCTGCAGGTCTGACCACCGGTAAAGCTTACATATGAGCAGCTGTGGAGGAGCCATGTGGCCGCCTAGCCTCAGCTCGGTCCGCGATACCATCACACAGTCGCTCGGCATCCCTCCTTTGGACTCCACGGCTTCCAACAAAGTATCCAAGGTTTTCTCCTTTAGCCTTTTTAATAGTGAATAGGTGGCGGTCTTGAGCTCCTGCTCCATGACGGAGCGAGGTTTCGTCTCCTGGCTCTCAAGAGGACCGGGGTCCCGAGAAGAGCCAATGTTCCTCAGCACAAACTGGCACGAGCCTGGCTCCGGGCTTCTAGACCCAGAATGATGGTCCCGATCTTTAAATAAACAGCAAGTGACTGTTCTACAATCGCTGTCCTGCACAGACCGAGGGCTTCCCACCGTACACACCGTACCCCCATCTTGGTCCAAGACGCCCCCTGAGGTGCCACCACCGCTGCTCGCAGTGGGATTCCTCGTACACACTTCCCCATAGTCCACGCCAGGCGACCCGCTCGGGGTCATCGGTCTGAACTCCGTCTTGGGAATTTTCTCTGGGTTGGAGCCAAGCAGATCGTCTCGAGACCCCTCGCCGCTTTTGCCATATCCATCGCCCCCCTCTTTATCTGGAATCAAACGGCTTCTCCAGAGTCGCCGCACAAGACCTGAGCGTTTCGTCCTGAACATACGACAACTTGAAACTCTAGATGAGTTATTTACGTTCAGATCTTAGCGATTTGAAACTATTTCTGAGCTCGTGCAACATTAATGTTGGCCGAATGCCGTGCAGCGCGTGCACAGCCGAGCACCGTATATTGGTGGCAAAACCACAACATTAGTTTTGAAGGCACAATGTTATATTGCATTAAAAAAAAAAAAAAAAACGGAGAACATCAAACACCCGCAAGGCTACACAGGAACGCATTCATTTTAGAAGGACGCTGTCAAGTAGCCTACATGTGAACAATGTTTGGAAAGTGGAGCTACAGTGCGATGCTTTTTAGATTTTAAGTGCACTACGGGTTTTAACTACACCAAAGACATTTGTTGTCAAAATCCCACGAGAAAAGCTACACTAGTCGCACGCTCTCAAATGTTTTCGGACTTTGAAACACGTTCAAATCCACTCTTCAACAGCGGGTCTGGTGACATGAATGAAGCTGCTCCTCGGCGAATTAAATCCACAGACAATTCCTCGCAGAATTCACCATTCCGGTTGTTTTCCACTATTCCAGCGCACTCTTTTTTGCGATCCAAAAATATCCTTGTGCGTGCGCCGGGGCCAGAAAAGGAACAATCCGTGGACTTATAGTGTGCTCCTGGTTCCGTGTTCAGACCTGGTCAAACTGCAACCCAGATCTCTCTCTCTTTCTCCGTTTCTCTCGCTTTTTCCTTTTTTTCTCCCCCTGTCACACACACATACGCACACACACAGGGCCCCCGAGGAGAGCGATGGAGCCATTGGCTGACTACCATCATGTGCTAGTCTAGACACTTTGGCGGCTCTGAGCTGCACTGATTGTTGCGCAAACAAGGTTTCAAGTTTCTTAACTCTTAAAGGCGTAACATCCATCTATTTCTTTTCTCATCATATATCCTAACTAAGATGATTGTTTATTCGAAGCAGAGGAAGAACTGCGAGTAAATTAGAACAAATGTAAAAATCCAAGAATTATTTAACAAACATTTCCAAGATGATGTCAGTGCAACTTTGCTCCGGTCATAATTTTATTCCAGAGTTTGAAGGGGTTTGCATGTGTCTTCAACGACGTACCTTTCTTTTCTTTTCTTTTTTTAAACAAAAGATAACCTCATAATTTATTTGCATAAGAACTTTGAACAGCCTGCACTGCATAATATAACAAACCACTGAAAGTCTTTAAAGGTGCACTCAGAAAGCTTTTATTTATATTTAGTGGCCTCTTATTTATTCCAAAAGTAAGAGTAGTTTTGGTCGTTATACTGACACCTATTGGTCTGGATGCATTAGGTTTGTTTATTTTTATTTTTATTTGTTTGTATATTTTCTCATTTTACACATGAAAAAAAAAAACTACTGGGAAATAAGACTATCTGGGAAATGAGACTTCACAAAGTGAAGTATAGTGTGTCTCAGTGCTATTTCAACACATATTTCTATTGTTATGATTAATAATAGTAACTAACTCACTTGGATGAGTTTTATTCTACATGCAGTTTTATTCATGTAGAATAAAACTGCTTTTTAATTAATTTCACATGAGTGATTATATTAATCAAAAGAGCTATTCATTTCATTTATCTTTTTTTATTTATTTATTGCATTTGTATATCTATATGTAGCTACTTGAGAACTGCTCTACACATCTAATGTCTGTCTTACACCAGTAACTGCCAAGTTCCTTGTAAATATACCTTGCAAATAGATCCGAATCAAATTCTAAAATAGTTTTTGTTATTGTGATGCCGAGTGTGCATTACCTGCACATGAGGAATTTTCAGTAGACTGGGAAGCTTGCAAATTCCATAGAATGACCTCATGAGCTGCAAACGGCTCTCATTTGGGTGTGAATTCCAGCAATAGGTCATGCATAGACTGTGAGATGCAGCCCCTTTAAAACCCCCTTCAATTTACTACTCCTAAGTAGCCTGAGATGTAATGCATTCATGCAAACACAATACACTTTATACTTTGACCTTTCGGATCGACCCATTTACAATTTCAATATAAGCTAGATTATTCCACATTAATTTTGTCCAAAATAATAATAATAATAATAATAAAGTAAATCCTATGCATATGCATCCAAATGTTAAAGTTCAAATGTTTGCCTTTCATCACTTTTCCATGGCATTTTGTTCACTCATGCACATAAAGGGTTAAAGACTTTGGCTGGAGTAGACCAGGCGGGGCGACATCTCTCAGTGTATTAACTTGCACAAAGTAGCAAAAGTTCAGTAATAAACACTGCCGATTGGTTCTCCAACATTTACGACATGCCCCCGGAGACAGGGATTGGTTGAAAGGGGAAGAAAAACGCAAATAGACGCGCCCACTGTTGTTACAATTGACAGTGAATGAAATAAATTTCCTGGCAGCTTGCCAGAAAGCAGAGCACAGTATTTGACACGCTTATTCGGCAAGAAGCTATGTAAATACAGTCTTAACAATGGACTTGTGCTGACAGCCTTATTTATCAAATGATCAAGAGGATGTGAAATTAAACTGTGTGGGAGGAGATCCAATCCAAACCATCCAATAAGGACTCCAAGCATCCCAAAATGAAATATATTTGCCTATATTAAAACTATTTCAAGTAAGGCATCTTAAAGCACACAAAAAAATAAAAATAATTATCATATTAAAATTGAAATTTATAAGAAGCACTTAACTAGGTTTTCAACACTGATAATAAAACAAACTAAATTCTTCACTGTAAATTAAGTAACAACAACAATAAAAGTTGTATTAAAGTATTGCAGCATGTGTTATATGTTTTAAACAGATTTAAAATAATGCAATAACATTAATTATATTGATTTTAATTTTTGGTAAATCATGTGGTAATTATATCTTATTTTTAAAAAATAAAATTATATGTGTCGCATCAGTGCATGACTAATACTGCAAGTTTGGGTTGGTGCAGTTTTGAAAAATTTGATGATTTTTCATTTATTATTAGTTTAAAAAATAGCTTTCTTTACACCCATGTTTAACTGACTTACTATAACTTTTGAAATGTGCAAGTATATGTATTGATTGAGCAGTAATGTAAATAGGAAGATCATATATATATATATAATTTTTAACAATACAATTAAGTAACATTTCCTGCAGCATAGATTTACAACTCAATACATATACTTGTACATTTAAAAAGTTATAGTAAGTCAGTTAAACATGGGCATATAAAGAGCACTCATTTTAAACTATAAATAAATGAAACATCATCAGATTTAATCATCAACCAACCCAAATGTCCAGTATTAGTCACACACTGACATGCACACACACACACACACCTGTCCTCTCCTTCTGCGAGTAAGAGTAGTGTTTGCCTGTGTGTAAGCGGGAATCGGATTTCCCTGGCAGGTTCATGGAGGTTATAGAGAGAGAGTGCATGGAGCCCCTCATGCCTGCTCCGTATTAGAGGCACCTGTTGCAAATACATTCTCTTTTGTAACTTAATCACACGTCAGACAGGGCAAAGAAAACTGTTATTGCAGCACTGCACTCCATGTTCAATCATTCTCACACTTTCCTGAAAAATCTGTGAAAACCCCACTCATGGTATAATAGTGCTAATAGTAGCCACCCACCCACCTGTCTTTTGACAGGTAGTAGTTTAGCTAGACTATCTAAAACATGTTACTGTTTTTTTTGGGGGGGTATTTTTTTCAAACCATATTGTTTCTTTATGACCACATTTTACAATTTTATGCCTATACACTCTTAAAAATAAAGGTGCTTCAAAAGGTTCTTCTCAGCCAGTGGCGTGCACAGACCTCCAGAGGGGCAGGGGCAAAGGGGGGGGGGGGGGGGGGGGGTTGTATGGGTTTGGTCCCCCTCAGCTAGGGGTGGGTGATATGGCAAAAATACCACTATTTTTTTTTTTGAAATATCACGATTCACAATACTATCACAATTCTTTGTCATGTTGGATTTTCTATTTTGCAAGCTGTTTGAGCAGTACAGCCAAACTAATTTCCCTACTATAAAGACAAAGCCTTTCAAGGTAACAAAATATAAAAAAGTATGGCGGATATTTAGGCCAAAGTGGGTGAAGATAAAAATCGTTGTCATTATTTTATCTTTGTTATTAAAAAATGAGAGCAAAGATACACATTACAAATACACATAATATACAAATAAAATAAACAGTGTTTTATTTTCAGGTAGTCTACAATAATGAACAAATATAAAAATAAAACACTGTATAGATTGATTACTATTAAAGCATCTGTATTAAAGTTTTTCAGTCAAGAGTAGTGAGTGATTTTTCTCTTTGTGTTTGGTGTTTTATTAACATTAAAGGAATAATTCACCCCAAAATTAAAATAGGCTAGTGTCTGATTTTTATACCTTCATTTACTCACTCAAAAGTTGTTTTAAACCTGAACGAGTTTCTTCTGCTGAAAATAAATGCTATTTTGAAGAATGTGGAAAACCAAACAGTTGCTGGTCTACAGTGACTTCCATAGTATTTTTTTTTTTTCCTACTGTTAAAGTCAGTGTGGACCAGCAACTGTTTGGTTACCCACATTCTTCAAAATATCTTCTTTTGTGTTCAGCACAAGAAAGAAATTAATACAGGTTTGGGACAACATGTGAGTGAGTAAATAATGAGAGAATTACAATTTTAGGGTGAACTATCCCTTTAATTACAGTCGGCAGCATATTTAGTACTGTCCCTTTAAGACCTGCACGCATCTAATATACAGGCACGCATGCGTTTCTCTCAGCTGTTTACCTTCATTTTAGACATAACCAACTGAGTCTATACATAAACCTGGTGTGTTTCGACAGTATTAGCACAAAACATAACTTAGTTCAGTAATCAGGCGCTGTTTGACGGGCTTTTTAGAGCACGCGCTTTGGGTGTATGTGCTCAGAAAAGGCGCTGGTCAGAACAGCACACTGAGTGAAACGTTTAACCAGTAAGTCTTTGAAGCAGATGCAGATAATGTACTTTTGGTGACTGCGAATAAGTGCAGTGTCCCGTGAGAGTAACTCTACTGCTGAGTTAACACTGATGTGAATGTATGTGGCGTTGTACAGTATATAGAGACGGCGGCGCCAGAACTGCAGCTGATAGAATGCGCGCTGAAGTACGATAATATGATATTTCTTCAAAAAAGCAAATCGTGGAGACATTTTTATAGTCCACGAAAATCGTGTTCAAAAATCGTCATATCGTCTCGGCAGAAATCGCAGACTGGGGGCACCGGACCGCAAGGGCACTTTACCGTCGGACCTCAAAGGGGCAGGGGCTCGAGCCCCCCTGGCCCCCCCCCCCCTTGTGCACGCCACTGTTCTCAGCGATGCCATAGAAGAACCATTTTTGGTTTCACAAAGAACCATTCAGTCAAAGGTTCTTTAAAGAACCATCTCTTTCTTACCTTTTTATAATCTGAAGAACCTTCTATCGCCACAAAGAACCTTTTGTGAAACAGAAAGTTTCTTCAGATGTTAAAGGTTCTTTATGGAACCATTTAGACAAAAAGGTTCTTCTATGGCAGCGTGAAGCACCTTTATTTTTAAGAGTGTAGGATGTTCTATGATAAATGATTTATGACTTCATTCACTGGCTATTGATATTTAATAATGTGGTTACAATAAATTTTTTACCCAAGGCAATGTTTTACCTTTCAAGCATTGAGAAACAATGATAAAACAAGTTTTACTTTCTGTCCAACACCATGTAAGCCTTCAGAGATTTGGCATTCAAATGGGCTTTGGCAATGATCATGGTGTTTCTCAATTCCAATTGCTTGATGATAAATGAAAAGAGAACATTTTTAAGGGAACATTATGAAAGCTATGCAAAAAGCATACAAGGAATAGCATTAAGATGATGTTTTTGGCCAAGGAAAGACATTTGTGGTTTCATGGACTTGATGCTTGCAAAAACAAAGCCTGTTGTAAGTACAAAAATGCATATTTACTGTAATTTACATATTATTGGATTCTTTTGATATTAGTAACTATGCAAATATATTGCATAATGATTAATTATTCACCCCTTGAATTATTTCCAGAGGTTGTCTCTGAATATTTTCCCCTCTATCCAATTTTACAGTGACAGCATGTTAAACATTAAATGTTGCCTTACCACATACACAGTAAAATGATATAATTGATATAATAGTACTTGCAATTTTATTGTAAAATAAATAAATTAATGAAAAAAAATTAAATGTATTGTTTAATATGTTTTTATAAGTAAACGTATGAAATGATGTTACTCTATTGACCCTAATGTTTGCTGCGTATATGAAAGTGTGTAAGAAAAGTGCTCTTCAAAGAGAAGGAGGTAATTGAGTCAGAGGGTTGAAAACAGGGCCCAGCTGTTCACACAGACTGTCCCCCTGCTCCGCTCTTCTCTATGTGACCAGCAAAGCAGACTGTCCGCACCACTGGAGACCCTGGGGTAATAATCCAGTGGTCACGCCAGCTTGGTACAGCACTGACACTTCAGAGGAAGAGGATAACAAATCAAATTAAACACAACCGAGAGATACGTGTAGACAAAGCCCCAGGAATCAAGAAGAAAAATGGTATCTGGTTAGAAGTTTCTGAGATATTAATGTCCTGTCTTAGTATTATGGCGCAGTTGAAATATAAACTTTCTTTGATCAGTTACAGGGAGTTCTTTTTGAATCGGATTGAAGATGGCAAGAGGTGCTTTGAACATTCAGTCCTGCCAACAGCAATGTTGTATGAAATGAGCTGTTCATTTGACACTTTAAAAGATATCAGACGCATATTATGATGCATACTGATGTGCAAAGGAAAGCAAACTTCAAACAGTAAGATTAGTTTTGAACATTTCAAATTTTGGGATGGTCAACAAACATGAAAAATTAGTCTATTCCTTAATGAAAAGGATGATCCAACATAAATAAATTAAAAGAAGGAAGAACAGATTGTATAGAGCAGTGATTTCCATCCAAGTGTTCAAGCATCTCGTGGAATATTTCTGCCTTTTTACAATTGGATACTTGGGGGGAAAAAATATCAAAATAAAAAATATTATAAATTTCAATGCAATGCAACTTTAATTAAAATTATCTTATTGTTTTTAATATATTAGTTCATTTACTAATAATATTGCTAAGTTATATCCAGTACAATACAGTATAATAATTAAACACATTTCTGGTTTGCATTCATGAATTGGTACTAGAGCCTCATTGATGGTCCTGTGGGGGGTATCTAAGACAAAGACGGTTTGAAAACATTAGAGGAGTGCAAGAAGACTGTATGAAGGAAATCAGTGGAGAAGGAGAGTACATGCAACAAAACAATAAAATGCACCAGCCTGTGACAGCAGTCATATATTCAAAGAGCAGGAGGCATTAATTCTCCATGAGGAAATTGCGAGGGAGTTCAGTACGGACGGATACTAATGAGAAACAGGCTCGCACACTTAGGCCCATGGACACAGTGGGGGTGGAGGGCACTGGAGTGGAGGGGATTCTACAGCTAATCTATTCACTCAATGCTACACAAGACAACCCTGCCCCTGTATATTCAATACTGTACAATCGTGCCATTCTTTGTAAATGCCACAAGACATGTCTGTGTTATGAGACAAAGCACGGAGGGAATTGGGAAAAAAGAAAAGAAAAAAAGATGGTTGAATCTTTAATTGGAAGCAATCTGATTCACTAGGTTGTATCGGAGACGGGAAGACCAGGAAGACGGGGCCTGAGGCTGCGTGTGTCATCTTCTCTTTGTACTAGTCAGGGTAATTTGTGCCCCTTGGGGCGGACTGTCAGTGGTCAGGCTTCACCATCACATTTTTGCCGATCCGGCCCATTGTGGGTCCATTCCACCACTGAAGAAGCTTGGAAGCACAAGGGAATAGAAGTTACAGTTGCATTATGGGACACTTGGAATGGTCTCCTCAAACGCACTAGCCAGGAAAGGAATAGTTCACTTTAAAATGTAAATGTTGTCATCATGTCATTCCAAACCTATATGACTTACGGTACTTTCTTATGTAGAACACAAAAACACAATTTTTAGATTCGTACATAGAAATCCAGTGTTGTTTTGGACACCATTGACATTCATAAAAAAAAACATTTTGTGTTCAATAGAAAAAAAAGATTTGAAATGGCATGAGGGTGAGTAAATAATGACAGAATTTTCATCTTCTCCTTTTGACAGCTCCTCTAAAGAACTATGAGCCCTTAATTCAGGTCAGGTTTAAGAATTTAGGCCACTTCACAGAAAAAGAAGAACGTATTATGTTGTTTTATGACACACTGCCTCAGACTGAATAAATGTTAGGTAGATTTATTAGAGCAAAAGATTAAGATGAAATGTTTTGCAATGCTATTCTGAGTTTGGAACAGTGGATCGAGTAATAAATCTGGAAATAATTTAGGTTCGTAATACATTACTCTTCCAAACTTGCCTCTAAACATTCCACACACTGCACCTTTTCCTCCCATGCTTTCTGTCATGGCGCTGTCAGAAGTCACGACCCCAGAAAAGCAGGAATGGCTCTTTAAAGACGCACTGAAAGTGACTAATGAATCAGAAATGTCCCCATTTACATCAACAAGTCCCAGGAAACACAACTAATTAATACTTGAATATGGGAAGCAAATCAAATCAGGACACCTGTGGTGTGTCTCTACCACATAGTTGTTTTTAGAGGCTGGCGTTGCAAAATACTGATCAATAGTTTGGTTATCTGAGTGTTGTGTGTTTTTTTCCTATCTCTCTTCCTGACCGGGAGAGACGGAGAGGCTGAGCCCCATATGACTGGGTCACCAGAGCCCAAACCAGAGACACACTTGTGTGAAGAATAATATTTTCCAGCTTTTTATCAGCATTTGTTCAGTGGGTCATGGAGACAGCCTGTCTTTGAGAGCCAGATAACCAAGTCAAAACCTCTAATTGCACTGTCTCTACCAGATTGATTTAAACCCAGTCACACAAACACACACACACACACACACACACACATTCCTCTAGGCCCTAAATTAGAGGCATGTTCACTGAGGAAAGGCAACCCTGATGGGAAAGACAACCTATTCCTTCTGTGAACCACCCAAACTTTGTTTGTGACTTTTTTGGCAGATTAATTGCTTGTAATGATACCTTTGTGAAACTTCGTGTTTAATTTGAATTAGATGTTGACTTAGGTTTGGGCTGATGTCATGTTTGACTATAATATTGCAAGCGTAATCACAATCTTCAATTATACAACAGTTAGTTACGATTCTCGTATTTGATTGGCTGAGGAGCATTCCAATAGCATTGATATAACAGTATAACAGCACTGGGATGAAGGCAAAGGTCTGATTGGCTGATTTCTACAGGTTTTCCAGGAGACTAGTGTGTGGAGATCTTTATTGGTCTGCCAGGAATCAAAAGCCGTGTTTACAAGTTCCGGAACTGCAGCGATGAGAGCTTCAGAGGAGCAACTAAATGCTGGATTTGGGTTTGTGAAGTTCACGACATAAAAATGTCAGAAGATATTTTGTTTGACGTTTTGTTTGAGGCACTTAGCTGAATTTAAACGAAACGTGTTTATGCTTACCATGGAATACTGTACTATTTTCTGAGCTTGGCTGACCCTTTGGATTCTGGAGTGATTCCATTTGATTAGTTGTGTGTTTTCTGACATCTATAATGAAAGATCAGGTAAAGTACCTCACTGAGAAGGGAATATCTGTGGCATATGAAAGTACAGTCATTCTGTTACAGCACACCATCCATTATTGTAGCGCCATTTATCTGCACATCAGTGTTGGGTGTAACGCGTTACTAAGTAATTAAATTACTTATCCACTGAAAAAGTAAAGTAAGTGTAAGGTCTGTTTTGGGTTTTGTTTCACGTTCTTGTTTTCATGTCTTTTATTTTGAATTTTAGTCACGGTTCCTGGTTGTTGCATGCTTCCCTTTCCCTCATGTCTTCATGCTATTGGTTCCCTTGTACATTGTGTCATGTTCTCATTGGTTGCCTTAGTCATGTGTCTTGTCTCTCATTGGTTTGTTCATGTCATGTGACCCTCATTGTTTGTTATAAGTAGCCATGTCGTTGCCTTTGTTCCTTGTCGTGTATTAATGTTGTAACCTGCTGTTGGTTAGTCTAGTCCGTTCATGCCATGCCAAGTCTGTTCAAGTCAAGTCTGTCTTTGTATGGATTTTGTTTGTATCTTGGATTTCACATTTGTAAATAAACTGCACTTGGGTTCTTCACTACGCTCGCCTTCAGTGGACTCATTAGAGTAAGGGATTACTGCTCATTTTTAGGTAATTTAATTACAGTTACTTATAAATTACTTGCATTACATACAGTAAATAATTGCAACAGTTTTAAAATCAATATTGAATTTGAATGCAGTGTCTTTAACCCTCTGCACGGCAGCGCATTCACTTTCAGTTTTTCCTGATTCACAGAGAGACCTTAAATACTCAGATACAGATAAGACTAAAATCAATCGAATCTAAAAAGGGCTTACTTTTATTTGTGTACACTGACAATAACAACAAAACATTGTGCTTTTGCAAAATAAACAAAACAAACGGTGCACTTTCTGCCGTCTAGGTCTCCATGAGCAACTTTCTACGCGTCACAAACTCGGCTAATATTTGATACAGAGACATGAGAAATATGTCTATAGAAAGCTTGTGTGTCTAATTTTAAATTAACGAATTCAAATCGAAAATGAATATTCTCTGAATACGTAATCCGTATGAAACTAAAGCTAGGTACAGTCTTTCCCATATCTGAAAGCTTGAAGTGTCTAATTTTAAATGAACGAATTCAAATCAAAATGAATATTCTCTGATAATGTAATCCGTATGAAACTAAGGCGAGGTACTTTCCTGTATCTGAGCTTGAAGTGTCTATTTTTAAATGAACTAATTCAAATCGAAAAGGAATATTCTCTGATTATGTAATCCGTATGAAACTAAAGCGAGGTACAGTCTTTCCTGTATTTGAGCTCATTATATGCAGTCACCTGCGCGCAAACACCCTCATCTAGATACAAAAAATAGATTTAAAAAAAAAAAAATCCGTAAGTCCTGCTATGAGGAATTTACCTCAGAAGAAAAGCTGATCTGACACTGCTTTATTCAGCAGAGAAGATCATTTATGTAATTTATTCTTACCTACACTGTAAAAAAAAAAATCCGTAAAATCTACGGTAAAAAAAAGCGGCAGCTGTGGTTGTTTTACGGTTTTCCCTTAAATTTACAGTTAAATACTGTAATTTCAGTATCTGATATAATGTTAGCCTAGAAGCCTGTATTAGACAAGAATGGGACAACATTCCTATTCCTAAACTTGAGCAACTTGTCTCCTCAGTCCCCAGACGTTTGCAGACTGTTATAAAAAGAAGAGGGCATGCCACACAGTGGTAAACATGGCCTTGTCCCAACTTTTTTGAGATGTGTTGATGCCATGAAATTTAAAATCAACTTATTTTTCCCTTAAAATTATACATTTTCTCAGTTTAAACATTTGATATGTCATCTATGTTGTATTCTGAATAAAATATTGAAATTTGAAACTTCCACATCATTGCATTCTGTTTTTATTCACAATTTGTACAGTGTCCCAACGTTTTTGGAATCGGGTTTGTACACTGATAACCACCAAATGCAGGTGGTCATGAGAAAGTCACATGATGAACCAAAGCCCATCACAAGCAGCTTTTAAATATTAACATATATAGAAGGTGCACAGTGTCATTCACACAAGCACTAAACACCATCATGGTGAGACTTATTAAACTGAAATATGCAATAAACATTAATTTAACAACATTAGATGTAACATACAACCCCAATAAACATAACTGATAAGAAAAAACTAAGAAGAAACATACTTATTTCAAAGAAAAAACATCAAATTCAAACAAAATTTGAAATGCAATGCAGGGAATTCTGGGAACGTCATTTTACAATTTTTCCCTGTAAATTTTACATGAACTTACGTTAACCATTTAACAGGTTTTTACTGTAGCATTTTCACAGTTTCTTACCGTTAAAATCGCGGTCATTTTTTACAGTGTACATTAGTTAACGTGTTATTTCTACATAAACCTGTACAGATTTTAGTTGGGCTTTTCCTGAACATCTTGCCAAACTGAAATGTATTGTTTAACTTTTCTTAAGCTTTTTTGTTATTCAGATATTTTGTTATTCAGAGTATTTCTATTTGTTAACCAAAGAAGGTTACATTTTTTATAAAAATGTTTAAGTATTACAGTTGTTTTAAAGCTAAAAGGCTAAACTATTCTATGTGTGACTCAAATTGAAAGCATAAAGAGTTTAATTTCTATTAAGGTTTATAGGGATTTTAAGATGTAGCCTATAATTAGCCATTGGAATAATTAAGTTACTTAGTGAGTAACTAAGTTACTTTTCAGACAGAATAATTAGTAAAGTAATTTAAATACAATATTGATGATGTAATTAGTAATAGTAATTAATTACTTTTTGAAAGTAACTTACCCAACACTGCTGCACCTAAACATGTTGTTGAACAAATCAAAACTATGATCAGTCACTTTATTACATGTCAGCCTCTTCATCATTAAGTGGTCAACTGCAGTGAAGAATCATTTAGAATCAAGTCTATATGTCGCCAGGCAAAGGTCTGGCTATGTGAGACTTGGATTCTGCTTTGGATTTGTTTGAAACTATTTTTGTTGGTGGAATAATTCATAACTTGTTATGCATAACAGTATAAAATTAAGCACAAAATTAAATCTGTCACATAACAGGACAGCAATATTGATACGGTTCGCTTTTACACAAAGTATTTAAGGCATCTGGAACTTGCAAAGTTGCTTTAATATAAAGGTTGCATATGCTATAGTTAAAAATATACACATATTGTAATATAATATATTGTGATTGACAGTTATTAGAAATAGGAGTTTTTACTACCAAGTTTGCTATGAGTTATTATAGTTAACTAAAGTCAAAACTAAAATCATTATAAAAACAAACAAAAAAAAAACATTTTAGTTAGTGGGGGAAAAAAATCAACGGTAATTGTAGTACTTAAAAAATTTTTTTTTTATCTAGTTGGCAATGCAACATTTCTCATTTTCTTTTAGTTTAACTTGAAATACTAAAATAACTACAACTAAACAAACTAAAACTAATGAATAACAATATATATATATATATATATAAAACTAAGATAGAAACTGAAATAGTTTATATCAATGATACTAAAATAACAATGTGAGAGAATTCTATCAGAATATTAGCACCAAATATTAGATGGCCAAATCACTGCTATAGTAACTATGCCTCCTTTCAGCGTAGCCAAATCAATGTAGCTGTACCTAATGTGCTAAAATGTATAAATTTACATACCCAAGTGTATTAAAAGACTAGTCTAGGCTCATTACAGCAAGTATGTTTATGTAAAGGTTTATACATTCATAAAGTTTAACTCAGGATTGCCTGCAGTAGTAACCAGGATCCATTACAGTAAGAATAATACTGCGTGAGAAAAGATGCCAACACATACAGAAGAAAGAGTGAGGGCCAAAATAAACTGGCACCAGGCAGACTTTCACACCTTGGCATAACCCAGTCCTCACACTCTGGCAAAAACATTCACATGTAGGCCCTAAACACACTTAGCATACCCTCCACCAATAACAGATTATTGACTTAGCACAACAAAGCATTCATAACACGCTACATCCAAAAAAAGGCCAACTTTTCAGAGGGCGAAGAAGGGGGGAAAATCATATTCCCAAACGGGTGATATGAGAGTATCAAAGTGCTGAATGTTTTAATAAAAGTGTGTTTTTAATGTGTGCCGCCATGGCATGGTGGCAGGGAACGGAGGACTGCTGGAGAAAGCACAAGCTCTCTCACTGTGAACCACTGTACTTTATAACGTTTCCCGAACGCTAGTAAATCTAGCACTCCAAAAACCCATGTTGGAACCAAATTGCCAAGAATGATATCATCCACAGACACTTTTTATGATTTCACAAACTTAATTTGCACGGGGCCACAGAGCCAGCTATGTACCCCATCGACGGGACGGGCCCACCAAGCCATTTTACGATGCCATTCGCAGTTCTGAATGTATAGGACTCAAAAACATAAGAAATAAAACATCAGTAGCTGTTTGCCCATTACAGTTTGCTTGTGCTAATGAAGACCATCTGTTGTTGGATTCCTGCTTAATTGACGATCTGAAGTGTGACGTGGCGAATCTCATCGCTCAAGTGCTAATGTGAGCCTCGGGGCTGAGAAGTTCATTATATTGCCTTGTTACTTCTGGAATTTGCTTGTTCCATAGGCTTTGTTAACGCAGATCAACAGCATTCCTGCATGGCAGAGTAATTGAGCATGTGGGCTGATGTTTGTCTGAGCATTCGCAGGCCATTTTAATAGCCAAATTCTTCCTCACATTGGCAGAGGGAACCATTTTGATAGCCTCAGATCAAGTGTTTTCTGAAGGCCATGCAGGAAAAAAAAAACTTTCAACACCCCATTTACATGAGAGGGTTTACAGAATGATCAGTTACAACACATAACAGCAATGAGAGCACGCATAAGTGAATGGGTATAAACTTTTCTTACAAGCATGAAAAGGCACACCCAATAATTATTATCATACGCAGTCACAGTTGTGCCATTCTTGAGTGGACTGTACAGTATATAAGATTAAACAAAAAGCTTGTGAATATGGCGTTCAATGTTAAAGATCTTTTTGGAACAGGATAAGACCAGGAGGTCAAGGTTTGGCTGGTCAGCATGGCAACCATTTGTTGAAGCTACACCATTATGCGGCCAAAAAATAAGCATGTATCTTCATTGACTGTTATTCAAAAAAATTTTTTTTGAGTCAACATAACTGTGTACTACCATTAAAAACTTTGAAAGAAATGTATACTTTTAGCCAACAACTATACATTAAATTGATAAAACGTGACAGTAAAGACTTCTACATTGTTAAAATAAATGCAAATAAATTACAAATTTAAAATAAATACTGCTATTTTGAACTTTCTATTCATCAAAGAATCTTGAAAAAAAAGCATCACTGATTTCACAAAAATATTAAGCAGCCCAACCATTTTCAACTTTGATAACAATAAGAAATTGAACACCAAATCAGCATATTAGAATTATTTCTGATACTGTAGACTGGAGTAATGGCTGCTGAAAATTCAGCTTTGGCATCACAGGAATAAATTACATTTTAAAACTGAGTTCTGTGCAACACCAATAAATTGAATCCCAAATAAAACACTAATACAATAAGAATCAATGATTGTGTGAATGACTTTAATATTAATGTGTGCTGTTACCTCTCAATTAAATGCAACACCACAAACCATAACACTTGTTTGTGCTGTGGAACTCAGTCTCTTTGGTTTATTCACTGCACGTGTTGAGCTTGGCTTGGATATCTGAGAGTTACTTAGTCACATCCTTTGGAAATATCAGGGATAGAGGATTGTAAACATTGTTTATGGAAGAACTTTCCGCGAAGTCTCATTGCTGCAAATGAGAAAGAAGCCAATAACAACATGCATTTTATACAGAGGGACCAAAGTTTATTTGTTTGTTTGTCTGTAATATAGTGCCATGCCAGCTACCAAGGCTATATTCACGGCAAGAAAAAAAAAAAAAAAAAAAAAAAATATATATATATATATACAATAAAAATTAAAATAAATAAATGAAAAATAAAAAGTAACTAAATTAAGTCATACTTGTGATGGTCCTTTACTTTTCAGTAAATTCTTATGAAAAAGTTTTTATTGAAGTGAGACCAGATTTATATTAAATAATAAAAAAGTTTTATGATTATATAAATTATATAAAATTTCTAAATAGAATTAGTAAAAGTAAAATGTATATATAAAATCTGTAAAAGAAATATAGTTATGTAAAACAATTATAACATTTTAGCTATGCATTTATTTTAATATTTGGTCATCTTCAAAATATTCAGAAATCCAGGTCAAGTGTCCTGTTATAATGCTATTTCCTAACATTATGACAGCACAGCTACTGCCCTAATCTGGTTTATTCCAGAAGTGTCATTACTGTTTTTCGATGTTATTTTTGCCACTCCTTCATGTTACCCTTTCTTAAAATGCTCATTAGCGCTAGGAGCGGTTAATCTGGTGTCGGGGGTCCTGATAATGATAACTGGTTTGCCTGGCGTCAGGCTGGTAAATGGCAGTGTCTCCCCTTTAAGAGCCAGCAATCTGATAGGCTATCAGCAGACAGGCAGTCCTGGGGAGACAGGGCGTCCGGCTCAAAATGACCTCCCAAAATAGAGCATTATGCTGGGCCTCGCCATCCCCTTCGTCAGAGAGGGGCCTGCAAAGGGGCAGACACAGGAAGAGTATGTCATCAGGCCAATTTCTGTTAATGGGAGGCAGGAGAGGTGCTGGACACAACCAACAAGAGGTCAAGATTAACAGAGGTCGGCTCTGATAAAGAACGCTTGCGTGCCCAGTTGTGTCCCGTCTCCTGTCTTGTTCTCATGCTCCACATGCTACTTCTCAAAGACCATCTTTGTGATGGAGGAAGCTGAGGTGACATTTGTGCTATGGGAACCAGAACAAGCGTTCAAACCCTAGCGATCTCAATAGGCAGCATTTTAAGGCACCACACACCTAAAACAAAGCCTCTTCAAACTGGATTATGGTGGATTTCAACACTGATAATAATTGGAAACATTTCTTGAGCAGCAAATCTGAAGGATCATGTGACATTGAAGACTGGAGTGATGACTGCTGAAAATTCAATTTAAAATGTATTGAAAGAAAAAACATTTATTTTAAATTGTAATAATATTTAACCCAAACCTTAGTGTGTATATTTCTATATTATATAACGGTAATAGAACATATACCACAGCTTTGAAGGGGTGGTGACATGCACTGTAAAAAAAAAGAAGAAAGTTGAGCAAACTTAAAAAAACATTTTTTACCAGCTTCAGCAGATTTTTGAGTTTGCTCAACTTGTTTTTGTGGGAGATTCTCAAATTTTTGTTGTATAAAATTAAAACAACAAGTTGAGAAAACTCACAAATCTGCTGAAGTTTGTTGCCTTAAAATTTTAAGTTGGCTCAACTTTTACAAAGAGAATGCAAATGAATTTTTGATTTGAGATCTTTATATCCCCTTGGTATGAATGAGGAAGGAATTGGTTTTGAATAGTTTTTTGTAATGTATGTATATAAGAAACATTTATAAGATTTATGGGTAAAATTATGAATGAAACTTTTTTTTTTTTGCATCTTGCATTAATGATGTTTTTTGTATTGAAGATTTTTTGCATTAAGGAGTTTTTACCATTAATATATGTATAAGAATTTCTTAAGGTAAATTGGATATATTGTATGGTGCTTTTTTGTGCCTGTGTGCATATTATAATGTCCATGGTGAATATTGATGTTTTAATGGGTGCAGGTGTGCACTAATCAATGTGGCACTGAGGAAGAGCTTTGTCTCGGAAATGTTTTGCACCTTTGTACACCTTTTGCACTTGTTTTTTACGGCCTCTGATAAAGCATTGAATAAAATATTTTTTTGAGGAGGTGTAAGCCCTGCATATAACCGTGTGCGGATTTTAATTTCTGCTATATTATATAACAGAAATGTTGCATACTGACTTTTTCATAAGACCTAATGATTCGGGGAAAACCAAAATTAAAAAAAAAAACACCAATATTGCCAATAAATATTTGACCAGCTTGCTGCTTGTGAGTCCGTGCAGAGCGTGTTGGAAAGCAGACCCTCTGTTTGAGCAGCAGCTATGTCAAATGGAACATGCTGTTTTCATTACGTAGCTCGCACTGTCTCTCTCCACCCAGGGAAGCTGGGTGATTTAAGCCTTGCTAGTGCTGCTGAGGTCATCCTTGTGACCCTCTCTCTCCACTCTTGATTTATTCTGGCGTGGCCGGCACACTTTCCACCATGACCCCCAGCCTTGCCCTGGCCTGGTCCTCCCAGAAGAGCCACTTGTTTGGAGGTGCACAAAACATAGGCAGTAATGACTGTGCTATGCCTCTATTTCCTGTCTGGTGAAATAAATCAGAAGGGAAAAGGGTGCAAAAAAAAAAAGGAAGACAGAGAAATAGCACAGAGAGGAATTTAAATCAAGTTAGGTAGGGATGAGTCAGAATGGTATTTAACTAGATTTTTTCCCCAAAAAAATCCAGTCAAAAACATCTAAATCTAAAAAACAAACACCATAAAATATAAATTACTATTAATATTACTTTTTTATTTTTTACTTCTTGATATTACTTTTTTATTTTTTAATTATATTGTATTCTCTTTTATTTTTTTATGTTTTATATTATTTTATGACATTTGTAGGTTTCTGTACACAGGGATTTTTCAGGTTTTATAAAGGTAAAGTTAAGACCTTTTTTAAGACCAACTAAAGAAAATTAAAAAATAAATCAATCAAAAACTCAGTGTATTTGTCTTGTATTAGCAATGCTTCAAAGTTTTCTGCCCCCAACCGCTATGATATAAAACTAATTTGTCATACCCTATTGACAGATTTTTGCTCTTGTTTCAATCATAAACACACTTAATTTTGTTCAATTTCTCAGAAATTTCTGTCTTTTTTTTTTGCAACATCTGACTTTCATGATTTTTTTGCTCCAATTTAAGACCTTTTAAGGCCTTCATTTGTGGAAGGGCAAATTAAGACTTTTTAAGACCCTTTTAAGAACCGCAGAAACCCTGTGTAAAGCATGTTGTAAATAAGTAAAATTGCAAATAAATCAGCCTCACTATACACAGGGCTCCCTTAGTACCAATCATTCAGCTGACCCACAGACTAGCTGATTATGAAAATATGTAGATTTGCACAGTCCAAGCATAGGGCAACCAGCCTGGTTTGGGAGCGCTGGGAAAAAGAGGGAATGTAAGGCTGGCATGGAGCACTGGTAATGTTTTCTAACCTGAAAAGGACACCACAGCCTTACAGAAAACGGTTGGCAGACACTCACACTATATTTGCAGAGCTCCAGAGCTGATTAAGCCAGGCCTCTGAGCGCATTTCAAAAACTTGCTTTATCCAAACCAAAAATAAGTTATCTATTTACCACTTATTTCCCTTAAGCTAAACGTATCCTCTTACTACAGTTTACACCGAACGTAAACAGGTTTCTCAAGTGACTGATTAACCTGAAAACTTAACGAGTCAATGACACAATAGATGCAGAGACCCACAACATAACTGACAAAAAGGCATGTGCACACTTAGGCCAAGTCAATGGGAATTTAAAACTAGAGCAGTGGTTTTTACCAGGAGGCTTGGGCCCACTAGGGGGCCTCATCAAACTTTATAAAATTAATAAATTAGTAATATATTAATAAAGTTAAATTGCTAAAAAATAAACACATAAAATTACATTGTAACTGAAATTACATTTATTTTTAATTTCACTCAAAAGCTATTGTTTTTATTGAAAACCACACAGATCTGGAATACAGAACAAAACTTTTTAAATCACAAAAAAATGAATTGTGGTTCATTTATTTTATATCAACCACAAAATGAGGGGCTTAGAGTTAAAAAGTTTGAGAACCACTGGAGTAGAGGTTCACCGAAGCAACACTGAGCAGACAAACCACATAGAAAAACACAACTGCTTTGAATAAAGGTGGCCAAAGTGCATTAGATCAGCCCTCCTCCACACATCACTGCCTATATACCAATAGGCTACTGGCACAGAAGAGATTAATCTCCATATGTCCACTCTCCTGGGTTCCCCTGACATGGAAGCCATATTAAAATCAATTGGTTTGTCTCTTGTCTTTATGGTCTGGGGAAGCCAGTGAAAAATGGATCTCTTTAAGAGGTGATAAAGTAACAGCTTGGCACCAGGGGCCATGGATCTTAGCAGCTTAAAGGGACAGTTCACCTATGTCTTTCCAAAGCTGTATAACTTACTTTCTTATGTGGAACCAGGAGATATTCTGAAAAATGTCTCTGTCGTTGTCCCTTTTTTTTTTTTTTTTTCCATACAATGATGATATTCAATGGGGTCCAAGGCTGTTTTTGAATTTTGACTTTCACTGAATGGACAAAAACAAGTAACTAAGGCTGGGCAATTTGGAGGAACAAAAAAAAAAAATTCTGCAAAAATTGTTAAATTTATATATTTGTATAAATATTTTTTGTGTGTATAATAATAATAATAATAATAATGTTTTATTTTAGCAGAAAACCCCAGAGCCCTAAAAGTTTCTATTTGTTGCCAACAGCCAGTTTAAAAGTGCTTCTCATTAGAAGTTTGGGAAGATGGTTGGTGGATGTTGCATTCCCAAATGCCTGTTACAAGCAACCCAAGCTTGCAGCCCTTGCAGAGATGGAGTTTGTAGTGGTATTTACTGCAAACTGAGATGCTGAAAACACCAGATCATGAGCTGTTCACATGGAAATGAACACAGTGCCATGTATCACTCTGAAACACAGTTCATATAGTTTTTTTTTTGTTTTGTTTTTTCTAAATTGCAGCCTTTGTGATTTAGTAACTCAAACTTAACTATATCGTGATTTCATTTTATTTTGATTATTTTTTCAGCCCTAGATCAAACCTTCCACAAAATATCTACTTTTGTGTTTTGTAAAAGAAAGAAAGTCATTCAGATTTGAATCAGCATGAGGGTGAGTAAATGATGACAGAACTTTTATTTTTGGCTGAACTATCCCTTTAATAGGCCTCGTCTGTGAGTCTTTGTACTTTAATAACAACACAAACACTTTCAGTCTTACTCAGCCTCAAGTTCACCACACCAAAAGAATGCACGACAAGAGAACAAATACACAAGAAATGCTTGTTGACACGGCTTCTTCAAAGATTCCAAACAGCACCTTTTTTCCCACAGTGGGCCGCCTCTCTGGTACCGTTGGGTGCTCGGTGAGGAGTCACAGTCATCAGGGCTCCTGAAGGGCTAACGAGTTCTAATTCTGATTTACTTGATCTGGTATCTCAGAGGAAGCCACAGAGTGCCTGCCAGTCTGGCTCCCCTCATGACCTCAGCACACTGGCCTGATCACAATGGGCGGCCCAAAGTAGCCCCACAGCCTCATGGGTAACTCACAGTCAGTGGCAGGGGAGGATATCCTTGTGGAGTTTATGTAGTCAGAAGGGCCATCTAAGACAGACAATGTCATGATATAATTAGGGGTGGCTTCTCTGAAGTCTTCGACTATCAATGGATGGCTTTATTTAGAGGTTGCGTGCAATAATGACTGATATTGTTAATCAATGTCATTTTAGTATCACCGAGATACTATTACAGTTTTTTACTTGTCTACTTTAGTAACTTTGTAGTGTTCTAAAATTTTAAAAGTATGCTTTATTTCAGTTAACATTTATTTCAAGTGAAGACCCTCCCGGGATGTATTTCTGAGCCTCTGACAGTTGTATGGAATATATTTGCCATAATAAAATTGCTTGATCCCAACTCTTATTCAATCATAAATACACAAACACAAGGAAATGTGTCTGGACAGGAGAAGGAGGGGCTGATTTATTGTTGTTTCCTTTAAAGTCGAGTAAACTGGGCTTTTTCACTGTTGATATAAAAACATCCTTGAATTCATTTGATCCATAGATTCTTGGTGAGAGTTTGCTACAAAAACATGGCTTCCAGTTAAGGGCTGGTGCTTTCTACCAAGGTGGGAGAATGTTGTGGCAAAGTTAGCCTTGCCACGAAGCCCCAGCTCAGAGCTGCATGTGAAATTCAACATGACACATGTAGTGTTTTATGTAGATCTGAGTCTGTGTACTCTCAAGGAAACTCATATTGAATTGCAGAGTCTCAAATGTATGCTACTGACTAGCCTCTCATACTGTGTTTCATGACCTTGTAGATGCACAAAAATGTAATTTAGTGGGTATTTGTTATTAATTTATTTTTTCAACAAATTATTCTCATGATTCATGTTGCTACATTTGCATGCAACCTTGTAATCAGTTTACAATCAGATTGCAGGTGCAACCCAACTGAAAAGTCTTCATGTAACACTTCAAATCAATCCGACTGAGCTTGAGCTATTAAATAATCAGTTTAATGGGAAAATGTAAGCATGCAAACTAAAAACTGTAATTATGCTCACAGTGACTTTATCAGTTTTTCTGAATTCTGCAGTTTTGTTCCGAATGGATGCAAAGTTTAGGGTACATATTAAAATCGGATTATATTCATTTGGATTGGCAAAAATCATTGCATGTAAATATACTAAAATCTCTCACTTTGAAGCTCATGACTGTCTTCCTGCCTTCAAAGACTGACTATAGAAAGATTAAAATCATTCAAAAAGCTGTGAAGGAGCTTTTCATTGGTTGAATGAACTACTGATCCAACTGAACTCACTGAACGAGTTGCTGTTTTGACTCTGAATAACTTCCAATGAATCACTTGCGACTGATTCAAAGACTAACCAACTGCTTTAGCAATGTAACCTTCAGAAAAGGCAGGCCACTAAATCAATCAGTGAACAAATCTTTTTGGGGAATTGATTAAAAAAATCCACTGAGATGATGTAAAATATCTGGTGAAGCACATTTTTTTATGTCTCCAAAGAACAGTAATGAATCCTCCTCTTAATGTGCTTTATGGCTTCCTCTTAACAAAACCAGTAGGATGGAACCACTCAACCTACCCTGTAAGATCTGAACATTGAACATCAGCATGTAATCATACATTTTCAAGAGAAGAAATCAGATCCTTCAGTCTCAACTGAAATGATACATAATGCTAGAGTTCCTCTGACATTAATAATACTCCTGAGAATCCAGTGCTGTTCCTCATCATGAATGAAATGTTTTTACACCATATCTATATGTCAACCACATTGAGGAATCTCTTCTTAGTTAATAAGGGCTGTGACCGGCCAAGATTGAGACATCATGCTGCACGAATGCCAGAGCCAGCAAGGATTTTCCCCTCATTTATCTGTTCATTTTCTCAATAAGCCTGTGTCTGGCTTCACATTGCCAGGCAGAGAATATCGAGGAAAACGAGGAAGGAAATGCAGTGGAAAACAGAGGAAAGGGAAAGAAACCCTCGTCGATAGCAGGCTGCCCCCACGTCGTTCCTGTATACGGCAGAGGGGTGCAAGTGCATGGCGCCATCAGAAGCGGCCATCCAGGCGACTGTGCGAGGCAGACGGGGGAGAGGAAGACAAATGGTGACGTCCACTAAATACCAACTGGAAAGGCTAGTCGGTGAGACAGCCTGGAGCAGAGTTTATATATTTTAGATGGTACTGATTTTGCTTCTGTCAGAAAAAACACAAAGAAAAACAAAAGAATATGAACTCCTCCCAAAGCCATGTGTTTCGAAATTATATAACTTTAGTGTAAGTGTTGGCAACCGTCAGATAGCAGAGTAAATATTATCATACTCATCTGAAGTATTTCGAAGTGTGATTTACTTTAAGAGATAATAGACAAGTAACATATTAAATGTTTTTAAAAATTGAACATGCATGCAGAAAGCAATCATAATGAGATCTATAACATACATTTAGAAATTAGATAAAGTGAATTTTTATTTCATTCTTAAAAAAATAAATAAATAAATAAACAAACCTGTCTGTATTCATGCAAATTAATTCACAAGGCCAACATGTGGCTTTGAGTGAAAATCATATCACAATGCCTCCTAATGCAAATATCTATGCAAATGAGGATTACACAGAACTTAATAGATATTACATAGAATATTGTTCTAAGATGCCAGACAGAGATTTCAATTGCACATTCATTTGAAAACAAAAACTGTTATATACAAAATATGGGCCAAATTACACTAAATAATAAATGAATAATGAATAAATAATGTGCATACGTTATACTAAATAAAGATAAATAAATAGCTTCAGGGACCAATTTAGTCTACACAGTATAATAAAATAATTATATCATATTTTAAATATAATTATTATATAATTATTACATAAAATGGGCACCGAGTCTTTTTCTTTAAGTGTACATATAAAATGCATTTGATAGTTTGCTTTATTATTTCTTTTGAAATCCATGTGGACCCATTAATTTTACATGATTCGGAAGTCCTGTATGCATAAACATTTCATTCATACATGTGCATCATAGTGCATACTGTATGTCTACATGTGGATATTTCCTGTCTTGCTGCCATATTAGCATGTCCTGTCTGCAATGGGAGGCTCTTGGGATCTCATTGCCATCGATTATGCAAATAATTCCTCAACATTTGTGAGCATCCGTGCATGGAGACAACATTCCAGTCTCTTGCACAAGTCATGACAACTGGTAATCCATAGTGAAATGAATATGAAAGTTTAAAAACCCACAAACACTTAACAACAAAGCAAGAAGTGGGGAGCCGAATGATGTAAAAAAAAGAAGGCCGGAGGAGCCAGGGAGAGAGGGAGGCAAAGTTTGGCAGAAGTAGGAATGAAGAGAAAAATCAGCAGTACGGATTTTAAACAGGAAGAGAGTGGCGTCAGTACAGCTCAGAGATAAGAGAGCCGCGCTCCATACACAAACACAGAGCTCAGCAGCCTAGCAGCTCCCAGCTCTACAGGCGCCTCGCAGTAGCACTGTCCACCCACCTAGACTGAGCTCCAGGCCCCAGACCGCATACTGTCACACACACACACACACACACACGCACACACACACACACACTGCCCTCCTATCCCACCATTCAATGGATTCAAGGCACAATATCAACAGTTCAGGCCCTGGAACACAGGGACTATGGAAAGATTTTAAGCTTCAAAAAAAGCAAAACAACATAAAAGAATCATAAAAAGTGGTCAGTATATTCCAAGTTTTCAAAAGCCGTATAAATGCTTTCTCAGTCAAATCAGTTTTGTGAACTGCATCAGTAAGTTATGAAAAAGATTTCTACAATGACAAAAGCTAGGGTGGATACTATGATTTTTGAAGGATTTCAATTTATATAATAAAAAAAGTCATCCAGGAACAACATGAGGGTGAGTAAATCATTTAATTTTGGGGCAGACTATCCCTTTAAGGGGGTAGTCAAATCTTGACGCTATTTAACTGGCAAAACCAACATCGTCACATTATTCTATTTTCTCTTTTTTTGACACGTAAAGGGTTAGTTCACCCTTCAAATGAAAATTCTGTCATCATTTACTCACCCTCATTTTGTTGCAAACCCATAAGACTTTGGTTAATTTGGTTTCTGTGCCTCCAGTGAAGTAACTTGACTTAGAAGTACAAAACTTAGAATATCCATAAAGGTCATAAAGGCATTGTAAAAGAATCCATATGATTTGAGTAGTTTAATCCAAGTCTTCCCAGATGAAAAAGAAATATATTTAAATTGTGCTTTTTCAGACACACTTAATATATTTAAACTATACTATACTAAGTGCATATTAAATGTATTATTTTGAAACAACTTTAAGTACATTAAGTGTATTTAAAGATATGTTTAAGTTCAATTTTAATCTATTTGCAATATATTTAATATATTGAAATTGTGTTCAAATGGAACCACTTTAAATATATTTAGTGCAATTTAAGTGTATTTCTCAAAATACATTTAAAATGTACTTTTAATACTTCATGAACTACAGTTAGAGTATATTTGAAGCATCGTTTTAATGTGCTTCAAGTACATTTCAATTGTATTTCAGCTCATTAGAAATGCATTAGCATTACACTACTAGTATATTATAAAGCTGTTTTTTTTTCAGTATATACACAGGTACACACTTTGATATCTAGAAAACTTTAAAGTATATAGTTGTGTACATTACAAATATTCATAAAGTACATTTTAAAAAAGTACAGCAGCATATATACCTTGGTGAAAAAAACAAACAAAACAAACATACCATTAAATGTATTAAAAATGCACTTGAAATACAAGTATGTTTATAGTATTTGTATTACTACAAACATACTCAAGTACATTTTAAAACATTATACAAAAAACATTATAATAAATGAAAAAAGACTGAAATGCTATGACAGAGCTATCTTATCAATTTGTAGAACATTTCAGTTATACCTGTATTACTGAAAAGTACAGAATTTTACATCAATGAATAAATAAAAATTACAATGCAATTTTCTGAAGAAAAAACAAAAAAAAATTTACTGAAAAACAAAGTGCAGAAGTGAATAGCTGTGTGTGTTCAAAGACTGAAGATGAAGATGATCAAGCAACAGAATAGGGAGTGATGGAGGGGGTTTTGGAGGTGGACTAGGAGATGGCGTAGGGATGGTGAGAGGCAAAAGTGCGGGGATGATGGCAGGATGTGGCGAAGGGATGGTGATAGGAGGATGACGATGATGCCCTGGCGGCTTAGCACATGGCACATGGCACAGACCCAGAGCATCCCAATGCTGACAACACACGGCGGAATCGAGGTAGCGAGGAGCCAAGATGTAGATGGTGTGGCTGCCGACATCTGGGGGCTGACCGATGGAGACAGAGGTGGTGGACCAGAAGTTGCAGACAGAGGGCCGATGGAGCTGAGCGTCGTCGCAGGTTCTGGAGACCTGGGCACAGCCGCAGGGACGAGCATCGTTGGTGGAGCCAGAGTGCCCGAGGACTGGAGTGATGCTGGTGTGACCTAGGACCACGGTGTACCCGATGGGAAAAACCCAATACAGCCAAAGAGGTGGAGGGTTGGAGCGCAGCAGACGGCCTGCAAGTCCGTGGCATAAGAAGAGGTACAACTGACCAAGGGGGAGCCAGTGGGAAGAGGTTACTTCGAGTACAACTGGTATTTTCTGCAACTAAGGGCTTGCAATTCAGACACTGTAGTATATGAAGACTGCTTTATCACATGATCTGTGAAAAGGAAAAATTATTTATATAAAATTAGCCAATAACAGTTTTGCATCAATGATGTATTATAATTTGCATTGATATTCATTAGAATTTAGTTTACCTTTTGATAATATCCTCATCAAGCTTGACGTATGAGTGTCCATTCTTATCCTCTTGTCTGTCGTCACTGTACAGCATTCTATGAGTTACATTGAACATATGATTAGAAGAAGCCCAACAACAGCACTTACAGTGAGCAGAGTTTAAGTACAAACTCACTGATATTATTTGATAACAAATTATTTCAATAAAGCAACCTGTGAGTATTACAGGGTATGTTGATAATTGTGGTTATTGTAACCTAGGGTATTTCAAATGAATATGTCTGTTGTGGTAATACTAACATACACTCTCTTCACCTCTGTTGCCACGATTGCCACGATCTCTGCACTCAGATTTCAGTTTGTCTTCTATAACAGCTGATCAGAAAAACAACAAATGTTAATATTCCACACACACACAAAAACAAAAACAAAAAACAAAACAAAAACAAATGATGAGTGATGATTTGTTTTCTTTTTAAGAATGACAGTACGCTGAGTACAATGTACCTGGTCGGTAATATAGTCAAAAACCTTCCCAGCCTCAGCAGTTTCAGATGTACTGTATGCTCTCTTATAAGCAACCCTTCTTACAATTTGATCTTAGTTCTTATCTGTAATGAGAAATAGAAAATAAAGACGATAAGATTGTCAAGCTTGAACAAATATAAACACCTATCAACGAACACTACCACAGTTGGCTGATCAGCTCAAGACAAAGTAATCGTATGTTCATAATCATGGTTTTTCAAAGATCATTAACCTCATTACAATGAAGCCAAATTGTTCAGGAAATCAGAAATAAATACACAACTTCATTTTGCAAATAAAAAATGTTAACGTTGTACATGTTAAAAAGACTGGGGTTTTTTTTTCTGCCAATGCATGTGTCAAAAACATGACTGGCACAGACAAATAACGTTAATTAAATTTCAAAACTTACCTTAAGTCACAGTGAGGTTCCAAAAGCCAGACGCCATACACGCTTGCAGAAGCTGGTAAAAATAAGAACATACCGCTATATTTTCTAATTAATTTCATAGTTCCCCCAAACCAATTTGAATTCTGTCACCTAGTATACTTCAAGTTTATTTTATTAAGTTCAAGTATATTTTTAAGTATACTTTATGTAGTAAGTATACAAATCTTAGTGTACTAGAAGTATACTTGTAATTGTACTATTTCAATACTCCTTTGGACTAAATTGGCCCACTTTCTAGTATATAAAAGTATACGTTTAAGTGTACTTTAAGTATAACAGTAGTAAACTTTGAGTACACAACTAGTTTACATCAATGTTTTTAGCTTGTACTGCAACTATACTAAAAGTGAACTTATAGATATACTACTAGTTTAGTAGTTTTATACTGCAAGTATACTCGTAGGTTTTTCGTTAAGTGAACTTTACATCATACTTTTAAGTATACTACTATGTCCCTATTTAGGTATTAATTTGTATATATTTTGTTATATGATCTGAACATACAAAACATCAAAAAGAAAGAATAGGCTATCTGTTTGTAAACAAAAACATTTTATTCTAGCTTCATGCATTCTTTTTTAAACACTTGAATGTGGGTAAGTTTCGTAAATAAAAAATAAAGAAATAAACAACATTTTGAACAAAAAGCTGAAAAAAAAGAAAGAATATGAACTGGATTCAGAATGATAATCAAAAAGTAGATGGAGTCGATCAACACCCCAAATCTTGACAGCCATTATTATCTCTTCATTGGTAACATTTTATTCCATAACGTTACACAGTTTTAATGCTGTTTTATGTCTGATGATTGTGTTAGAATATATGTGGAAGCATCTGCTGTTTCGGTTTCTTCTTCACTTGTGTTTTTTTGGAAATTCTGTACAGAAGATGTGTACTAGCGCCCCCTACCATATAACAATGAAAACATGGATTCTAGGAGCACAGTATAGCTCAAATATATTTAGACTTTTTCTAAGTATAAGTCAAGTATACTTAAATGTCATTTTAAGTATATTTCTGAGAAGTACATCAAAAGTAAACTAAAAGTATACTTTCCTATTTTTAATTTAAAAGTGGTATACTAATAGCACACTTGAATAAATTTATTTTTCGTAAAGGATCACTCACCCTTAGGATGCTCCAACCATAAGACTTTCGTTTATCTTCGAAAGAAAAGCGGAGATATTTTAATGAAATCTTTTATGTCCCTCCGATGAAAGACGATTCACCAAAGATGTTCACGTTTCAAAAAGTTAATCGCAAAAAAAAATAGTAATCCATATGAATTGCATGGTTTCCTCCAAGTGCTCTAAAGATACACGATCGCTCTATATAATATAACTGTTTGAATTTAGACTTATATTCACATTCAAGGGACATTTGCACGCACATCATATTTGATTTATGAATCTCGCTGGTGCAAGTTCATTATCATATGAACCAATCAGAGCCGTTCAATGGCTCTGGAACCAAACAGGTTTAGTCAGTGTGTTGTTTGAATTTAAACACAAGTAAACACTTTTTTTTAAAAAGCATTTCAGATATGATGTTGAAATCCTTGTGGGAATTTCAGTAGTAGCTTATTGCAATTAATGTATCATGTAATGGACAACAGCCTAATCAACCAAAGTATAACGTTTTAAGTAAAACTGAACAACATATTAAACAACATATTTTTAGGATTGCAATGCTTAATAATAGTTGACAAACGTTTGTACATTGTAAATGCTAAAAAATGTTTTGTTTATTTTTTTTTCAAATATCATTCTTTTCCAAATATTAAAATTATAAATACATAAATATTTAAAATATATTGCAGTAGGCCTATACATGGTTATAAAGTACATTAAAAACCCACTAAAAGTGTAATAATTTTGTCATGTTCTTACACAAAGTACACATAAAATATACTTTAAGTAAGAGTAACACAAGTGTGTTTTCTGTAAATACACTAAAACGTCACTAAAAGTATGTTTAAGTTTAGTATATTCCTTAAAAGTGAAACTAAGAATATATTTATTAACATAGTATTTCTACTATACTTTTTAGGAATATATTAAAAGTATGCTTGTGTTTATCATATTCCTTAAAAGTGTAACTAAGCATATATTTATTACCAAAGTATTTCTAGTATACTTTTTAGAAATATATTAAAATGCAATTCAATATATTTTTAATGCATAGGAATACAAAAGTATTATAAACATACTACTTGAATTTCAAGTATATTTTTAATACATTTAATACTACGTCTTTTCCACCTGGGTTGTGATGACCATAAAATCACTTTGTTTGAAGAATAGACTTAATTTTCACTTTTATTTACATCTAAACATTGATGATTACATGCAAGAACAAACCTTACTGGTCTCGTTTGAGCTTCCGTGTTTGCCATATATGATATGCTCTATGTATGCGTGACGATATTTAGATCGCTTCACAAGACTTGGATTAAATTTCTTGACTCATATGTATTTGCTTTTGTCTATTTGATCTTCTAAGTTTTGATTACCTGGGCCTTCAATGGAGAGATGGAAATTTCTCAGGTTTCATTAAAATATCTCAATGAGGGAGAGTAAATGATATCAGAATGTTCACTTTTGGGTGAACTATATCCCTTTAAAGGCATTGAATGATGAAGGATGAAAATATTAATGTCTTTTTCCACACTGGCAAGTTAAGTGAAAACTAGGTAAAGACCAATGTTCTGAGCTTACTGAAATATGAATTATGTATATGAAAGCAGGGGCAGTGATAAAAAGCTTAGGAGTATTTATGAGATTCCGAGACGGGTTAATAAAAGTGGCCTGCGGGGCTCTGTTTTTCCAGCCACTCTCTGTCATTTCTGAATGTGAACTCATAAAAGCTTTCATTGCGCTGCCACAGAGGAAGCCAAGCTGGAGACCTAATTGCGCGCACACACAAACACAAAGCCACAAACTAACAATCACCCTGACAACAGTGACCATGCATTGCATGTTTTACACCTAAGAAGAAAATTCTCAGTACTTGATCAAGCAATAATAAGGTTCATTCAACGCTGCGTAAGCTAAGACACTTTGGGAACGATATACCAAACACGCCAAGCTAAAAACGCTGCCCAGACGAACCAGACAGCATATACGGCTGGCTCAAGCAGATAAAACCTGGGAACCCGGAGCTGTGTCAAGATCCAAGTTATAGAACCTGATAAAAGTGTGCGGAGAGGACCATCCTGCCGCTACACAAATATCCTCTAGGGGGACCCCTCTAAAAAGAGCTTGAGAGGAAGCCACGCTCCTAGTAGAATGCGCCCGAACGCTGAGAGGTGAAGAAAGACCACGCACCTCATATGCCAGCGAAATAGCGTCCCTCACCCAGTGAGAAATTCTATGCTTCGATGTGGCAAGACCACGGCGGCCAGCACCGAAACATACCAACAACTGAGGAGATTTCCTCCAGTGGCTGGAGCGGTCCACATAGATCTTCAAAGCTCGGACAGAACAGAGCAAGTGAAGCCTTTCATCCTCGCCTGAAGAAAAAGGAGGAGGATGGAAAGAGTGAAGTGTGACCACCTGAGAGCGATAAAACGTTAGGAACATAGCCAGGCCTAGGCCGTAAAGTCACCTTGACCAGACCCGGGGCGAAATCCATACACGTCTCGCTTACAGAGAGAGCTTGCAAGTCCCCAACTCTTTTCAAAGACGTAAGCGCCAACAAAAGAGTAACCTTGAGAGTCAAAATCTGTTCTGGAGCTGACTCTAAGGGCTCAAATGGGGCTGCGTGGGATAAACTGCGTGGGATAAACACCAGGACTTAAAGACCTTCCATTTGGAAGAGTACAGCTTTCTAGTGGAGGGGGCTCTAGCACTAGCAATAGTCTCCTGAACCTCAGCAGGAAGGCCAGAAGTCAAAACCTGTGACCCTGGATGGGCCATACCCACAGCTTCCAGATCTCGGGTTGAGGGTGCCAGATCTTGTCCTGAAGCTGAGAGAGCAGGTCCTGCCTGATCGGAATCTCCCAAGGGGACTGATACAGAAGAGGAATCAGCTCTGAGAACCACGTCTGGGATGGCCAGAACGGGGATACGAGAAGGAGACGGACACTGCTCTCCTTGACCCTGCACAGAACTGCCGGAATCAGCTTGACGGGCAGAAACGCGTACAGCCTCATGTCCGGCCAAGGGTGAGCGAACGCATCTATGCCCAGAGGTGCCGGGGAACCAAAGTGGGCATTGGGACGACGCAAAGAGGTCCACTTCCGCTTTGCCGAACACATTCCAAATCTGGGTTACCGTTTGGCGGTTCAACATCCACTCCCCCGACCTGAGCTTCTGTCTCGACAGAAAGTTGGCTGCGAGGTTCAATACTCCCGGGACGTGAACCGCTCTCAAGGAGAGGAACTTGTCCTGAGCCCAAAGGAGGAGACGGCGTACATGCCTGTTCAGGGTGCGCGACCGTGAACCCCCTTGGCGATTTATATGGGACACTACCGCCATGTTGTCCGTCCTGACAATCACATGACACCCCCTGAGTGAGGGGAGAAAGTGAATCAATGCCAGGAAGACAACTCTCAACTCCAGGCAGTTTATGTGCCATGAGAGGAACTCTCCTGCCCAAACTCTGCACGCCGGTCTGCCCTCGAAGACCGCGCCCCAGCCTGTCAGGGATGCGTCCGTCGTGACTATCTGACGACGGTGAATCGCGCCCATTCTGACTCCACTCTGGAGAAAAAGGGGATCCTGCCATATTAAAAGGGTGCGAAGACAACTGCGCGACACCCTTACTAGGCGAGTGGCTGGTCCTGTGGAGTGGACCCCTGAAAGTTTCATCTACCAAAGGAACGGCCTCATGTGAAGCAACCCCAGAGGCAGCACAGGGGAGGCTGCAGCCATGAGGCCTAAGAGCCTGCGACAAGTGCTCATGGAGACATCCAAACTTGAATCCAAGTGCACTCCCAAAAACACAGTTTGTTGGGAGGGGGAGAGAACACTCTTCTTGGTGTTCATTCTGAGGCCAAGAGCACGAATGTGGCATAGAACGACATCCCTGTGACGGCTCACTGACTCCCTGGAGTGGGCCAGGATAAGCCAATCGTCCAGGTAGTTGAGTACACGAATGCCCTGGAGCCTCAAAGGGGCCAGAGCAGTATCCATGCACTTTGTGAACGTCCTCGGAGCCAAAGCCAGGCCAAAGGGAAGAACCTTGTATCGTTAAGCCTTGCCTCCAAAAGCGAACCGAAGGAACTTCCTGTGCCGCCGAACGACCTGAATATGAAAATAGGCATCTTTCAGATCGACAGTGACAAACCAGTCTCCCACTCGAATCTGAGACATAATAGTCTTTAACGTCAACATCTTGAACTTCCCTTTGTAAAGGGAGAGATTGAGACGACGCAGGTCCAGAATTGGTCGTAGACCGCCATCCCTCTTCGGCACAAGAAAATAGCGACTGAAAAAGCCTCGTTCCAGGTCCAATTGAGGGACTTCCTCTATTGCCCCTTTGAGGAGGAGGGAGGACAGTTCCTGCTGTAGCACAGAAGCCTTTGAGGCGCTGCTTACTCTGTCAGGTGAACCCAGTCGAAGTGGGGAGGATTGCGGCCAAACTGGAGCATGTAGCCGGACCTAATTGTGCGGAGAACCCAAGGTGATAACCCTGGTAGATGCTCCCATTCGTGAAAGAAATGCAATAGAGGAAGCAGAGTGTTGTAGTCTAGAAGACATACCTGAGTTGGGGTGTCGAGAAGGTCTGGAGGGGGTGATGTCGTCCACCACGAAGGAAAGCCTATGGCGTCCTTGGTTAGGATGAGGGAGTCCACGGTGACCGAAGGCTGTGGGAGAGAACCGAATGTGTCTCCTATCATGCGAGCCGCGGGTGACGAAGGAACAGGTAGTAGGGGGAGAAAGCTTGATGCGTCTCCCGACTGCCACACTGAAAGAGACTGAAGATGGCCGTTTGCTGCACACCGAAACCTGCTGGGCGGATGTGACAGATCTGCGTGAGTAGAGTGTGTTAGAGGTGGGCAGAAACGTTTGAACGGTCTGGCCCTGCCTCATGAGGATTCTGGAAAAACTCTCCTCATCCCGACCCGAGAGTCAGGAGCGACTCGATGGAGCTGAAGCGGCAGGCCTGTCAGGCCGCTTCAGATCTATCCTCCTGCGTGGTCGCCGGTGGGGCAATGGTCGGCCGCGGGCTCCCCAGACCGTGGTCGGAGGGGGATGAACCAGGGCACTGCTCCTACTGGCGGTCTCCTTTCTGGGCAAGGAGCGCTCTCTAGACAAGGAGGAGGAGGGGGTGTTAGAGTGGTCCCTCGCTCTCCTAGGCATAAACTGCCTGAGGGCAGCTGACTGAGACTTGGCGGATCGAAACTTCTCCACCACAGAGCTGACCGCCTCCCCAAATAGTCCAGTTTGAGAGATGGGGGCGTTAAGGAGAAAAACGTTCTCTTTCTCACGAATCTCCGTGAGATTAAGCCAAAGGTGGCGCTCTGCAGCTACCGAACCCGCCATAGAGCGTCCTACAGCACGAGCAGTGTGTTTAGTGGCTCTCAGGGCCAGGTCCATGGCTTTATGGGGCTCTTTGACTGCCTCTGGAGACAGCCCGCCACCCTCATCCATCTCTTTGAGGACATCCGCCTGGTAGGCTTGGAGGATGGCCATAGTGTGGAGGGCCATGCCTGCCTGACCAGCTGCAATGTAGGACTTCCCGATAAGGGCGGAAGTGGTCCTACATGGTTTGGTTGGAAGGAGGGGGCGGGACTTCCATGAAGGCGCCAAAGATGGCGAAAGGTGAGAGGCTAGTGTGTCCTCAATCACCGGAATGGCGGTGTAGCCCTGCTCCACAGAACCCACCAGGTTGGTGAAGTCAGCGGCTGCCGCGTTAGTAAGGCGGGAGGAGAAAGGCTGTTTCCAGAATCTGGAGATCTCGTGATGCAAATCACTGAAAAATGGTAGCTTCCTCACACGCACGTGCTCAGGCGAGAGAGGGAGAGAAGAGGCGAAGCCCGTCTGCTCACTCTCCATCGCCTCGAGCTCCACATCCGAACCCCAGGTCGTGGATTCGCGGAGGGCCTGAGTGTGGAGGATTTGCGAGGGTTTCGCGAGCCTAGTGTGGAGGGTTTTGAGACGGAAGTTTTCGCAGAATTTGCATTTCGAGATGCCGTAAACCGCCTCGCGCATGTGCGAAAAACCCATACATTTAACACACTTACTGTGCGGGTCGTCGTTCGCGATGAAGCGAGAACACGGCGGCTGACAGCGACGATACTCCATGGCACTTCACCGCAAGGAGAACAGAGTTCCACTACTGCAGTCGCCGAAGTGCAGACGAAGAAAATCCCAAGAAAAACGATCGAAATCGAGCCAGAAAAATCGCAACAGAAGGGCTAATATGGGCAGTACGTTTGCCAGTATAAGGAGGCGACGTAAGAACGTAGAAGACGGCATCCGCACCATCAGTCAATGAATTGGCGTGATTCTATAAGGGCTTCAGACAATCGGCACACCCAGAGGGCGTTCCCAAAGCGCCTTAGCTTACGCAGCGTTGAGTGAACCTATGAAAGAGAACCGATGGTAAAAGTGTGGAATGTGTCTCAAGTATCCCTGAACAGATACCACTGTGCAAGGAAGGACTTACAATTACAGCTGAAGACAAGCTGAGAGCACACAAATTGGGTCAGAAGCACAGAACCACTATCCTTACCCTGATGAGACAGGACAGAGAGAAAGAGAGAGATTGGCCCTGAAAGACTGCAATCTAAGGATGGTAATTAGAACCATGCTCTTCTGTGATTGTGGATTTGCATTTCCCAAACCAGCGGTAAAAATATGCCTGGATCCAGTGGGTAGAAGTCAGATCTACCCACTGCGCCATTTATGCAACATCCAGAAGAAAATAATTAAGCTCCCTCTGAGGACCAAGACTTCTGGGAAATATGAAGGTCAAGGATTAAAGACAAGCTTGAACTTTAGCAAATTCAAAACAGGGAGGCAGTGCAGCAGCAGATATACATATATATATATATATATATATATATATATATATATATATTCTTAGAAACAAATATATTGCTGAAATACTGCACATAAATGTGTCGCCACTGTCTAATACATGGCCTTGTGTCTGTTCTTTGGTCATAGTAAGACCAAATCCTGTACTTGACATGTCTCTGTCATCATTTGAATAATCAATCATTATGCATGCAGGCTCTCAGACGTGTTATGGCGCTTGGTAAACACAAACTGAGTCATTTCCGTCCCGTGATTATCAGCAGGGAGACAATCAGTACATCTCTATCCTGCCCACTGTTTAATGGTTGCAGCCGGCTCTTGAACTTGACTAAGTAAACATAAGATCACTGCTCTCTCAGTATGATTGCTAAGGTTTCTCAAGTGGCGCCTTGGAGATGTCAGCTATAGATTATGTATACCTGATTCTGTGAATGAAAGGCTTTTTTTGTCAGCTATTGAAAAATCTGATGAAATTGAAATGTTGAAGCTGACGTATGAGGCAAAAAATATGTTGGTGTGCAAAATATGAATATGAGATATTGGTAACTGAGACATATAAAATAAACATTACAGAACCGAGCCTCCTGCTGAGGGTTAGTTAAGCTCCTATACATATACATGAACATATACAGTTTTTTTTTTTAAATCTTGATACATACATCCAAAGTCCAACATACACCCACAATGAGTCTGTGGCCACATATGGTATAATCCTCTTCATGAATTACACTGGGTTCACGTTCTTTAAAAGCATTGCTAAAGTCACAAAATTTTACAGCATTGTGGATTTACAATCACACATTCAGCAAAGTCAGCAGATACAAAGTGTCAGTCAGTCGTAAATAAAGATTACTGGAGTATGTTCTACAAGTCTTTCTACTTCAAAATTTCACTTGATTCAATATTCCTTTGTATTTATTTGTGAAATTTACTAGCAATTTCTGAGTGAAAATTGTTTTACAAAAATCCTACATCCATTTTTTCCAGTGTAAAATGTTCTTAGGTTAACTAAACATTCCTATTTACCAAATGTTTTACTAAACATTTTTCTAAAAGTTTTAGGTCAAAAACTATGCCTACAGAGACTTATGGGACATAAAAAGAAAACCATTTTGTTTAGTAAGCTAAATAAATTGTAAATGTCCTAAAAGTGCAAACATTTAAGTCCTCAAAGTCAAACATCTGTGATCCGATCACAAGCAGACAGGGCTAAATAGAGGTGTAAATGAGGTCCAAAACGTTTTGTGATTGCATCACTCAAACTATATTCAGAAGTAGTTGAAAACACATGTGACCACGTCCTGAAGCAGCTGTCAATCATACAAAAAAGCAACCTAAAGTGTGCTTTCATTTATGAGTTAAGGGCTCCTGGTTGGTGATACTTTCTTTCCTCTATATCAATCAATCAAATAACTTGTCAGTCTCTGTCTTCCTCTATATCTGTTTGTTTATCAAATGAATGCGGAAACAGCAGATAGCTGAAGCATATCTGTCTGCTGGCATGTCTTTCCGACTGCCAGATAGAGGAATCAAGAGGCACTTTTTTTTACCCCACATCTCAAGAATGGAAAGCTGAAAGCATTTCAGGCCCATCTCAGAGCTTATTGAGATGCATTATTAAAATAACAACATTCATACAGTCAGTTTAAGATTTACAATCGCATTTACTAACAGGTATGACTCTCATATTGTCCTGTACATGTAACAGAAGTCCTCTTCTCATGATAACTTTAAATAATGCCTGCAAACATAATGATAGGCAGATAATGATAGTAAATATCAGCATTTTATATTACACCTTTAAGCATTTATATTTTATTCTGATCCATTTTCAACTTATGCATTTATGTTTATTTCTTCTCCACCTAAACACCAATGGAGAGTAAGTTTGGATGTAAATAAACTAGGCATACTACATGCATGTTGCTTTTTAGCTTTGATCTTTTTGTGATTATTTGAATCAGGGGTCCCACTTTATACTAGGTGGCCTTAACTACTATGTGCTTACATTTAAATTAATCATTTGGTACAATGCACTTATTGTGTACATACATGTTTTTACATTGTACTTATATTTTTAAAAATACCTATATGTAATTACATCTGTAATTAATTTCTCTAATTATATTTATAATTACACTCTTGACCCATCTCTTACACCTTAACCCACCCTTAAACCTACCCATACCACCAAACCTGTCCCTAACCTTACCCGTATCCCACCTCAATAGCAGCAAAAGAGTTTTGCAATACAATATGACCACAATTTTTTTATGTAAATACGTAGTAGTTAAGGCCTCCTAAAATAAAGTGTGATCGAATCAGGGTTATTATAGTTAACTAAAACTACAACCTTTAAAAAAACACTGATTTGCATAGATTTTGCTGTTGTAAATAAGACTGACCACAGAATGGTGGTGTAAACTGAGTGAGCTCACCACTTTTTTAAATTTTAAAAAAATTTTAAGACAAGTTTACAGTCCTAATGTTACTCATGAAATGTACATTTTGACTGTCATCTGGTTTTCGATATTCTGTTTTCCATTCTTACAACACAAACCAACTTACTGTCAAAGTTCTGTTTGATATTTAAGTTTGATTATAGAACATAGTTGTTACCCTCGTTTCTTGTGTATTACCTGTATTTAACCTTGCAAACACAAGGAATGTATTGGGATTTACATGTACAGGTTTATCTGAAAAAGCCAATTCATTTGTATATAGGACACACAGAAACACTATACACCACCATTGTGGTCAGTCTTGTTTACAACAGCACAATCTAGCAAACCAGTGTTTTTTTAGTTAAAGTTTTTAGATTTAGTTTTAGATAATAAAACCTTACTGCAAATAATCCAATACACAAAAGATCAAAGCTAAAGAGCAACATAAATGCGTGCTTAGTTTATTTACATCCAAGCATGCCAGCTTTGTGGAAAAACCTCAAAGTTCCCAAAGACTCAAAGGAAACGATGATGAAATGCATGTCGTGTGACAGGACAGAATATAATAAAGACAAGAACCGTGTGTGACTGTGGGAGACAGAGGGTGCTTCTCTATTGATTTATCCTTCTGTAACCTCTTTCTGTCTCTTTTTTCCTCTGCAGACTGTGTTTTTTGGGAGCTGGTCTGGCCAGGCAGATTTGACTGGAGCCAGAGTGTAGATACAAGGCTGAGCTCAGATAAACAGCTTCTTGTTTGAGCCGCCGCTGCGCTGAGCTGCTCTGTGCTGAGCTGAGCAGGCTGATAAGAAAGGCAGTGGCGGCGTCGGGGCCGTGGCAGCCAAGAGAATGGACCAGGGCCTGGGGAAGTAGACACTCTGACTGCACCCTGCCCTCCCCTGACCGCTTCTCCTCCCAGCCCTAATCTCTCCTCTTTTCTTCTCTCCCTCGCTCTTTTCACAGCAAAGGGCAGAGCTGCCTAATTGCCTGGTGAGAGTGAAATGTATCAGTGGGCCGCATCAGCGTGGGGAGCAGACGTGGCCGGCCGGTCAGACCCAGGAAGAGACGTGACCTCGATGACTAGCCATATTCAAAGGTGTTAAAAGGGGAAAATTTTGCTAAAGTTGAAGTTACTTATTTAATAAATAAAAGTACTAAAAAAAAAAAAAAAAACTAAAATAAATAGTTTTTATAGTTTTAGTTTAAATGACTAAAATAATTATAATTAAATTAATACACCATAAATTTGAACCATAATTTTAACTTTTGATTTCAAATTTATGAATTAACCTGTTTAATCAAGGTCTTGACTCTGGCTCAGAGTACGCTGTGATGTTAAAATTAGTGGTCTGTGCAAATGTGCAAATGTGACTGTGTTTTAATACCCACATTAAAAATCCTTTTGTTTTCCATTAAAGAAAGTTATAAGGGTTTGTATGGAAGCCCATTCCCGCCACAGAAATAAAAAATAAAAAAAGGTAATTGACTTTCAATATCACAATTCTGACTTTTTTCTAACAATTCTGACTTTTTCTCTTACAATTCAGTCTTTTTTTTTTTCTTGAAATTCTAAGAAAAAAGGCAAAATGGAAGATATTAAATCAGAATTGTGACATATAAACTCTAAATTACCTTTTTTTATTCCATGGTAGAAACAAATCAGAATTGCAAATAAAAATTCAGAATTCAGAGGAAAAAATGTCGAAGAAAATGTGAGATATAAACTCAGAATTGTGAGGAAAAAAGTCAGAATTCTGAGTTAGAGCACACAAAAATTTTATTATAGTAGGTAACCAGTTTTTCTCCCTTAGTTAATCCAAACCTATGGACGCCTGTTTCTGCAACAGAATAAACAAACAAATAAATAAAGTAATTGCAATTTTTTTGTATTTGCAATTCAGAAGTGCTCTCAGAAGTGCAAGTTTAGACCTCACTATTCTGAGTTTCTATCTTTCAATTGCAAGAAACAAAGTTTGTATGCACTTTTGGGTGCACTATCACTTTAAATACCAGATCATCCTTGTCTGTTTTTATTTGATCTCTACAATGCAAAATATGCCATGTTCCCAATGCCTTAAATTCTCTCCCAGGCCTAGATACCTCCTACTATCACAATTGATCATCATGCCTGCAAAGAGCTGCTGATACGCCAAACATGCCAGAAGATTGGCAATCAATAACACAGCAAGAACGCTTTGGCTCAGCTTTGGACTAAACCCACATCTGCTTCAAATATCCCTGTCTCCTAACTACACAACCTTTTGTGTGTGTGTCTAAGCAGCCTCAAAACCTGAAACACAACGTCAGTCAAACCGAGATTCACTCACACACTTTCCATGCTCAGGCAGAGTGAGGAACAAAATATACCAATATGGTGAACACAACTAATCAAATAAAGCCCAGGGGACACATAATCACCATCTATGATAACTTCATAGACATGGATGTATTAAGATATGCACATAACCACAAAAGAATAAAATAAAATACTAAAATAAGACAATTTTTAAGTTTAAAGCCAGATTCTGTAAGATAATAAGAGTTGGTGCTTGAAAGTTTGTGAACCCTTTAGAATTTTCTATATTTCTGCATAAATAAAACCCAAAATATCATCAGATTTTCACACAAAGTCTGAAAGTAGACAAAGAGAACCCAATCAAACAAATGAAACAAAAAATATTTTCTTTGTCATTTATTTATTGACAAAAATGATCCAGTGTTACGTATATGTGTGTGGCAAAAGTATGTGAATCTTTGTTTTCAGTATCTGGTGTGACCCTCTATGCAGCAACTGCAGGTAAAGTTTCTTGTAAATGCTGATCAGTCCTGTACAATGACTTGTACGAGTTTTAGCCCATTACTCGGTACAGAACCACTTCAACTCTGTGATGTTGGTGGGTTTCCTCCTATGAACTGTTTGCTTCAGGTCCTTCCACAAAATTTCAGTTGGATTAAGGTCCAGACATTGACTAGGCCATTCCGAGACATTAAATTAGTTCTTCTTTAACCATTCTTTGGTAAAACGACTTGCATGCTTGGGGTCGTTGTCTTACTGCATGGGCCATTTTCTCTTGAATACAGTTCTCGGAATTTGCTGGTACAATTCAGAATTCATTGTTTCATCAACGATGGTTCTGGCCCAGATGCAGCAAAACAGGCCCAAACCATGATAATTCCACCACCATGTTTCACAGATGGGAAAAGGTTCTTATGCTGGAATGCAGTGTTTTTCTTTCTCCAAACATAACGCTTCTCATTTAAACCAGAAAGTTCTATTTTGATCTCATCTGTCCACAAAACATTTCTCAAATATCCCTCTGGTTTGTCCACATGATCTTTAGCAAACTGCAGACGGAATGAAGAGCAGTGGCTTTCTTCTTGCATCTCTGCCATGCACACCAGGGTTGTTCAGTGGTCTCCTCATTTTGAACTCATGAACATTAACATTAGCCGGTCCCACTTCATATTAAGTGTTCCTAATACCTGTGTACTTATATAGTAACTAGATGTGTACGTAGTATGTAACCACAGTGTAAGTACACATTGGTATCTACAGCTGTAATATTTCTGTAACCACACACATGTAACAACCCACTTAATGGTATGTGTAAGTACAAATGTGTAACAGGACATTGGTAACAACACTTTTTGGTAATGAAAGTACAAATGTGTAACAGGACTAACAGCACTTTTTTGTAAAGAAAGTGTTACACTTTATATTAAGTAGACAATTCCTATGGATTTACCATGTAATTACTTTGATGTTACACAGCAGCGGCCAGTAAGTTAGGATTTACATATAAATTGTGGTTGGTGTCCAGAATGTTACACTTTATATTAAGTGGACAGTTCCTGAGGAGTTACCATGTAAGTACACTGGTATTACAGTGGAGCACCAACTCCACCAACTCGAGATCCAACTCCTCCCACTTTACATATCCCTAAACCTACCTGTTTCCACCCCCTGGATCAAATTGTTCCAATTACTTTTATACATACTGTTGTTACAAAATGTAGTTATATAATTCCTGTTGCACGAGTACTTAGTGAAGTGAAAAAGGTGTTGTTACCAATGTCCTGTTACACATTTGTACTTACACAAACCATTTTGAGGGTTGTTACATGTGTGTAGAGAAATATTACAGGTGTAGATACTATGTACCAATGTGTACTTACACTGTGGTTACATACTACGTACACATATAGTTACTATGTAAGTACACAGGTATTAGGGACACAATATAAAGTGGGACCCATTAGTCAATGTGAGAAAAGACTTCAGTTGCTTAGAAGTTACCTTAGGTTCCTTTGCAACCTCACAGACTATTAAACATCTTGCTTTTAGAGTGATCTTTGTTGGTGGACTGCTTCTGGGGAGGTTAACAGCGGTCTTGAATTTCCTCCATTTGTACACAATCTCTCTGACTGTGGATTTGTGGAGTCCAAACTCTTTAGAGATGGCTTTATAACTTTTTCCAGCCTGATGTATATTTATATACATATACAATACATATTTTTGTCTCATTTTGTTGACTGGGTTCTCTTTTTCTACTTTCAGGACTAGTGCAAAAATCTGATTATTTTGGATCATATTTATGCAGAAATATAGAAACTTCTAAAGGGTTCACAAACTTTCAAGCAGTGTTGGGTGTAACACGTTACTGTAATTAAATTACTTATCCACTGAAAAAGTAAAGCAAGGGATTATTGTTCATTTTTAGGTAATTTAATTACAGTTACTTATAAAGTACTTGCGTTACATACTGTAAATAATTTCAACAGTTCTACAATCAATATTGAATTTGAAATCTAAATTTACAGTCTAAAGATAAAATTGAATGCAGCATCTTCACTTTCAGATTTTCCTGATTCACAGAGAAACATTAAATACTCAGATACAGATAAGACTAAAATCAATCGAATCTAAAAAGGGCTTACTTTTATTTGTGTACACTGTAGAGATGCGCGGATGAGCTCAAACGTCACCCGAATCCGCTGCTTCAAATAAATTATCTGCCTGCCACCCACCCGCACCTATATTTTTCTCTGATTTAGATAACCGACCCGACCCGACCCGCACCTGATCGTCACATTAAAATGATTCTAATTAGACTAATTCTTATTTTTGCACGATGATATGATGAATAGATGGTTCGTTTTTAACAGCAGATTCAGTGATGTGAGAGCAGATACAACCGCCATCCGTGCATCACTAGTACACTGACAATAACAACAAAACATTGCGCTTTTGTAAAATAAACACACAAAAAACAGGGTGCGCTTTCTGCCGTCTAGGTCTCCGTGAGCAAATGTCTATGCATCACAAACTCAGTGAATACTAGACACAGAGACATTAGAAATATGTCTATAGAAAGCTTGAAGTGTCTACTTTTAAATGAATAAATTCAAATCGAAAACGAATATTATCTGATTATGTAATATGTATGAAACTAAAGTGAGGTACAGTCTTTCTGATCTGAGCTCATTATATGCAGTCACCTGCGCGCAAATGCCCTCACCTAGATACAATAAATAGATTAAAAAAAATAAAAATCAAGATTCATCTAATTTTCATCGGTTTTGAAAGAAGACCTGCTATGAGGTATAAGCTGGAATTTACCTCAGAAGAACAACACGATCTGACGTGGTTTTATTCAGCGGAGGAGATCATTTCTGTAATTTATTCTTGCCTACATTAGTTAATGTGTTATTTTTACATAAACCTGTACGGATATTACTAGTTGGGCTTTTCCTGAACATCTTGCCCAACTGAAATGTATTGTTTAACTTTTCTTAAGCTTTTTTGTTATTCAGATATTTTAAAGAGTATTTATATTTGTTAACCAAAGAAGGTTACATTTTTTATAATGCTGTCAATCGATTAAAAAAATTTATCGCGTTAATCACAGTCATGGACTGTAAACTATCACACAGCAGCAGAATACGGTTGTCAGTCCTGTATTTGAGTCCTTAATACGGTTACGTTCACACACAGTTCAGTTATTTACGGGTGTGACAACCGCATTCTGTAACCGAACTCGCACCCCTAAATTTTCAGGATTCACAACCGCATTCTCGGAACATGCGCTGTGTGAACGGAACAGGACTGGACAACTAGTTGTCTGTGAAGTCATACGCTGCGAGAGAGCCGCAGAAACATGAGTCTACCGTGTGTTACGTGTTTTCATGTTACAGTGATGGAGAAATAAGTTGCGTGTCATCTGGCCCGCTCCTGTCAGTTTTTTGTTTTGCGTGCAATTCAAATACTCTGCTCTCCACCGAAATTTAAAAGCTGCTGTCGGTTAATGAAGATTTGACAAAAGAATCACGGCTCGATTGGACTCTTGTCATGTCAGAAGTGATAAAACTTTCAGTATTATGGACGTCGCCATCTTTGATTTTACTTTGGTATCTGTCGCTATGGTTACTGGTAAGGAATACGGGCTTGACTCCTGTTGCACGTTCATACAGGCCACATACACACTGCGGTTGTCAGTTCACCTTTTACTCCTTAATCGCATTCTGTACACACATAGGCTACGTTCACACTGTCAGTTTTTGGGATTGACAACCGCATTTTCTTTACAGGTGTGAGTCTCGAAATGTAACGTTCACACAGCAGTGTTATGGACGGACTCGGACACAAAGATGATAGGTGAGTATGAGGTGATTTATTGAAACAGGTTAAGCACACAGGTGAATTGAGAGGTCTTGAGAGGTGAGTAGATATCTTGGAAACGGCAATTCTGATGGGGATGACAAGGTGATGATAATTCTTTTCTTCTTCTAGGAATACAGGTAGACGAGACAGGTTGGATCCAGGGAGTGACACACACACACTTCGTGCTGGGACTTCTGCAGAGAGAGAGAGGGCGACACAAGGAGGAGGAACACAGGAGGTAAGTTTATACAAGGTAAGCGGTCTTAGAATATTGGAAGGATATAGTTCTCTTCGTTGTAGGATGTAGAGTTGTCTGAGTCCACGTAGCAAAGACGAGATCGGACACTGAAGTGTGTGTGTGGTGAGCTTTTGTAGTGTGGGCTGATGAGGAGGTGATCAGGTGCAGGTGTGTGTGATTAGAACTCCGGGGATGTGGAACGTTGTGATTGGTGGAGTGAAGGGCCTGACTGGTCTGTGACAGTACCCCCCTCTCCACGGCCCGCTCCTGAGGGCCGACCTCGGCGTCGTGGTGGTCTACCCCTGCCTCGGGGTGCTGGGCGATCTGGGTTGGCGGTGTGGAACTCCTCGAGTAGAGTTGGGTCTAAGATGTCATCCCTGGCTACCCAAGAGCGTTCCTCAGGGCCGTAGCCCTCCCAGTCCACGAGGTATTCCAATTTACCACCACGACGCCGGGATTCCAGGATCTCTTTGACTTGATATACTGCACCTTCGTCTAGGATTTGTGGGAGAGGGGTTTCTTCGTCCAAGTCAGGCCCTGTGGTGATAGGTGGAGAGAAGGGTTTTAGTAGTGAGACATGGAACGGGGTGAATTCTATAGTGTTGTGGTAATTCGAGTTTATATGTGACAGGGTTGACACGTTCCAGTATGGTGAAGGGGCCAACGAATCTGGGACTAAGTTTCTTACAGGGCAGGCGCAGACGGATGTCTCTGGTTGACAGCCAGACCTTTTCCCCTGGTTGGTAGTTTGGGTTATCTGATCTGCGGGCGCCGGCTGTCAGTCTTTGTCTGCGCACTGCCTGTTGGAGTTGATGGTGTGCCGAGTCCCAGACTCTCTCGCCTCCCGGAACCAGTGATCGATGGAAGGGACATTGGATGGTTCACCTGACCAGGGAAACAGGGAGGCTGGAAACCGAGTACGCACTGGAATGGGGTAAGGCCGGTGGATTGTTGTCGTAAGGAGTTTTGGGCGTACTCGGCCCAGCCTATGAACTGGTTCCAGGAGTTCTGGCGGCTATGGCAGAAGGTTCTCAGGAATCGTCCTATTTTGCGTTCGGTCTGCCCATTGGACTGTGGATGATAACCGGATGAGAGACTGATGGTCACACCTAGGAGGGAGAAGAAGGCTTTCCAGACTCGGGAGATGAATTGGGGACCTCTATCGGATACTATGTCTTCGGGGATGCCAAAATATCGAAATACATGATTGAATAAGAGTTCAGCTGTTTGGAGAGCTGTTGGGAGACCGGTGAGGGGAATGAGTCGACAGGACTTGGAGAATCGGTCTATGATGACTAGAATGCATGTATTGCCATTGGACGGTGGTAAGTCAGTGATGAAATCCACTCCTAGGTGTGACCACGGACGTTGAGGTATGGGTAATGGATGTAGTTTGCCTGCTGGGAGATGACGGGAGCTCTTGGAGATGGCACAGTCCGGGCAGCCTCGCACAAACCTTCTGACGTCCCTGGCCATGTTGGGCCACCAGAAGCGGTCTCGTAGCAGCGAGAGAGTTGCGTTGGCCCCTGGGTGGCCAGTACCAAGTGAGGCGTGAGTGGAGTGGATTAATGGTGTCCGTTGGGTCCTAGGTACATACTGGTGGTTTGGTGGACAGCCCGGCGGATTGGCGGGAGGTGTAGAGGAGGCGACTGGTGGAGAGGTCCACTGGATAGGACTGGTGATGATAGTTGTTGGGAGGATATTTTCGGGTTCCTGGTCGTCAGCTTCGGGAGTATGGATTCTGGATAGGGCATCAGCCTTAATATTCTTGGTTCCGGGTCGGTAGGAGATCGTAAATTGGAAACGGGTGAAGAATAATGCCCATCTGGCTTGTCTGGGATTGAGTCGTTTGGCTTCTCGGATGTATTGCAAATTCTTGTGGTCAGTCAGAACAAGAAAGGGGTGCTTTGCCCCCTCCAACCAGTGCCTCCATTCCTCAAGGGCTAGCTTAACCGCCAATAACTCCCGATTCCCGATATCATAATTCCGTTCCGCCGGGCTGAGTTTTTTTGAGAAATAGGCGCATGGATGGAGTCTGGGAGGCTTCCCCTGCTGCTGAGAAAGGACGGCTCCTACGCCTGTGGTGGATGCGTCTACTTCAACAATGAACGGTGGAACGATAATGGAACGATAATTTACGGGACTCACTCCCAAATGCGGTTGTCACTCCTGAAACTTACAGTGTGTACGTGGCAACAGACAGAATTCCAAACGCAACTGTCACACTGCTGTGTGAACGGAACACATGCGGTTGTCAATCCCAAAAACTGACAGTATGTTTGAGTCAGATTGAAAGAATAGAGTTTAAATTCTATTGTATATGCTTTAAGTTCAATAGGGATTTTAAAATGTAGCCTAATTAGCGATTTGAATAATTAAGTTACTTATTGAGTAATTTAAACACAACATTGATGATGTAATTAGTAATAGTAATTAATTACTTTTTGAAAGTAACTTACCCAACACTGCTTTCAAGCAGCACATCAAAGTATGTTTAGAAGAAAGTACTGTTTCAGTCTGTCTACTTCAAAATTGAATGTTTAATTAATGCGTTACTAGCTTTTTCTTTGTAGTAATTTGTGAAATGTATTAGCAGTTTCTAAGTGAAAATTTTTACACCATTTCTTTTCAGTGTGTTTGCAGTTGTGACATGATTATGGCATGATTTTTCCCCCTTAATAAACACATTAGGCAATGCAGAATACAGCTCATGCCACTGTCAGGTCAGTTGATCCTTCGCATACTTGGCTCCAAGTCTTTCTTTCTCTTTCACTCTCTCCCTCTCTGACGCGCTACCTCACAGTCAGCGCCTGAGGACTGGCGGCGGTTTCTTTTGTGTTCTTGCTTATTTTTGCTGACCTGGAACAGACAGACAGACACTAAACAGAGCCTGGGTAGGGGGCGGAGGAAACAGGGGGCTCTCCTGAAATACGGTCCTCTGCATTCGGGAGGGTGAGGTGGAATAACAGCATCATAGCTCTCAGGTGTCACGCCGTCTGGCAGGGGTTTGGGAATGGGGGAGGAGGCAGAGAGGGGGCAGTCTTAGATGAAATGAAAATACATCTACATATTTTAGAGAAAAAAAAACGTATATATAATAGTATCGCTATCTATGTATAGTACATGTAGTGTACACTGTGAAGTGATATGTGGTTATGAAAACGACAGTAATCTGCAAAATATTCTAAAACAAGCCACAGCAAAGAAGACCCTCTGCTAATCATCACTGAATCTCGGGTTTGAGATCTTTAATTTCATTCATTAACTCTCTTCACACAGTCCTCTACTCCACATGGTGTGGTCCACAGCATTCCTTCCCGTCATGGCACCGGATCAACTCGTCAAACACAGAATGGGTTCAGAATGGAGAAGCTAACCATGGTACATTCAATACAAAGAGGCCACAGTTTGTTTATTCTAAAGAATCTGTTTTAATTCAATATCTTTTAACAAGTTCCTCTCAGAGGTGGTCCGTCCAAGAAAGGAAAAGTAATTTCAGACAACCACCACCGAAACATTATAGGATCCAAATCATCGCCAAGTTAAACCCGCCCGAAAAAAAGACAGTTGAAAACTGTTGTCAGGCAACACAAGCAAATATTTCACTCAGCAAATTCGCAACCACAAACTGACAACTAAAAACTAAATATTTCAACCAGATTCCAAACATAGCAATCTTTTTCCTTTTACGCTTAAAATGACAACGATTTCAGGAGAGGTTTAATGACTGTACCAGTCCAGACTGGTTAATCCACAGCAAAGCCCCAACACACTCACCACCTGCTTTTTTTGTTTGCATACATAGTTACGGGGTGTTCATCACAAATTTCTGCATGATCTAAAGAAAGACCATTTTGATTTTACTCTCCAGCCTCACCTATGCCTAAATACGCACAGCTTACCTATGACAATAAAAACTGGAGACCTTGACAGAAGACTGATATGATTGCTCAACCCAGTTTATTAGGGTTTATGGAGAAGCAGTCAAGCCAAGCGTGCAAGGTCAAATAGATTAAAGTACAATTAAAAGCAAACAAATGATTAAAGTAGTTAACCATGTACTGACACCCTTTGCACCTTCAGTCATGCTTCTGCCAGCAAAATATAGATTGACAGGAAGACATGGGTGGGACGGTACACTAAAGAATAACTGTTCTTTAAGAAGAGCAACAAACAGAACAGTTTGTTGGGAGGAAAAGGTGTGGATCAAAATGGGATACAATGAAAAGTAGGCTTTGTTCACACTGTTAATCTCACTTGTTTTTGAATCTGATTTTAGGACTCCATTGTCATTTTGAAAGTTATTTATTTCCATCACTATGTTCAGACAGAGATGTTACATTAATTAAAAAAAAAACACTTGCAGTCTGACTGAAACTTACTTGAGAACAAATGTTTTTAAAATCAGATTAAATCCAGATTTTGTGTGTGTGCGCGCACGTTTATGTGGTTTATGAGGAAACAAATTTGTGTAATGACATGGGTATAACATAGGTATTACAACGTGAAGGTGATTTATGAGGACACTTTCAGTGTCCCCATAATTCAAAAGGCTTATAAGTCATACAGAATTTTTTTTTTTGAAGAGTTTTTTTTTTAAATCTAAAAATGCACAGTTTAAAAAAAAAGAAAGAAAGAAATTAATACTTTTATTCAGCGAAGAAAAAAAAAATCACAGTTTCCACAAAAATATTAAGCAACACTGCCATTTTTAACATTGATAATAATAAGAAATGTTTCTTGAGCAGCAAATCAGCATATTAACAATGAAGGATCATGTGACACTTAAGACTGGAGTAATGACCATTGCCATCACAGGAATAAGTGACATTTTAATATATATTACAACAGAAAACAGTTCTAAAACTATTTCACAATATTGCTGTTTTTACTATATTTTTGGTCACATACACTCTTAAAAATAAAGGTGCTTCAAAAGGTTCTTCAAGCGATGCCATAGAAGAACCATTTTTGGTTCCACAAAGACCCATGCAGTCAAAGGTTCTTTAAAGAACGATCTCTTCCTTACTTTTTTATAATCTGAAGAACCTTCTTTCGCCACAAAGAACCTTTTGTGAAACAGAAAGGTTCTTCAGATGTTAAAGGTTCTTTATGGAACCATTTAGACAAAAAGGTTCTTCTATGGCATCATGAAGCACCTTTATTTTTAAGAGTGTAAATGCTGCCTTGGTGCAAACATTTGATGCCTGCCAAATGCATAAATATGATATAAATCACAGCAGTACTATGTTGATTTGCGTTTCAAACTACGATTTGAGTCAGATATGCCAAAAAGACTTTTTGCTACCTGTCGCCTGTCTGAACAACACAATGTGAGACGTCACTCGTCTCTGCGAGTGTCTTTGGATCAGGTTGGCCAACCATGGATATCTTTCAAGGATAGTTTAAGGGTAGTGCAAAGATCTTCCTCGAGCTTCTGTGCTGCCTTTTAAGGAGTGGGCATGCATGATGGGGCCACAGGCGAGATGTCCTCCTGCTGCACCCATCAAGATCATAAGATCAGCCCTGCTCATGGCGGCTCACCCTGCCTCTCCGGGCCAGGAGCAGGACAGGCCATGACTCAGCGGCAGACAAAGAGGCCGATGACGATGGAGATAAGGGTTCATCGCGTCACCAGAGCGCACAGAGCCGGTGATAATACCGCTGGCCTCTCCCTGCTGGCTCCAGTCTGCTCTGCCCTCCCGCCGGTGCCATCTTGTCTTGATTCTCACACACAAACACACACACTCACAGAGGCTAGCGACTGACTCTGTACTTTTTCTCACGACAAAGGGTTCCCCACCCCCCGGACAGACCGCCTCCATAATGCCACGCTCTGCTGCACAGAGAAAGAGAGATAGAAAGAAAGAGATACCGCTCCTGACAGCCATCGCGGGCTCAGACGCCAGTCTCTGCGCTATCATCAGGGCGATGGGGGAGATAATTCATGGAAAACTCTACCAAACGCATCCAACGCCATTGTTCGCAGATAGTCAGAGATGCTCAGACACAAAAATAGACACAGAGATAAGATCCTTTGCCATGTCGCCAGTCTTTGTTGCATCATCACAGCATAGCTAATGATAATGCATCATAATAATCTGGCTCTCAAAGTTTCCTCTTGCGCAATTAGCTAGAAATGACTAGAATAAATACGTGTGAGCCGTGTGAGTCTTGTACTCGAAGTGGCGTCATGTATGATCGAGTGAACGTGCCTGGCTCCACGTTACAGACCCGGACGTGAAAATTGGGGTCAAGTTCAGTTCAGGGGTTGATGACTAGCCTGCTGCCCATGTGTCCTCCTGTTTCCTCTCGCTGGAGGAGGAGAGAGGTCAGCAGTGATGGCTTTGTAAACGTGACCCTTGGCTACAGCTTTCTTTCCATCCTGCCACGGTGACAAAGCTCACGTTCTCGTCTCAAGGAAAGCCAGTGAGACCTTGATGCACTCTTTTGAACTGACTGTTGAATTGTTTTGGATGCAGTAACGGTGGAAGTAAGTTCGTTCATATGCATTACAAAGGAAGCCGTAATCAGATCTGATTGGATGGAATACAGAAGAGGAAGATGCATGATTGTTATAATGCACTTTTACTTTAAATGTCTGCATCCTTTGAATCTGATCAGATGTGAGGCTGGGCGGCTAACTTATCAGATTGTGGTAAACAAATGCATGTTGGAGAAAACGTGCTGGTTTTAATCATGTCATTCATGTCATACAACTGGTATGATTTTAGGCATTAAATTACGCAAAGTTAATAAAGTCTGCCAAATGTAACCAACTCCCTTATTTTTCTTCAGTTTTGATTGTTTTGTTGGAAGATAGAGCAAAAAACAAATAGGTTCCAGGTCTTAGTGGTTTAGAGAAAGTTTGTGCTCGCTTCAAAGAGCTTTGTCAAAACAACTTTTTGGGAACATTTTTTTAATAAAATGGATTAAAATAATATTACTGCCATCAATCAACACAAAATGCATTCACAATGACACAATAAAAATGTTTACAAATATTGAAATGCATAAATCATGTTGATATATCTAATTTCCCAAATATTTCACACTTTTTAATATGCTACAAAACACTGGGACAACAATACAACCACAGATCTGGGATTTGAACCTCACCGACAATTTGAAGAAAATCGAGAATTTTTGACAAAATCCACAAGATTAAAGGGGTGGTTTACTGCAATTTCACTTTTTCATTTGAAATAGTGTGTAATGTTGCTGTTGGTGCATGAACAGTATCTGCAAAGTTGCTGCGCTGAAAGTTCAACGTAAGCGGAGATATCTTTTAAAAATCAGGAAGTTTAATGCCTACAAAAACGACTCATATGGGACTACAACGAGATACTTCCCGGGTTGCATACGTAAAAACCCATAAATTTGCATCAACCCTCCCTCCGGAACATGCAAAGAGGGGGCAAGGCCATGTTCTGCGGCTGTGTCGAAGAGGAAGAGTTATAGTGGAGAGTTGTAGCCATGCCGTCGAAACGGTGTTATTTTCACCCAGCTGTCAGGTCTTCTGTGTTCGGGCTTCCTACGGACGCTGTAGTTCGTCAACAATGGTTAAAATTTATGTTTGATTATGTTCCTGACAATTACAATCCTAATTTAGCTCTCTGTGCTGCGCATTTTACGGAAGACAGCTTCCAGAATCAAGAGAGTTCAGAGTTCAATGCCGGATTCACACAGAAACTATTACTAAAACATGGAGCAGTTCCAACTTTAAAACCAGAGGCAGCAGTTGTTGGGCCACAGCCTGTAAGTAAGATTTAATAATTTTAAATGTATTTGCATGTATAATTTCAGACGTAATGTTTTAGTTTTATCAAGGACGTAAACAAATGCCAACGCTGGCTTTAGTAGCCAGTTAGTTAAATGCTATTTCGTGTGTCTATGACAAACGCGTACAAACATTTTGGACCCAAATTTGTAATTATGTACTAATTTTGTAAATGTATTTTCCATGTATACTTTATGACGTAATTTTTCGATTTGATCAAGACCGTAAACACAAGCCAACGCTGTTTGGTTATAGTGGCCAGTTAGTTCGATGCTATTTTGTTTGTATAAGACAAACGTGTACAAACTTCAAAAAATTAAATGTAATCACAACAGCAAACCTCCATTCAGAAACGTTTTGTAAGAGCCGTGCTTGCGGAAGTTGTGCTTGACTCTCTTCATTACCGCTTTCTGGGTCTGATTCTGACTCAAACTGATACGGCAATATTGACACCATTATTTACATTTGACCGCAGCACATGCAACTGTGGCCCGTGAAGGTAATGGGCGTGAAGTTTCCGGACAATGTGCAGTACGCAGTTTAGCCAATCACAACACACCGGCCCAACTAACCAATCTGAGCCCACTGCCTGTTTCTGAGGGAGTGGTTTCAGAGAATCAGGAAGTCAACCGGTCGTTCAAATGACAGAGGAGAAAGCGGCTTACAATAAAGGTGAAATATATGAAAAATAAGGCGTTTTTTAACAAACGAAACACGAAGACATGTTATATTGCACCCCATAAACGCAATCAAGCAAAGAAAAAAAGCAGTAAACCACCCCTTTAAGAGGTTATGCTTAATCCATTTATTTTTGACATTTTGTGCAGAAAAATCTGCCAATTTTGAGAAAGAAAAAAAAAAAAAGTATTTTAAAAATATGGATATAATAAAGTGCTGTTTCTGAGGGCAACGGTCTGGATTGGTCTGACTGATGACGGTTTTACAATATAGATGTTCTTTGATGGTCAGATGCAAATGCAGTAAAACATGAGACAGATAGTATAGATATTCATAAGAAAAAAGAAAGACAAGACAGTATAATCTAAAACACAACCAGGTTTTACTGATTATTCTCTCTGTTCCCCTGTACTTGTTCTCAGAGAAATGGGGCTGCTAAGGTCCCTGCCAAAATGGTCTTGTTGTCTAACCCACTCTTTTCCAATGAATGAGGCATGTACAATGAAATCTATGAAATTCCATAAACAAAAAGCAGATGGAAAAGGAATGGGGAGAGCGGACAGGTCAGGAGACGGCATAGAAGAGCGAATCTAGTACCAAAGTCCATTTGGTGTGTATGTGCATTCTAGCCTAAACAAACTCTATCAAAAAGACGATTATAGATCAGTGGCTCTTAACCATACGCCGTGCTGACTGTCACAATTTCTTCCATTCATATTCCTATAAGAGTTACATCTCCTCTCCCTAAAACTGGCTCTGCTAGCTCTAACCCAATCTTAGCATGCAGCGCTGTCTGCACCACTGCCCCGTTCCCCATTCACCATGTCACAGTGTCCATACTGATCTATAATTAATTTAAAAAGGCTTGTGGCCCAGACCACACTGTTGAAATGCTCTTTGTGTTTGGCTGGCTCACTTCCACACCGTCTGACAAGGATTGTATTTCTCTGCCTGACACGGCCATTGTAATGCTAAAAGCTGAATAATGCACACAGAGAGCTGATGTATCTGAAATAACGGGCTTGTTTTGCAGGAGACGCTCAGTCCAGTCAATTCTGATTTGGTACTTAGAGGCTATAAGGGATATTCAGCACAAATCACAGTGTTAACAGTATAAGCTCTGTTCCAAATCCTAGTAAGCTGTCTTGCTGCCTACACTGACAGTGTAGACAGCATCCTAACAGTGATGGAGACTAAATGAGTCATTTAAAAACAAATCAGTGGCAACTTCACACAAATAGCGATCTGCATTAGAGACCAACTTGCAATTTAGCATGTGATAACCGAACAAGGTAATATGCTTAAGAATGATAATAATAATAATAATAAAAACAATATGAATACTTAGAATAACTATTTAACTAATTAACTAATTAATAATAAAATAATAATTAGTAGTAGTAGTAGTAGTAGTAGTAGTAGTAGAAGTAGCATAACAAAATTCTTGCAGATACTGATAGGTGATAATTATTTTCATGGTAAAATATGAATAAAATGTGATGATGATGATGATGATAATTATAAACTATTATTTAATCATCTACAAAATAATTCTGACTGTTAAAACATGATCATTATTTATGTTAATAATGATGATGATTTTATTGATTATTATAATCAAAATTCTGACCAATACAGATAAGGTTATAAATCTTTTCCTGTTAAAATGAGATAATTATTTAAATGTTAAAATTTAAAATCCATTTTAATAAATGTAACAATAAAACTCAAAATATTTAATTAATAAATGCTAAAAGGGACTTTAGAAATCACAACATTAGCTTAAATTGTTTATTAATTAATTTATTTTAAAAATGACCTTTAACAATATATTGTGCATTGCCATCATGCATGTTATGCATAACACAAATAATGTGTAAAATAATCAATTTTATATTACTCTGTACTACTATAATACTTTTCAGCGCTGAATGAAATATAACTTTGTTTTCTCTCTTTGTCTGCCAGTGCTGTCAGAGTCGGATTCCTGATATTCTCAATCTGCGGCCATAAACTAAATGGGTTTATGATGCTCCATTACAGATATCCAGGATTATAACAGCCCTCATCCTGAGAATAAGAGAGGAAGAGAGAGAAGCAGCGTTGATGGCTCTTGGCAGGGCATGATACGGGCAGCAGTGCAATCACGGGCAGAGTCATCATCTGGCAGCACATTCCTGCCCTATCTGTGCAGTAAACTGGATCTCCTACTTCCTCTTATCAGCTGTCAGGAATTCTCAAACTGAGGCTCTCCCTGCTGCTCCCTCCCACTCCCTCTCTCTCTTTTCTCCATCGCCTTCTCTTCCTTTGACATAGAGCAATGATGGTTAATGGTCATTAAGATAAGAGAGCGCCACGGGACGTCAGACGCCTCTGGGGACACACTGGAACCCAAACACTGGGAGGGGATGCGTCATATCATCACCGGCCCAACATCTAACCTTCCTCCAACCTCCATCAGCCAGTTAGTTGCCATTAGTGTCTAACAAATGTGTGCTCATCAGACAAGAAAATGGTATTGTAAATGCAAACTGTATGCATCCCTTAAAAATGTACATTCATTAATAAATGATCAGTTTGCCAGTTTTTTGGTAACCAACTGAACATTATACATGAGTAATATTGCTCCAAGTACTACTGTAAATGTGAAAAACAAAGTTAGATAAACATTGTGAAAACTGAATTAAAAATACAACAGCAGAACTATTGCATTACACTGTATTAAGGTCACTGCACACTGAGTCCGAAATTTTCGCTTGTGCTTTTCCATTTTTTTTCATATTCCTCATCCTTTTCTATACAAATGCATTCGAAAACGCAGAAAATCGAACCTGATCTGAACTTTTTTTATGACGGACAAAACTTTCGGAGGCAGTATAAATGTGATTGACACATGAGGTCGTATTTATTTTTTAACGTGCGAAAATTTCGGACTTAGTTTGCAAAGACCTTTACACTGACTTATTAATCATACCATGTTTTTCCAATACTTTAAACAATCACGTTAATTTAACCAATTTCAACTTAAAAAAATAGTTGAATCTTGTATAACTTTACTTTTTAAGACACTTCAATTTAATTTAAGTTAAAATAACTTGTACAGCCAATAATGATTATACTTAAAAATGTGTCAGCAACTTAACTTAAAGTGATAGTTCACCCAAAAATAAAAATTAATTTACTCACCCTCAAGTTGTTCCAAACCTGTATGAATTTCTGAACACAAAAGAAGATATTTTCAAGAAAGTTGGTAACCAAACAGTTGCTGGTAGCCATTGACTTCAATAGTATTTTTTATCATTCGATGAAAACCAATGGGGGAGCAGCAACTGTCTCAATAGCCGCATTCTTCAAAATATCTTATTTAAAGTTCAACAGAAGAAAGATCTTCAGAGGGTTTTTTGGGTGAACTACCCCATTAAGTTGAAGTAGGTGATAATATAGGTGATTAGTAGGTGATTAAAATAATACTTTACAGTGTATTGTTCATTTTAACATATGTGTCCAATTAGTCAATGAGTCAGGGAGTTGAATTCTAAAACCAGATAAGTTTTGTGAAACAGTTCAAGTGATTTGTTTAAAAGTTCCAAATCAATAAAATGTTTCGTTCAAAAATCGGACATCTGTAGCTATTTTTCTCAAAAGCAACGTAAGGTGGATGTTAAAATATTTCAGTAAATAATGACTTATTTAAAGATCTGTTCCTTATTGTATAGCTTCAGGATACTTGGAATATAGTGCATGATTCATATGGACCACTTTTATGATGCTTTTACATCCTTTTTGATCCTTGAAAGCTTCTTTGTTACTGCATGGGAAAAGTTTTAAAATCTTCATACAGCCATACCATTTTAAACAACATAATGGTGTGACGATACTGTGGCTAAGTATGTTAAAAAAAAAACAACTTCAAAGTTTCTCATGCCTCTTTTTCTCGACTTCCAGACCTGCTCATTAATGGCATTCCTACAGTGAGTACTATTCTGTTAATACAGAAACGCAGAGCTGTAATGACACTTTATTACAAACACCTTCAGAACTTCACTCCACTGATTCAACAGACATTAAACCAAGCCCTTTACGTAACTAAATTGGAACCAGACGCTGACTTTAGATCTGCTGTCTTGTGATATAGAAAACGAGAACAAGAACTTCAAAGCTAACTCCGTATTTAGATGCTAACCACAATGTAATATTACACGACAGAGTTTCAAAATTCCCATGCCTCAAATTCTTACAACAGTATGAGCAAGCCAAAGGATTGCTCAGTAGCTTAGCTACATAGTCACACGTGCAGTTAGACACAGTTTGTTCAGCTTATGAATGCTAACAGGTTAACGCAGATCCATAAAACGGAAATCATTTGAGCAATTTTGTCAAATGTCAAAAATTCATGAACAATAAAAAAAACTTCACAAAGTTATAAAGTTATTGAATTTGTTCCTCTTTTTAACACTAATGATGTACTCAATGATAAACGTTCAGTACAAAATTGTTCTAAAGAAATTAATACTAACAATGCATTAAATTGAAAGTGACAGTAAAGATATTTAAATATTGCAATGGATTTCCGTTTCTAATAAAAGCTGTTCTTTTAAACTTTCTATTAATCAAAAAATAAGAAGCATAAAAATATTAATATTGTTAAAATATTATTAGCACAACACTCTTTAACACTGATAACAAGAAAAAGTTTCCTGATCACAAAATAAGCATATTAAAATGATTTCTGACGGATTGTGTGACACCATTAACTGAAATGACAGCTGCTGAAAATTCAGCTGTGGCATCAAATGAATAAATTGCATTATAAAATATACAGTTTTTTTAAAAATATGCAATAATATTTCACATAATATTACATGTTTTTACAGCATTTCTTTATGAAATGCAGCCTTAGCAAGCATAAGAGACTTCTTTTAAAACATGACAAACATTAAAATATATTTATGTAAAAAATATAATATAATATAATATAATAATATAAGAGTAATGCCCCAACATGCTCACATAAGCTATAAAATGCTAGAAATAATATTTTATTTAAATTTATACTAAAGCATGCATTATGATAATTATTATATTTTGCAACATATTGACGATTATATGTCTATTATTACTATTATTATTACTAAGAATAAGTAAGAATTATATTAACGCAATAATTAATCTGATATTTATTTAATATGACAGCTTTTCAAATAATGTTAGAATAATGTGACTACCGAAGAGGTATTTGTAAACATAATGGAACTGTAATTTACTCAAAAAGGTAATGTGTTAATTATTAGTAAGGATATATAAATACCGAAAACCACAACACAAAAATAATATACTATATATGCACACACACACACACACACACACACACACACACATATACAATCCTCAACACAGCTATCAGGGCTCCATGAGATGTACAGGCCTGTAAGTATAAAGTTCAAGTGTTCTAACAAAGCGTTTTCACACACAACCACAGAAGGAAATGATTCCGCCTCTTCAACACACCAGCTGATCAGTGTAAGAAGACTGTGTGTGGATGCACATGTGTGTCTCTCTTCAAATAAAGATGTCAGTCGGCAGGACTCGACCTTTGAAGTGACAGCAGCCTGCATCTGTCCCAACTTCCCCCTCTGCTCACGTGACCACAGAAGCAAAAAGAAAAAGAAAAAAAAAGATTTATCGCACCTGCTCGACACGCTAAAAATACAGCCCTGCAGCAGCCCTCCACTGCAATCCTATACATACTAGTGAGTTAACCCGGGGAGAATGTAATGCCCTGTAAGTGGCTACAACTGTGGAAATATGAGATGACAGAGTGTGCAAGGCTGAGCAGATTATCAATTAATGCAGTGACCTCTGTAGTAGCAGAGGCTCCAAATAAATCCAATGACCTAAAGAGTGTCTCTGCTTGCCTTGGAGGAAATATTTCTGGGCTCGAGCTGCCAAAGGTTACAGTGCTCTTCTGCAGAGTCCATAGTTTGTCTTCGGCTCGAATTTAGCATGTTGATGAAAACATTTAGACAAAAACTCTGGCAAAGTGCCTTATAATAAGTTTTATGTAACTGATAGGGATTTACAGGAAAAGGAGGTCAGATGTGTGTTCATCGTTGAATGATTTACGATTGGTTCTCTTAGTGACTGAAGATATGGAAGCCAGATTGGAGAGGGTAAAGAAGAGAACGTTACAGTACTACTACATCTGTTTCAGACTACACTGCACAGATGAAAAATCTGTATTTTATTAATATTTTGAATTATATTTACAAGTTTTAGTAATTTTATACGCTTTTATCATTTTTATTAGCTTTTGTTTTTATTTATATTTAGCTTTATTTTAATTTTAGTTTTAGTCATTTTAGTGCTTCATCCTAATTTTTTTAATTTTCCAATTAAGTTTTAGGTTTTTCATCAGTATTTATATTTCATTTTATTTCAGCTTTATCAGTGTTTTAGTTTTATTTATCACTAATGACATCTGTTTCAGACTACACTGCACAGATTAAAAACTAAATGAAAGTTTTATTTTAGTATCATTATTTTAATATAAATATGAATAGTATTTTATTAATATTCTGAATTGCATTTTAAGTCTTCAAATGTTAGTAATTTTGTTTTGTCATTTTATTAGCTTTAATTTATTTTTACATTTTAATTTATTTTTCATTTAATATTTGTTTTATTTCAGCTTTAACTAAATTATTTTAAAAAAAATAATAGTTTTAGTTTTTACCAATAATGACATCTGTTTCAGACTACACAGCACAGATAAAAAAAATAGAAACAAAAAACTAAAACATTTTTATTAAAAAAAAATTAAATAAATTTTTCATTTCAATTTTAATAGTATTATTTGTATATAAATACTAATAGTATTTTATTAATATTTTGAAATACATTTTGTTGAATTTCATTCAATTACATTTTACGTTTCCAAATGGTAGTAATTTTATGTTTTGTCATTTTTATTCATTTTTTATTAGCTTTATTTTTTACATTTTTATTTTTATCTAATTTTTGTTTTATTTCAGCTTTAACTAAATTATCAAAACAAATTGAATAGTTTTAGTTTTATTTAACGATAACAAAACTTGTTCAAATTCATGAAGTTTCTTAAGTTTATTCTTTTGGGGCCTGAAATTAAAATTAATGTAGTTATTTACTGAGAACCTTCCATGTTTCACCTGATTAATTAAAAAGATTGTACTTAAAACAATGATTTGTTAACTATTTCAGTCCCTATTAACTGCATGGAAAACAAGCGACCAAAATGTCTTCAAAATTACTTCTTTGTGTTCCGAATGAATGAATGAATGAACAATTTTCAATGCTCTGTAAACAACTCCAGTTTGGGGTTGAAATGGTGCACCTTTAATGGGTAAAAAGATATCACAGCTCCACTTTAGCAGTGAGAGTTTAGGGGCCTATCGTAGCTTACATCTGTTTTTAGACTACACTGCACACCAGCTAGCCATAATTCTGCTCACTCTGCGTGTTAATCTGTTCATACTGCACTTGGATCAGCCGAGGGGATCAGGAGAGAGCTGCTCAACTCATCTCACATTTCTGAACTTATCACCCCTTTCCTCTACTGCCCCCTCCAATATTTCACCCTGATCTGACGACAGACCTGGAAAGACCAAACCTTTGTTGTTAATTGCGCTTGCCTCATGTTTGGATTAGCAGAAGCAAAACGGACAAGAAAATAGTGCCTATTTGGAGTGCATATTTGTGGCTGAACTGTAGTGCATACTTATACAAACTGCAACAAAAAGCATTGGAATGGTTGCAAAGTTTTAGTCTTATTTTAAACTCCCACTAAACCCGTCAACCTTTACCAAAGTTTTTTAGTTCATCCTGTTCAAAACTGCAGTGGGAAAGACGCCATGCACGCTGCAGGCACATCACTAGAACCTAGTAATATCCACATGGGAGTCTGTAATTACCCACAATGCAGCACTGGGATCAGTGTACTTTCTCTCTTTACTTCTGTTAAAACATAAGTATTTCTGCTGCTCTCCAACCTAGGTTTCGATCCAAACCCATGTGACTTTCTTTTTTCTGTGGAACAGAGAAGTTGTTCTGAAGACTATTCTACATATTCTACATAGACTATTCGCTCTTTTCACAGCAATTAAAATTGAGACTTAAGTAGTTAACGGAATATGCTTGTGTTATAAGTGTTATTTTAGTATTATTTATATACTAATATTGTATTTATTAATGTGGAATGAGCTTTTAATTTTATATTAGTTTTCCAGTTTTAGTAATTTTATGTTTTTTTTTTTTTTTTTTATATTTCTATGTAGCTTTATTTTTATTTCAGTTTTAGTTGTATTATTTTTTTTGTATTAATCCAGCCAAGGAAACATTTCTGCTCAAGATTTTCCATCTAATACTGATATTTTATTTTAGGTTTATTTAAATTTTAAAAAATGAAATTTTATTGGTAAGTGTTTACTAATAACAACACTGATTCCTCTGAGTCAGTTGTTCTTTTGAATAAAAAAGGACATAACTGCACCATACAATTACATAAAAGTCATCCATATGACTTGAGCAATATACATCAAGTCTTCTGAAAATTTGTTGTTATTTATTGAGAATCTTCCGTTTCACCGTTTTCATTAAAAAAAGCTGACTTAAGAAAAACAAACAAAAAAGATTAATTAATAAATTCAGTCCCTGTTCAATGGAAAACAAGTGACCAACACTGTCTTCAGAATTACTACTTTTGTGTTCCAAATAAATAAATAAAAATATGAGAAACTGACTGAATGATATTTTAGAAATTGAAGAAATATTTGCACAATTTTCATATTTGGGTGAAGTAAGGAAGTCTAGAACGGAAGAATTTAAGGAAGTCTGCAAGATATGGGACCTCAATGCAACAACTCCAGTTTGGAGTTGACTGGATAAATGGTGTCCTTTAAAGGGATAGTTCACCTTCAGTTGCTGGTCCCCACTGACTTGCATATATATATTTTTTTCAATATTATGGAAGTCAATGGGGACCAGCAACTGAAGGTGAACTATCCCTTTAACGGGTAAGAAAGATATCATGGTTCCACTTTGGATCCATGAAGAGGGCACTGGGAGTTTAGGGGCCGACACGGAGTGAAATAAGGCAGGACTGATTAAGATGGACTGCTGATAAGGGTCCAGCATGCACAATGGCTTCCATACTATTCGTGGAGCGAGCGACACACGGTCGCACGCAACCCTACACAAGCACACAGGAATGCTCTCTCTCTTTCCTCGTCTCACACACACACACATGCACGCAGGACCGTGCCGCCATACCATTGGATATCTTAGCATCAGTGTGGAGGCTGGCAGACACGACCCTTTGAAATGTGATCCTCAGCCTTTCCAAGAGCAGCCTCTTGCCCTAATTAGATGATTATATCCAGAACAACATTATTTTAACTCAGGAGAGGAGAAAAAGTCTTTATTACTCAGTAAATTCCTCCTGACTTGCTATTTGTAACCGTGGCTAAGAGTTACCAACTTCAAGCTGTCAAATGAGTGCCAGATTGTGTCGAGTTTCGAAGCTTTAGAGGAGGGAATCATTTCTTTAGATTAGTTCCGCTCTCGGTTCCTCGCCACAGGCCCGCGCGCCCACATCCAATTCATCACGTCAGATCGCACTGGTCCAGCTGTGGCGAGACTGGGCTTTTTTTTTTTTTTTGGTGCGTAAAGGTCTGTGTCCACAAACTTTTCTACTTAGAAAACAAGCACTCAGTGCACAGCCCTGCATGCAATAAACAAATTTTTGTGTCCAAGTTCAAGAGCCCCACTTGTTCAGACCGAGCACTCTGTGTCCTGGGATGTCCTGGGTAAAAAGTCAAGAAGATAAACACTTGGATAATCAAATAATGGTGATCAAAGACTGTTTGTAAAGGGCAGATATTGCAGCACAGACTTTGATGTCTTTACTAGTTGACTAGCCTCTTAGGACACAGACATTATAAATTACAAACCGACTCGCTCGTCGCATCTTAAGAAGGGAGTCTTCGGTCTAAACTCCCAAAATGTTGTCACTGTGTCCAAAAAGTTCTTTGTCTTCCCAACATGAGAAGGCTTGTTAGTGGTGGAGGGGAAACGTCGCATTGCATCTCCTCTTGGCAGCAGCAATGGTAATTTAGAGGCTGGAGCGAGCTGTGGAACAAAGGAGGGTTCAGCTCTGGGCGGAGAGGAGTCTCTAGCATGTCATTTCAGCGGTCGTCCATATATCTAAAAAAAAAACTAAAAACAGAACGTGCCTTTCAAATATTTCCCTAAACTCTGTTTGCCCCATAATCATGTTGAAAATGACAGTGCGTTTGCATTGTCCAAGCGGCAGAGGCCTGTTCTAAACACACACTGAAACTGCGAGGACAATGATGGACCTGTGGAAATTATAGGGGTTCTGCATTAAGTTTGCTTACATCCACACACACTTAACATAAAGGGCAAGCATACAGCAGAAAATATAATGTAGACTTGTTGTCTTCTGACACAGGGGTTGGGGAATAACTAAAAGTGGTGACACTACTAACTACTTTCATATGGAGCTTTGCAAAGTGTGATTCATTCTAATGAATCGGTTCATTCATGTTCATTTAAAGGAGATTATTATGCCCCTTTTTACAATAATGTAATATAAGTATCAGGTGTCCCCAGAATGTGTCTGTGAAGTTTCACCTCAAAATACCCCACAGATCATTTATTATATAATTCTGAAAATGGCTACTTTGAGTGGAAGCTGAAACACAGTGTTTTCGAGAATGTCTCTTTATATGCAAATGAGCTGCTGCTCCCTGCCCCTTTTCCAGAATAGGGCTGTGCCCATAGACTGGGCTGTGCTTTTACAGCTCATTTCTCAGGATACTCTGCTAAGAAACATCTGTTTGGTTTCAATTATCATGTCTATTGCACTGAAATCATGCATTTTAAACCATATTAGTTTACATTTCTGATATACGGTTTTCTAAACATACACATCCGAAGCATCGGCTGTCACACGGCATGCAAGTACTAAACTAAGTACTCTTTTAGGTCTTATTGTGCTTAAACGGTCACACGTTTATGTTAAAAACACGAGTTACAGTCGGTTATGTCTGTGAAGGTAAACAGCTGGGAAAGAAATTGCATGTTTATATTAGATCTGTGTGACAGCAGCATAATATACAGTAAATAAATCAATAAATCCACTGCTCTCTTGTCTTCTCTGAGGCTGGGACTCCAAATAGTGTTCTGTGCTTCTCAGTGCAGCCAAAGACAGAACAGTTAGCATGCTTTGCTCAAACTTTCACCATGGCGTTAGAACTGGTACACCTTTGTCGCTTGCAAAAACAGAATGGCAGCGCCGTGGGTGGAAACTAAGGGGCGGTAATATTATAATAAGATCCCCTACCTTACCAAAAATAATTTACTGGGTTAATATTTTTCACCTTTCCTGGGGTTGGCAAATGCACCAGGGACTCGATTATAGGATTTACACACAAAAAAAGTCAGATTTTCATGATATGTCACCTTTAAATGATCAAATTGAAAAACAATTCAGTTATTCAAGTTAGTAAAGTACAACATCATTCAAAAGTTTGGCATCTGAAATATTTTTAAATGTTTTTGAAAAATCTTATACACTTGCAATTTGATCAAAAAGTACTACTGTGAAATATTGTTAAAATTGAATGCTGCTGCTATTTTATTTTTTTGGATGAAACAAACATTTTGTTTTCAGGATTCTTTGTTGAATAGAACATTTAAAATAACTGCATTTATTTGAAACATATATCTTTTGTAACTTTATAAATGCCTTTACGGCCACCTTTGAACAATTTAATATATCCTGGCTGAACAACAGCATTAATTAATTTTAATTCTTACTGACCCCATATTTTTGAACTGTAATGTATGTAGCTCTGAAAAGTCAGATTCATAGTGAATTGATTCATTCATATTTTTCATGTAAATGAACAGATTTTAAAACTTGGTTCAAGTCCCTGCACTGAAGCACTATAAATCTATATAATACAGTAAATTAGATTGATTTTGTTGCATTTAGTATAAATTTACCAATGTGTGTTTGCTAATGTTCCCGTAATTGAAATTTATTTAAATCTCTCTATTTTGTGCCAGCAAAAGTATGACTCTGATTAATTATATTATTGGAAAGTGCTATTTTTATTAGCTATACTTTTAATTCTAAATGAATAAAATAAATATAACAAATTTTAAAACTTTGCTGGACAGTTACACCCCAAGACAATTCTGAATAATAAGAGCTCTCTAGCAACAAAATATAAGCCATAGGTACTTCCTGTTGATGTCACTGCAGAGGGGGAGAGATCCAATGAAGATTGAAGGTGACAGGAAATGCTAAAATGTGGTCAGGGTCATGCCTCAGAAGGGTTACAAGAGCATGTGATGACTTTTTCCTGAAAACACACTCTCTATGCCTCCATGTCACTCCTTCCTGTTGCCGTGCCATGAGGGCTAACAATGTTTTGTCTTAAGATTCTGTTTCTGTTTTCTTAACTCGAGTAATAAACACATAGTCAAGAATGTTTTGAGATCTCTATTAGGTCTGCATAGGATTTAAAGGGACCTGTTTGAGCAAGATAAATAAAACACTTTACAGTAAGACGGAAACTGAAACTGGCTTCTCTACAAATGTGTCTTTAAATTTGATGGTGGGAGACAAATTAAAGAATGAATCAGAAAAAAAGGAACCTTTTGAAAGAATACGAGAAAGAACACCCTGAGCAAAGCAAAAGTTTTCTTACAGATGCTTGGCTTTGTGCCTGTTAGAAAGCAGGTCATGGAAAATGCTCTCAGAATGGGCCAAACAGCAGTTTATGAGTATTTCTGTGGCACGAGTCCATACCACTGGGCACAAGAAAACCTGCATACTCCTTTCAAAATAAACAGGGAATTTTCAGAAAGTAGTCACAATCAAAAGAAGTTAAAAAATACATTTGAATCTCAGTATCTATATACTTTTAAAGAGTTCGAAGAATGGTAGGACATCGCATGATTGCTGGATTCTTCACAACCTGAAATATGCTGTCAGAATGATTTTGCATTTTAACCTTGTAAGATGTTCACAAGTTTAATAGACATCTTACAAATTTAATTGTAAATCTAAATGTTCCAATTTTATTTGCAAAACTTGTATAGTGTGGTTTACAACAGTAATTTGTTGTTATTAGGAAAATGATAAAGACAGAATTATTTGTTGTTAATAGAATGGGGAAATTATATTACAAAAATCTGAAATTATTTAATTTATATATATATATATATATATATATATACACACACACACTGTATATATATATATATATATATATATATATATATATATAGTTAGAATACAAAAAGTATATATATATATTTTTATACATTTTAAGTAAGTGATAATTAAAAAAATAAGTTAATTGAATTGTCAAGTTCACTTAACTTTTAAAAAAAAAAAAATGTTTATTATTATGTACTTAATAATTTTAAGGCAACGGGTTTCCTCAGTTTTTTTAAGTTAAGTCAACATCACTTTTTACAGTGTATATATAATACTGTATATCAAGGGCGTAACCATGGTGTAGATATTGGGGGGGGGTCACACACACACACACACACACACACGTTCAGTCGCGGATCAGATCGTAAATACAAACAGGCCAGGCCATCAACGAATGAATAGAGGCTTATCAATAGAGCGGGAAGTGCGGGAACTCCTTGGTCTGTGACTCCAGCAGTTCATTATTCAGCCTATTTTCAGGGTAACGTTATCATGCTAGTTACCTAGCTATAATACTGAGCCATTTAAACGTGATGTTTTTTAACATTTATTCAAAAATTGCCGCGGTATTTTTGACCATGGCACTACTTTTTAGGTTTCTACTTGCTTACCGTCTAAAAAAAAAGGTGAATGTCCGCCTGTTCGTCCTGCTTTTTTCTTTTAGCTCCTACCTTCATTTAAGCACCAGTGACAGTCGGACTGAGCGGTTTTTTCAAACGACGCCGCAAGCCGGCGTTTACGGGCTCAACCAAGTGTACAATCGAGGGGGGGTGGTCACACAGTTTTGTTTCCCTTGTTTTTCCTAAATTGAAAGTAAATCGGAAATAACAACAGATCCACTAGGCTACAACCAGGGTTCATAAAAGGAGGGCATATCATATGTCACATATTACAATATAATAGGCCTATTATTGGGGGTGACAGATTGGTATTTTTCCAAAGTATATGGTGGTTACGCCCATGCTGTATATACAAAAAAAAAACATTAAAAATGATCTCAGATTCATAAATATTTTTTTTTTAATGTGATTTTAATACTTTTCTAATGATCTAATTATTATTAATAAGAGACTGAAGTCCAGCTGCTAAACACAATGGTCTAATTCAGTGATTAAGTCTAGCACAATTTAGCAAAATGACTCAAATGACTCATAATAATTTTTGCTGATAAACACTCTCACTGTTTCACTCTGGGCCACATTAAAACCTCTTAATTGTCACCGTCCCCTCTGTGGGATGCCTAAGTTTACTTCACTATTTTACAATTAAATCCTAATCTAATAACGACAAACTATATATCGTTGGAAAGGTCTAAGACTCCTAAATAGGTATTTTACCACTTTTTTTGTTAAAAAATTATGTAGGAAAAGTAATAGATTAATTTATGACAAGAGTGGACCTGAAAAATCTACATCATAACAGGAGTTCTGACCTTTGTCACAGAAAGTCTTCTTAGTTGCCTTTTTCTCTATCACGCTTTAGAAATCATAAGAAATTATATATCCGTTGAAAACTTTAAATCTCAAAATTCATCCTTTGAAACCCATTTTAAAATCAGACATTGCATTACCATGGAAATGGTACATCAAAATCATGTTACAAAATGTTTTCATTCATGAATTATAAAAATTTAAGTTTGGATAGTGCACTATAATGTCTATGTTCAAAACTGTGAGTGACAGTTAAGGGGTTAAAAATAAATAAATTAATTACATAAATAAGTACTCTGCATGAAACAGTTCTCCGTGATTCAGGAAGTCATAATAGCAAATGTGCTGAGAGCTTAGGGTGAAGGTCAGTATGATTCAATGTCATCTGAAGTCACAGGCCATCCAGGTCCAGCAGGTGAACAAACACTGGCCTCTGAAGTTGTCCCAGCACTCTGGGAAGTTGCGGCTGTCATCGCTAAGCTCCAGTCTGGATCCAGCAGTATATACAGACTGCAACTCTCGTGGATGGAAAATCTGAAGAGTTCCTCTCATTTAATTGTTCTTTCCTCTCGCTGTCCAACACAAGTCATCACATTCTGCTTATGTACATAACAAATACCATGAAGAGAAAAACAAAAAGGACAAAAAAATGATGGTAATTCAATCTTTTCACTGTAAAGACCCAAACCAATCATCTAGTAATAAGAAAACGTTTAGGGTAGTTTAGTCTCCACGCATTGGCTGGTCGATGCAAACAAAACACAAGTCTCAAACAACCTTGGCGAGAATGAGCAGCACATTGCTTCATTTCCCCAATGCAACTGAATCCTATTAAGATCTGGGTGGTATTTCCTCTGAAATGCAGCAAGCAGTGCTAGAAACCCAAGAAAAACACCACCAGGAACAAAAAATAAATGGCTGTAAACAGTATATTAAGGGGATGTGATCGTGCTCTTGTTTATTTGTACTTGCTGCCTGGGTTCACTGCTGCTGAGTGGACTGGCAGAGGAAAACAGGGTCTAAGGAACCAAGCTGTAATGCGGCCATCAGTAAGGAGCGATGGGGACAAGTCTCAACAGACCCCCAAAGGTCATCTAGACCTTCCCTAAAAACAGTGACTGAACCCCGGCTGACCTAACATTCAGGCCACCCTCGACCCTTCAAAGCCACCAGACAAACTACCTAGACTTCAGTTCCTCCCTTTGCTAGTTTCTGTCTCTTTCACTTGCAGCAAGACACACAGCCATAAATAAATGCTTCTGCTCCAGTCTCTCGGTCTTGCCTTTCATTCTCTTTCTCTCGTTTCCACCCATGCCAAAATCTTGTGGTCAACATGAGGGCAAACCTAATGGACTTAATGACTGACCAGAGTTCACTGAAGTCACTTGGACCAACAGAAATGCCAAATATGGACTAGATTTAAACAGATCGGATACTTAAAGTGAAGTGTTTGCAATATAAAATCATTTACAGGTTTCCCAAACACTACCATCTGCCACTGGTCAGGTAAATAAATCATGACATTGGCAAAGTCATTCTTCATGAGTCGGAATGCAACAATGTTTTGAACCAATTTTTAGAGAAAACAATGAACAACACCTATGAATGGCTAACTTACAGTCATCTCTGCACATTAATCAGGACTTGCAGACGCTTTTTTAACAACTTCACCCATAAGATGTCGTAACTTTTAAGGCAGTTCTTGAAACATCCTTTCTATTCTTCGATACTCTCATATCTCCAATAATTCCCTCTGAAATCTAGCAAACTAGGTACATCCCACTCCTTCCATCGCACTCACCCACAATGCACCTGGAGTGGGGCCAGGGCTGCTGTTAATTGGGTCTCATTATTAAGTTAAGTGTAGTGCAGGTGGCGGTGCAAGAACTAATGAGTAGAAGGGAGGCAGACTGTTTTGGCCCAGCCATTAGAAAAATTACTTGAGTGGAAAATGAACGCAGCAGAAAGAGTCTGACTGGGCTTTCTGATTAGACTGATCCCTAGGTCAAAGGACTACCAAGAAGCAGTAAGCATTCATTTTAGAGAGCAATGCTGAATTATTTTACTACAAGATCATAAGGATAACAAACACCACAAATACAGTTTCTTAATTATTAGACATACTTTCAACATAGCTCATCCAAAAATGAAAATTGTGATCATCTACTCACCCTTATTCTATAGAACACAAAATAAAATATTTTAAAGAATGTTTCAACTGTTTTTATTCATACAAGAAAGTCAGTGGAGTCCAAAACAGCATTGGACCCCAATGACTTTTATAATATGGAGAAAAAAGGAGGAAAGTTGATTGAATACTGTCAATTAATGTGCATTTTGTTGAACCTAAAACTCTATTGTGCTAGACAGAGCCAAAGTCAAACGGTATTCAACAATATAGTAGGTCGGACTTCATTAACAATATATGTACCATTTTATCAATACTTACAATAGTTGAACTCAAAAATAGTTACTGTAAATTGGACTCAAAATGTTCCAAAATACAACATGAGTAATATGGTTGACATTCCATCATGCTATAAGAATGATAACAAAAAACACAGAAAACAGCCAAATCCATGCTTATTTGTTCCACTACATACAATAATAAAGAAACCTTTTATACTGGGGCAAATGTTCTTGAGTCAAATGAATCTTAGTGAATCTAATAATCCTTCTCCATATTTTCAGTAAAAAATCTAATTTGTCCATAATAGTAATATTTGTGTACTGGCAGAATTGTGTAGGGAACGTTGCCAGTGGAAAATATTCTGAAACACTATATCAAAAATAAAGCAGAAAATCTAGACAAAATAAACTTTTCACTAATTTTGTGAGGTCTTCGGGCATTGTTTTCATTGAAGTGATTAACAGAGAAGTTAACACAGGAATAATATTTTTGTTTAAAGGAGGATTACTTCAGAATATAAACGGGATGGCTTTAACAGCACTATGAGTGACTTTTGGAAAAGACTTGTGTGAGAATCACTGGCTGTGTGACGTGTGTGTTTGTGTGCACAGAACAGCCTGTTTTTGTTATTGAGTGACTGGCGGACGTTATGTTGAGAGGAGGGCTAGAGACCCAGGCGGTGTTGATATCCTGTGCATGAATACTTAGGACCATCCACAAAAAATAAATGCCACACACTGGCAGATCCCATTAAAATTCAAAGGCTTTTCAGAACAGTACATTGTTATATCTCTAAAAACCATGGCTGGCACACAAGCTGCAGGAAAACACATTATGATCACATTAAGAGAAAGAAAGAAGAGGTCACATAAGGGGTCTGTTATGGAGAGGAAAGTATCAAAACAACATGTTTTTGAAGTAGCTTTTCCATGCAAACATAGCAGAAGGGACAGCGAGGCCTGTACTGCGAGAGACTCGAAGGCGCGCGAGTGTTTGGATGACTTTGAGGGGGTTTTCTTCATGCAGCCTCTGTTAAATTATCCAAACACAACCACACCAGTATTCATTTGCAGTTTATCCCCCCCAAAAGCAGCTTATCTTGACCACACAGTGACAATGTTCTTCCTGGGAGATGCCCAGGAGATAGCCAACTCTGGCTTTGAAACTCTGCTCCGCAGCTTAGGGGCATAAATAAGCATGCAGCACAGGGGCTCCTCTGATATTAAACTAGTCAGGGAGATCAGCTGAGTGTTTTAGCCTGGCTGAGGCCCCGAGAGTCAGATGGCTGGACATGAAACAGCAGAACAAGGAAAAAGATGAGAACGGCAGTGTGAACCTCTCAACAGACTAGGATCTCAATAGGCGCTCATTTGCATTGTTTCAAAAAACTAGTGAGTTGCACAAGCAGCTACCTTCTATGGCAGCATGCTAAATTAATGACAATTAATTTGGAACAATCTACAGGGTTTGTGGGGGGGGGGACGCTAAGAAAGAAAAAAGAAAATAGAAAATACATTTTAGGGCTATGAAACATGTTTTTAGTTAGTTTTACTTAGTTTTAGTTTATAGTTACGTGAAAACCATTTATACTAAAATTCAAAAATTTGAAATTCAGTAAGATTTTAAAATGTTTTTGAAAGAATTCTCTTATGACTACCAAGGCTGCATTTATTTGGTCAAAACTACAGTAATACTGTCAAATATTATTATAACCATTCTATTTGAATGTATTTTAAAATGTAATGCGTTTCTATAAAGGCAAAGCTGAACTGAAACCTTTCTTATTTTATGTTGAAAGAAGGTTTTTTTGGAATTCTCTGATGAATAGAATAGAATAGAATAGAATAGAATAGAATAGAATAGAATAGAATAGAATAGAGTAGAGTAGAATAGAATAGTTCAAAAGACTAGCCTTTATTTTAAATAGAAATCTCTTATAAATGGCTTTACTATCACTTTTGATCAGTTTAAGGTGTCCTTGTTAAATAAAAATAACTAGTACTAACCTTAAACTTTTGAATGGTAATGTATTTTAGAAAATGAAAAGTTAAGGTTTTAAAAACATTGTTGAACATTGCAGAAACATTGTTTTAAAAAAGGGGGTTGTTGTCTTCACAATATCCCATTTTATATCTTTCATATTATTGTAATGGTTTTTACATGCATGAAAATATAAATATAAATATGTTTTGGAAGGGGGTCCAGCTATATTTGGGGGCCCCTGTCTTTAAAGACAGCATAATTATTTCCCTACATTCTGGGTACCTACAATGCCTAAAAACGCTGTCTATGGAGCCAGTTCACTGAATTTCAGAACAGAGCGTCTGTAAATATGGTTAGTTTTGTGCTCGCATTTTTCTTTCTTGGCTCAAAGGATACAGTAATTGAGCTGTAATTGAGTGTCTAAGCCTCACCTCCCCTCTTCCTCTCATTATTCCCCCAGCTTAGGCTCAGGCACTGTGGCTGGGGTGTGGGAGGCCAGAGGAGAGCCTCTTCCTGTCACAGTATTGTCTTCCAACCGACCTGTTGCTGACGAAGAGCGCTCAGGTCTACTTTCTACTACCAGCGCAGAAAGAAAGAGAAAGAATGAGAGCAAAATAGGTATGGAGGAAATACAGTTTTCATTTCTCTCTCTTTCACCCTTTGCCACCCTGAATCCTGCAAAAACATTTTCTCTTCCAGTCAGCTGAAGGTTATTAACAAAAGGACCCTTGACACAATAACGGATCTTTTAGGAAACAGCACTCAGAGTTATTTTTGACAGACTAGCATAACAATGAGCTCAATGTTTCTTAACACGTAAGCTTGTTTTCAAAGTAGCTTTTCAGCTTCTGCACAATAAGATCTAATATGTGTATTCTGTAAATGTTGTTCTTCATATCCTTTCTTACTTTTTGCATTGTATTATTGTATGGAGGTACATACAAACTACACCCATGGGTGTTGAGGCTGAACTACAGAAAGCAATGCCAAAAAAGTTAATAAAATAACTCGTACAATGCACTAACTTTCCGAGCATCAGCAGTTTGTGTCCCTCACTGATGTATGAAACATGTCTGAAGCATGCCAAGAACTCCTTCAAACTGAGATCTGAGTTCTCATCTTGAACAGAAATAGCTGACCATGACAAAGTACACTTTGATCTATCTATCTATCATATACAGCAGAAGAAATTGATGGCTCTGAAGAAGCAAAAAAAAAAGCACAGCTCATTTACACTTGCTCTCACTGCACTGGTACCTTAAAGTTGCCACAACAGCAATTCACCAGTTCACTTGTTCATATTATCCAGCTTGAGACTCGGCTAGGTATCTAGCACCAATTTAGACAGAAAGAGTAGATGGGATGGTTACGCTAAAGGGATCTTATGTAAATGTGCAAACCAATGAACACAGCAAAGCACGGTTTCTCATGCGAAGAGTGTTTATAAGCCATAAAGGCCGTGAAAAATGTTATGAAAAACAGTTTTTGACTCAAAAACCATTTACCCAAACACTTACAATGTTACAAAAGACTACTTTAAACAAATGTTGTTCTTTTTAATTCACCAAATATCCTGATTATCATGGTTTTATTAAGTGGCACAATTGTTTTTAACATTGATAGTAATAAGAAAGTTTCTTAAGCAATCAAATCAGCATATTGAAATGTTTTCTGAAGAATCATGTGACGCTGAAGACTGGAGTAATGGCTGCTGAAAATTCAGCTTCGCCATCAAGGAATAAATTATTTGCCTTATTATAGCCTTATTTCAATACCATTAAAATAATCTTACTGACCCCAAACTTTTGAACAGTGTTGTATTAGACAATTTAAAACACCAGAACTCTTTTCATATGCTATGAACACTTTAAACCCCTTCCCATCATAATAAAACTAACCTTATCATAACCTCCATGCTTCATTCACAACAAACAGAGGACGCTCAGCATGACAGAGGCCTCTATAAATAGCATTTCATTGAACAATGTTGTGAATGGGAGGTACTGAATGCCTGCTACATTTACAAAGGTTAAAAGTTAACAGTAAGCAAATATTTGTATTGCATATTAATTAAACGCAGACTAAAGAATAAGAAAAAAACCTCTTTAATACAGAAAATCTTTTGATCCGCAACCACAGTTCGATTAGAAGTAGACACATAAAGTCTCTGAAAGGGAATGTAGCGTTTTAAGGAGCAAATCTTTGTTTTGTAGTTGGATGCAAACAATGGCTGAGCTGTAGATCATGCCTGGTGTTGGGCAGAGGCCCAGACTGTCAAGAGCGCAGTGAGCAGACTTGATTCATTGATCATTAATTCAGTTTACTAACACTGATTTACAAGCAAGCAGCGTCATGGACCCATTCTGGCATGGATTAAAAGGTCTGGCATCAAAATCATGCTTTTACCAGAGCAGGAAAAAAAACTAAAAAACTTCAAATAAATAAAAGGAATTATTCAGATGCTGTTGTTTCAACTCAAACCATAAAAAAAAAAGAATCTGACGGTCTGTCTTCCCTCCTTGGAACAAGCAAACTGATCTACAGTAGCTCTTCTCCGCAAACTTTACATCATCCATCATACGTTTTGCACAACAGAATATCAAGTACTTACAAAAAAATGTGAGAACTGCCATATTCTCAAAGTAAAGCATAAACATGAACTGCATTCTGCATTCATGGAAAGTAGCAGGCCTGAACGCCAAAGTTGTTGCCAAGTAACCACATTAGATTTGTAAGCTTAAGAAATAAAAATAGACTCTGAGCATATGTTCTGTTGGGCTGACTGGTGTTCTTAAAGTATAATATTACATTAGTGCTAATGATTAAGGTTTATCATTGCTCATTTATTATTAATAATATTTAAGTAACATTTCATTAAAATGTAATTAAATCACTGTTCTGTAAAAAATGTTAAATGTTAAACAAAATAGTAATATTAATTAATATAAATAATTATAATATTATATATGTGTGTAATTATGAATGAATGAATACATAAATAAACAGACAAACAAATAAATACATTTAATTACTGGAATATTTCATGAAATATGTACAATGAACAAAGGAGCACTTACTTTCTGTCTCTGGCATCTCTATGTATGTATGCAAAACACTCTTTGTCTTCCTAATATATCATGAGCCTTCACTCATTCTATAGATTCTCACATCGGATTTTTAAATGTAGGTTAATAAAAAGTGAAAACTTGGATGGTATATTTCAAAATTCTCTTTATGAAAAAGCTTTCTCAAAGTATTAACTATCAAAAAAGTAAAAGTCAGGACATTAAGAGGTACAGACAGGCTCTTTCAGCAGGCCAGGGGAAAAACAACGAGGTGCTTCAAGCCTGAAGGCCATGATACCTGATCATCAAACCACCGCCAATTAGAGCATTAGGAGAAGTCATTTATTTTGCCTATGTTAAAAAAGGTGCTAAACTCTGTGAACCATTCCCTCATACCCTGCTGAAATTTCATCCAGAGTGCGGCCCCACGGAGCGAGAGACAGAGGGATATTGAGGGGCAGTGCACGGGAAAGACTGAGGGAGAGAGAGAGAGAGAGAGAGAGAATGTGAGACCCCAGAGACATAGACCCCTGGTGCAGACTCTGCCAGTCCTATACAAATCCAAAAAATACCAGGCAATTTTTTTCCCTCTGCCACTTTCTACTCTTCCTCTTCTTGCACTACCTACTCGTTCCCACCTTCCACAATTCTAACCCAATAGGCAATAGACATGTATGTGTGTGAGTGTGTGTATATATACAATATATACTGCTAGGTTTGATATCGTCATTTTTCACACTGCAATAGCAGGTAACTGTGGTTGTCATTTACTGTATTTACAGCAGTGAGTGGATCCAAATTAAGCTGCAAAATGGACCATAATTTATGCTACATGTCACAAGTATAAACATGTGACACTAAGTCAAAGGTATCATCTCTAAATGTTGGTGAGAGAATTTGGGAGAGAATTGAGACACAAAGGAAGTGTTAAAAATAAGCAAGTAAAAATGGGTTTCTCTGCATCTCTGTCATCCCTAGCTATTGTTATCCCAAAAAGAACAAACCTAACAAGGCTACTTACAAAGAAGAGAGGAAAACTGTACGGACTAAGCAGTAGTTCATTCTTCGTATGGGGATGGTGGTGAAAGGCCAGTTGAAATCATATAATAAATAACCCTTCACCAACACAGGTGCAGGTTTTGCTGTAGATAGTTTGCTAAAAGAGGCAATCTTACTAAACCAACACTTATGTCAGACAAAGAGAAGGCTCTTTCCAAACTGCTCTAGATTGGACCAATCCACAATTGTCAATGACCCCTATTCAGCAGGTCATTGACAATTTTTATATTTCAGGTTACTGTTTTAGTAACTGAGTAACTCTGACCGTATTTTCTTTATTACTGCAACATATCAGAGTTATTCAGCTTCATCAGAGAAGAGATGTTGTTTTGTGGAATTGGAGAAGTTAATGTTTTTGATTATAGTTTATGATACTAATAATGCACACGGATCAATCATTTATAATAAACTTCAATTTTACATAAGAATGATGACTTTAAGAAAGTTATTATGTGACAAGTAGATAATTATTTTGCAGAAACAGGCTGAGACAAATATGACTTATTGTTTAATATACATTTTTGACACTAGTAAAGCATTAAAGAAATGTACATGTCACAGGATGTCACATGGCTACATTAATAATCAGCATTTGTAACTGATAATCCAATTTGGAAAGCAATTTTACAACAGGTTTCAAATGAACTGCTACTGAATGATCAAATAACAGATGCAAATCCTGTTTGTTTTCCATTTCCAAGTATTTTTATTATAAAACTCTACATTAGATTTTAAGGAGTATAGTTAGTTAGAATTGCTTTTAACTCTTGCTCCAGGCCCATGAATTGAATTTTGGTTTGGATCGGATTCTAATTTTTTAATAATAACCATAGGTTTGCATTTGATTATATTTATTGTATATTTCACTAATTGCTATCATTTCATTTATTGTAGGCTATGTTTCACTAATTGCTATTATTTCATATTTCAGGAGATTCAAAAGCAAGTTAGCCTTAAAAAAAAAAAAACTATGCTAGCCTACTTGAAAAGATTGCCAATGACATCCACACTTTAGTTCGTTTGTTTTTTACGTTACCTGTAGAATACAGTTAGCTCTGGAGGACGACTGGATCTAAAATCTTAAAATGCTACACTACTCAAATTTCTATCTCCGTAAATAGGAAATTCTACATGAAGAATCGTAACAAACACGGGGCGCGCGGTGTGTTAACGCATTTAAAGACGTACAACTAGAAGGCCAGTGACGTTTACCGAAAATGCGGTTGCAAGTCCTGAAAATTTAACAATTTGGTCATAAAATTGGGTTGTCTCTCGCTAATAACCGATTATGAGTAAACGTAATAGTATTTAACAGGGCTGACAACTTTATTCTCGTGCTCGTTTTCTTCAGGCATTCTTCCAAACTTTTAATAACAGACAATGAAATACCATATTAGGGCTTACATTTTGAGTCACTTCTATATAATAATGTTCAGATGTTTCACTGTAGCAGGTAACATTTTTGCTAACATACCATAGGTTTTGATCATCTTTTACAGACTAATAACACAATAGCCTTTATTAAAGTTACCTTCACTTCGCCAAGTTAGTTATTAGCCTGAGGTCATATATAGAAAAGTTTGGGTTGTTTGTTTGGCAGTTAATATGTTCTATGCGATGAAATCATTTTCATTTTGTTCACCAATGAATATCATCATGTACATTCATGCATGCTATGAATATTTCATTGGTCTCTGGCTGAATGTGCTTCTTGCAAGTATAGTGGAGCCCCATGTGACAAACAGCGCCATCTGCCGGAAGCAGCGAAAAAAAAAAAACATAGCAAATTTTGTCTTTTAGCCTTTAATGCTTCGTAATTTAAAAATAGTTTAACTTTAAAACGAAAATAAAGCAATGTATCTGATTACAGTTATATTGTGAGATGACATTTTGGTCAATATTGTCTAGACACAATTTTTGTACTGATCAGTGTTCATGCCCTTCTGAGAAAAAAAAGCAAGCTTAACCTCAGCTGGTTTGCTGGTCTGTTAGCTGGTTCCAAAAGGGTCTGGGGTACTTTTCAGCTGGTCAGGTGGAGAGACTAACCAGCAAACCAACTAAGACTGGTTTAAAATGTTTTCAGCAGGGTAATTTGCCATTATCCACAGGGACTTGTTACCCTGAAGGAACCTGATTTTAAGTTGCACAGTATTAGTAGTTGATTTTGTGGTTTTAGCCTCCAACATTTAGTCTCTAAAAACAGTTTTTAATGTCCTCAGTACACCACATCGCAAGCATAAAAGAAATACAGTGGCATTTTATGCTTAAAAGCAGCTGGGTTTGTTGGCTTAGGCAACTTTTTGTTTGAAAATTTCTCTGACCTAATTCCAAATCTGATGAATGATAGAAAAAACAAACATCCAATTTATTAATCAAGACCTATATTACCCCAGTGCCCCAAAAACTGCCAAACGGACCTGAAATTGAGCTCCACAAACCAACCGATCCAAACCAAAATTCAAGTCATGGGCCTGGAGCAAGAGTCAGATCTGCAATAGGGAAAAGGATATTTCATACGACAGCCATCCATGGGCCTCCAACAACAACACCTCAACACACAGAGGAAATTCTCCCCCGTCCAGGGCTCACTGCTGGAACACAGCATCCGCTTAATCCTGCGCTATAATGAGCTCATTTCACAATGTCATTTGCAGCCTTTTCTTTCTACTATTACAGTCAAACCGAACTCCATTATCTCCAGGGTTACAGTATAGAAAACAATCACATAGATCTCATTTCCACAAGTTTGTGTAATCCTCCGCATTTGTCAAACAGCAGTAGTTTGTGTATATGTATTTTGCAGGTACATTCAAGTGTCATAAACTTCACTGACTGAATTTTGGATTGCTTTTTAAGAGGGCTGTTTAACTTTGGAAAGCTCAGGGACCGCAAAGCAGGATCTCTTCTCATTTTTATAATAATTCTTTTATATTAACTTGGCGAGTATGTGTAGTATGCTGAATTGCTAAAATCTTATATAATTTCATATCACAGTAATGGTATATATATTGAAATAGTTATTTTTGCAGGATATTCAACCACAAAAAAATTTATTTCATAATTACAATATACAATAATGCCATTAAAAAATAAAAATTCTGTTGTCATTTATTCTCCCTCATGTCTTTCTAAAACTGCATGACTTTCTTCTGTGGAACACTAAAGAAGATATTTTGATAAATGTTGGTTTTAACAGATTTGGTGACCAATGACTTCCAATGTATGAAAAAATCCTCATAATATATTATTTAATGTTCCACAGAAGAAATAAAGTCATACAGGTTTGGAACAACATGACAGAGAATAAATATTACAGAATTTTTATCATTTTTGAGTGAACTATCCCTTTAAATCCTCTCAATGGAGCATTAATCAGATTATTCAATTTACTTATACTCAAATAGAAATATTAATAAATAATTAGTAATTGAATTTATTTAATCCCTTTCTTCTTTTATCCAGGCATTGTCAGAAAAACTAACCGCAAACCCATCTCCTGAAAGCATCTGATGAGAGGAGATGGCCGCCCAAGACCCAGCACTTAAGCCGAGGTGACAGTGAGTCTGAAAGACATGATGCAAGTCAGAGAAAATTGGAGATAAACAGATAAAAGAATGCACTCTCTGCTGGACACAGCAGGAAGCAGAGGACAGGAAATAAACCTGTATTTAAGCTGATTACCTGCCCAGTGCCCCAGGCCCTTTTAGTAGCTCCACACTGCCCGGCCTCTCTACATCCACCGCTGTTAATTAGAGTTGTGCTCAGGGGGAAAAAGGCTGCCTTGTCAGCCTGGCAAGAGTGTTAGTGATGGCTGGTTGGAGGGGGATATGCAGGGGCTCTTAATTGGGTCTGTATGCTGTATCAGTGGCTGGCCTGAGCATTGGTGATGATTGCTGTGAGCAGGTGGCCATGGTGGCAGCTCCACACAGGCAGTCCCAGGCCAGCATGTCTGTTCTCGTCAAGACCCGGAACATTGAGCAGACAGCTCTCACTCATTACCCCAAACCTGCGCACCCCTCGTCGCTTAGCAACCAAACCCGTGGTCCCTCCACAACACTTCCTCCAGTAGGCCCAAAATCTACAGTTGCTTTGCGTCTGCAGGCTTTCCAGACTGTCCTTCTCTATAAAAGGGGATCGTGGGTGAACCTCGGCTGCAACGTTCATGCATAAATAATTAAACCTGTAAATGCATACCGGTTCGGGATTGAGGGTGAGTAAATGATGACAGAATTATATTTTTGGGTGAACTATCGCTTTAACAACCAAGCTGACAGACAAGAAATTACAGTGTCACAGCAGTTGAAGTACTTCTCCATATCCTACTTTTTTTCTTTTTTTTTGCTCTGCGACGCCTTACGTGATGGGCTTTTTCTCCTCGATGTGTGTGTGCTTCCAGACATGCCAGAACTAGAAGTCATACTCCATAACTTGTGCTATTGAGATCGGTCTGATAACACCTTGTCGAACACATACACAGGAATTGTTAAGATCTTGAAAGCATTCTTGTGAAATCTGCAGCCGTCTCTTTCTGGCACAGATCACCATCACCCCCAGATTACGGTAGATATCTTTGAAAAAAAGAAAGGGCTTACTTACAGAACCACCGTTCTTGTGACTTCAACCTCAACACAAGAAGATCTTGATGGACCAGGCCATGTGACCAGAAACAGAGAAAGCATAAAACATCTTCCTGACCATGTAAACATCCAGTTTTGTTTGAGTGAAATGAAAAGAGACAGAGTAGACCCACGGCTCCAGAAATACCTCCAAACTCATTGGAGAGAGGCAACTGTTGGCTTTGGGATGACCACATGCCATCTGCTGCTCGACCAGGCACATGAACTTAATTTATTTTTCCATATTTTCATATTAAATCAATCCATTAGAAAAATCAAAGTCACACAAGTACCAGGGAGGTAGCGGGGGAAGGGCCTCAGCAGATAAAGCTGGTGAAAATGTCATGAGTGAATGGAAGTTTGGAAATGAGCTGTAAAAGACTCAATCATTTAGAAATCTCATTTGACTTTAGCATGGCTTAGGAAAGTGGTATTTGGTGGCATCCAGCCCAGGCAGGGAAATGGCAGGAAATGACATCAGCTGTTGAGTTGCGCAGGGCTGCGTTTGTTTAACAGGCTTTGGAAATAAATGGACATTTTACAGGCTTCACACCTACAGCGTATGATTGTGCTGCTCGCTGTGGCATTGAACGTATGTTGACATTATTGCATACCTTACAAAAATTTTATGGTGCTGTATTTAGGTTGTAAGATGCAAGCATTCCAATAGTGATGACAGATTGGAGCGAAAACATATTGCATATTGAATTCTGAATGCGTTAATGCATACCCTCCAGAAAGTAATCATCTGTAACTTATAATGATCTGTCTCCTTGCTATGTCTGCAGGTTTTTGTTTATCTTGTTTTGTTGTTAATGTGGCTTGTCCACTCATATTGGTAGGGTGAATTGGCAGACAGTTCCTAGAACTGTAAATCAAAATCAATTTTTGCTTTTTAAATGCACTTTGCGAACTAGGGCTCGGTTAAAGTGTAGTGTAGTCCAGTTCACCAACAAATGACTTTTATGATCTGGTTCTGTTTCATGAAACAAAAACAAACAGTGTAATTAAATTCATGAACAAATGACTCTTTTGAGCCAGTCATTTAAATCCCACTGAATGAACTCATTGAATCCACCATAGCGGCTACTGAATCAACCACTGAATCATCAAGTTATCATTACTTTTAGTTGTGAAGTATTTTAATATATCACTGGATGGACTGATGGAATATTATTGTAAATATAAATATATATTACTTGCTCTTCCACTGAAATGACTTTCCCTTTCCATTCCCACTTTTCACTATCCAATCAATTTCCAGTAAATAAAATCAAGATTTCCTTGCCAAATATCCTACTGCACTCATAAATATGTCACATTACAGAAGTTAAAAGTAAATTGGTTGCAAAAAGCAATTCACATTGACTTTAACTGTGGTCTGTGAGTGAGTTAGTGAGATTTTGTCTTTTGGACTTGCTAAAGGTCAGTGTTAACTTAGCAGCCCACCCCTCGGGGCTTAACATTAATATAATAATCCAAACTGGATTCCTGTAGCTTCAGAGCCGAGTTCTCCGTTGGATCAGTGTGTGCGGTTTGGGAGGAATCCACACAGAACCCAAACGGACCCCGCTGTAACACACACACCCTGTTGTATGGCAACGGACACACTGGAATTCCCCTGGCTGATCATTTGTCACGGGTTGAGTTTCGCACGGCTGGAATTTCACAGTTTGCACATGCAGAATATCAGACAAGATGTGTGATGTTTCTGCAGCTCAGGGCTGCCTGTGTGCCGTGTCGATCAAAGTGCGCAATGCCGCTGTAACACTGTTCACACACAGCTGTGTGTTCATCGGGGTTGTACTTGGGCTGCAGGTGCTAGACCTCAGTGTGGAAGTGTTTGTAAATGAATGGTTTTGTCAATGTGTTCACACATTCCCCCTGTAGCTAATGCAGACTATCACCCCTATAGTTACAGTGTACAGACTTAAACCACACAACCAACGCAGGTCTTCCGTGCCTACTGGTCGACATTATTCAGGTATGACGCACAACGCTCAGTAACTCTTTTCCACCTTCAGTAGTTTCGCTCAACCACATCATTTCATTACACAAATCAGTCAGCACTGTTGAATTCACACCTCTCTGTTCTCCCGCTTATTTGTCCCTGTAGTCCTAACATCAATAATGCTTTCCGATTTGTTAGTTCATGACATTGTTGAAGCTTTCATCAATCCAATGGAACTCTAAAGTGAGAAAAGTTCTTTATATTGTCAAATGTAAGTGTATGTGTTTTTAAGGGAATTACTGCTTCAGGATTGAGGACATGACAACAAGAAGAGAGGACCTGGTGGTCCACTCCAAAAATGTCCAGAAAAATAGGTTTCAATGTACTGTGTTAATATAAGGGATTTTCTGTATTGATTTTTCACATACCCATAACTACGCATTGCATTTAGTTGTGTTTTAGGTCTAAGGAAGTGTCCAGGACCTTAACGGATAATGGTAGAAAATTACCAGAGCCTTTTCCATTTTTCTTTGGATTTTCTTTTCTCTCTAAAAGTAACATATGGAATGACTCTCCTTCAATATTTGATTTATATCATTAATAATTGTCAGAGGAAGTAAGATACAGTCATGTCCAAAAATATCGGCACCCTTGGTAAATATGATCAAAGAAGGCTGTGAAAATTAATCTGCATTGTTAATCCTTTTGATCTTTTATTATAAAAATTCACAAAAATCGAACCTTTCATTCATAATAAGAAATTAAAATGGGGGGAAATATCATTATGAAATAAATGTTTTTCTCAAATGCATGTTGGACACAAGTATTGGCACCCCTAGAAATTCTTATGAGTAAAATATCTCTGAAGTATATTCCCATTCATATTCACAATTTTGAGCACTCCAGGGTGATTATGAACATGAAATTATCCAGCCATGGCTTCCTGTTTCACAGAAATATAAATAGGAGGGAAACAAAGCCCAAATTCCCTTAATCATCCATCACAACGAGAAAAACCAAAGAATATATTTCTGATGTGCAGCAAAAGATAATTGAGCTTCACAAATTAGTGAAGTGGCTTTAAGAAAAGAGCTAGAGCAGTGGAAATTCCAATTTCAACCATCAGGGCAATAATTAAGAATTTTCAATCAACATAAAATGTTACGAAACTGCCTGGAAGAGGATGTGTGTCTATATCGTCCTAATGCACGGTGAGAAGGAGAGTTTGAGTGGTTAAAGAGTCTCCAAGGACCACAGCTGGAGAATTGCAGAAAATAGTTGAGTCTCGGGGTCAGAAAACCTTAAAAAAAATTGTCAAACAGCACCTACATCACCACATGTTGTTTGGGAGGGATTCAAGAGAAATTCTCCTAGCTCATCCAAAAACAAACTCCAGCATATTCAGTTATCAGACACGACTGGAACTTCAAATGGGACTGGCTTCTATGGTCAGATGAAACTAAAAAATTTGATTTTTAGCAGCAAACACTGAAGATGGGTTTGGTGAACACAGAGATAAAAAGTACCCCATATGAACAATGAAATATACTGCTGTATTTTTGATGTTGTGGGCCTATATTTCTGCTGGAGGTCTCGGACATCTTGTTTAGACACATGACATCACTGATTCTATCAAATACCAACAGATAAAAAATCAATAAGTGACTGACTCTGTTAGAAATTGTCACGTGTCTGCCCTTCTAAGTTCCTGTTTTCCCTTATTTGGTTTAGTTCCGGTTCTTATTAGTTAATCATCGTTCTTTGTCCCCACCTGATTTGTATTATCTTGTTTGCTCTTTTGTTCCCGTCATGTTATAAGTCCTCAGTTTTCCCCTTTTTCTTTGTCTGAGCTAAACGTTAATAAATGGATATGTGTGTTGATGCTACTCCGTTCTCCTGACCTTCATTTAAGTTAAACTACAACCACAAACCCGTAACAGAAGCTCAGACCTAAAGGAAATATGGAGTTCGCAGACCGTTTCGCCGCCCTTCAAGGACTCCCCTTCTATGATTATGCCGGGGAGTTCTGTAAACTCGCCGCGGCAACGGTGTGGAATGACGCCACCCTAAACGAACTGTCGGAGCCAATCTCCACCGTCCTATGGACCTCCCAGACACCACGGGATTGTGTTGGAGAGAAGCTATTTTCCGGTGTCTGGGAAGTGTCCGGGCCCAAGCCGGAACTAACCCGCCTGCCGCGGCTCACGAAAACCAGCCGCCGTCTGCGACTCTCCCAAACCCGCCTTCCGCGAAGAAGTTCCCATCACCGTTCGCGGCCCTCGCAAGCCTTCCTTCAGAGAGTATGGCAAGCCCGCCGTCAAAGAGTATGGCAAGCCCGCCATCAGAGAGTATGGCTAACCTGCCATCTGAGAGTATGATTTGCCCGCCAGTGCCTACTCCTCGCAAGTACCCGCCAGTGCCAGCTCCTCGCAAGAGCCCTCCTTCGTCTCCGCTGGTCCCGTCCAGCCCTCCGTCGTCCCCGCTGGTCCTGCCCAGCTCTCCGTCGTCTCCGCTGGTTTCGTCCAGCTCCGCGCTTCCAGAGCGCCCCAAGAGTCCGCGCCGCCAGAGCGCCCCCAAGAGTCTCCGCTGGTTCTGTCCAGCTCAGCGCTGCCAGAGCGTCCCCAAGAGCCCTTCCAGAGGATTCAAGTTTTAAACTTCACCAAAGAAATTTTGGGGGGTGGCTATAACCCCGAGAATCCTGCGCCGCCTTGGGCGCCCAAGCTCCCTGCTCCGCCATGGTCGCCCAAGCTCCTTGCTCCGCCACGGCCTCCCTGAGCTAAACGTTAATAAATGGATATGTGTGTTGATACTCTTCCGTTCTCCTGACCTTCATTTAAGTTAAACTACAACCACGAACCCGTAACAGAAATCTTATAATGGGCCATGTTTGGATCTTCCAACCGTACAATAATCCAAACACAAATCTCAAAAACAACACAAAAATGGGTCACTGAGCACAAAACCAAGCTTCTGCTGGCCAATCCAGTCCTCTGACCTGAACCCTATAGAAAATGAGTGGAGTGAACTGAAGAGAAACATGAAGCTGTGAATCTAAAGGGTCTGGAGTGATTCTGGATGAAGGAATGGTCTCTAACCTCATCAGGCATTATAGGAGAAAATTTAGAGCTGTTAAACTGGCAAATGGAGGTTTCAAAAAGTATGAAATAAAAGGGTGCCTTTAATTGTGGCCAATGTGTATTAGAAAAAAACATTTATTTCATAATGATATTTCCCCCCATTTTAAATTCTTATTATCCAATGAAAGGTTAGATTTTTGTGAATTTTTTAAATGAAAGATCAAAAGGATTAACAATGCAGATTAATTTTCACAGCCTTCTTTGATCATATTTACCAAGGGTGCTGATATTTTTGGCCATGACTGTAAAAGGTTATAAAAGTTTCTTGAGCATCATCATATTAGAATGATTTCTGACTGGAGGAATGACTGTTGAAATTTTAGCTTTGCCATCACAAATTATTTAAAAAAAAATAATAATTTAATTAATTAATTAAAAAGAGAAAAACTGTTATTTTAAATAATGTAAAAATATTTCACACTGTGTTTATACTGTAGTTTTGATCAAATTATGTTTGATGAGCATAAGAGTCTTTTTTCTAAAACATTTAAAAAGTCTTTCGACCGCAAAATTTTGAACAACATACGGTTAAAGTCATTATAACAATAGTTAAACCTAACCAAAAATCCGCATTAGCTTTCTCTTTCTTTCTTCCATAGAACACAAAAGGTGAATTTTTGATTAATATTCTGACCATGAGGACTGGATCTGTCATGCCTCAGAATTGCCAAAAAAGGACTATGATTGTTTTTTAAATTCAAATGACTTATGCGTTATGTCGCAAGTCTTCTGAAGCCATAGTTTAAAGGTCTGTGTGAGAAATAGGCACACTTATGGGAAAATTAGAAAGGTTGAGTTTATTAACTTATTGTTCTTTTGTATCAAATCTTTTAGATTAATTGTTGGATCAAAATTCGTCTGAATGATTCTTTTACTAATTCGAATGATTTGGTTCTTTAAAAAAAAAAAATTAAAAAAAAATAAAACACTGACTTAATGACTTGGTTAAAGTAGTTAACAGCTCATTAGAGAAAATTTACTTTTATGCTTCATGGAAGAAAGAATATCATAAAGGTTTGGAGCAACATGAAGGTGAGTACATGATGACAGGATTATTATTTAGTTTGAACTCTTGCTTCTAACATTGCTATGCAAAATCTGTGGGGGTTTTAACTATACATTTGTACATTCTAAAGAAAACTCACAAAGGACAGACACCTGACCTTTGACTGAAATTTGACATTTGGCTAAATAGACCATTTCTCACCTTTTCCAAGGGTGGATTTATGTTTTATAGTTTCCTAATTCCTCCTTTCCTCTCCTTTGACGTTCAGAAGAAAGAGAATAAATAGAGTTAAAATTTCACTCCAAAAATCTTTCAGCGCTCCACTCAGCCATGCATGCAGAATGCTATCTGGAATTAAAAGGCCTTCACTTGAATAGGGGAAGGAAAAAAACAGACTTGTAATGAATTATTGATGTGAGAGAGAGAAGGGAGAAAGGAAAACAAAGACAAACCAAAACAGAAAGAATTATGTCTTGTGTGCCATGCGGCTCTGACATGACCGAACCGTTTAACACGAAATGCCACTGAAGGTGAACTGCTCTGAAACATGTAAACAAGCAGGCAGACGAGGGGAAATGGGCCTGAATGACTGTGTAAGTTAACCACACCAGAGCTCCACAGGGCAAAAGCCACAGAGCCAGTCTGAGAGGGGCTTGGGATTTCACTCACCCCAGCTCCTCTTAAAAAACAGGCCTTCAAGAGCAGAATTGCTGCATACGGGTGGTCAGTTCGTTTAAAAGTTTGAGCAGTGCTCCAGTGACTGGCTTTGGATGCCAGTTTAGGCTCTCTCTCCCTCTTGAACCACATCAGATCAACAACAGTCCAAACATGCACACAAACCGCATGCGTGATCTGAGGCATTCCCTCGGCTGTAACATAAAGAAGCTCTTTCCATTTAGTCCAGCCTAAATCAACAAGCCTTTTTTACTGTGGTCGCTGTTCATATGAACGCATTGCCAGATTATGACCATGCATCATTTGCGCTGCTTTGATTAGTGCTCTCCTCCACGCTAAGTTTGTTTAGTGTAACAGTTTGTCATTGACTTACATTTGAGTAATGCTATCAGAATTAAAAGCTTGTATCAACATCCAATCACATCAGTCCTTTGTTCTCTCAATAATGCCAGCATGCATTCCATTGTAAACTACCACATTTTAAGGTTTAGGAACATCATGAATCTCCGGTGCAAAACATACGGTGACTTGTATATTCAGTTTCCTGAACAAACGACTCTTATAAAGCTGGTGGTTCTTAGTAAAGTTGAAATGAAAAAAGATAAGAAAGAGATGGTTCTTTAAAGAACCTTTGACTGAATGGTTCTTTGTGGCATCAAAAATGGTTCTTCTATGGCATCCCTTTATTTTTAAGAGTGGGACCTGTTGGGGGAAGTAAATTCAATAAGTTATTGATTGATGGATGGGTGGGTGGATGGACTGATTGATTGATTGACTGATTGGTTGGTTGGTTGATTGATTGATTGATTGATTGATTGATTGATTGATTGATTGATTGAAAAAGTACTAAAAATTGTTCAATTGAACTGTGATGGAACCAGAATTTTTAAAGGGATAGTCCGCCCAAAACTGAAAATTCTGTCATTATTTACTCACCCTCATGTCGTTCCAAACCTAAGATCTTCGGAACAAATATTAAGATATTTTTGATGAAATCCGAGAGCTTTCTGACACTACATAGACAGCAACACAATTGACATGTTCAAGGCCCAGAAAGGTAGTAAGGACATTGTTAAAATAGTCCATGTGACATCAGTGGTTCAACCTTAATTTTATTAAGCTACAAGAATACTTTTTGTGTGCAAAGAAAACAATTTTTAAAACATCTATTCAAACATCTTTATTCAATGATTTCTTCTCTTCCGGGTCAGTCTCCGCCACTATTCGCGAGAGTACTAAAACGCATGCGTGTGAAACAAAGGTCTTACAGGTTTGGAACGACATGAGGGTGAGTAACTAATGACAGAATTTTCATTTTTGGGTGAACTATCCCTTTAAGAGGCATCTCCATTCCCTACTAAATTCTGAATAAAAACAACACATTAAAACGTATATTTATGAAGAAGCTTGTCAGTTAAACTTTTGTGAGTCATTGGGAGAAAGTACGCTTGTCTTATCTGATTTATTTTAGTGACGGGACTCCTTATTCGTACGTACCCTGTGAGAACCGGTGCTGACAGACACAGACCACTCTGCTGACCAAGTTGCATTTCTGCGGTTGTTCTGATGATGGTCTGAGACTCTTTTATTAAACATGATCTTTGATGTCATCATAACCCACTGCAGGAACTCAAAGCAGGTAATTCATCTGGTGTGAAAATCGGAGCGCACATAAAGAAGCCCACTGTGTTCACACATCCGCACTCGCCCAATTTCGGCATGGACTGCAGGCAGACACAGACTGCAGCCTTGAGCCTGGAACTGTGTTTGAACACCACCGCCAAAGGAACGCAAGGCCACACCTTGAAAGTGAAAACAAAAATTGCGGGAAAAAAATTGAATTCCCTCCTAAAAAACAGTCCCTAGTTTGCGGTTCATACAGAATTAATGCTCCAGTTCAGAACAGTGGCCAATATATGGAGTCCTTTGAGGACAATTGTGTTCATAGTTGTATACGTGCAGAAGCGTATATGGCCGAGACTTGAGATGTGTGCGTGTCTGAATGCACGCGAGTCGATATGTGTAGAAGGAAGAGTGAACGGATGGGAAAGGTGAAGGTTGAGACGGAGCTTTGAAAACAAAGAGTCTGAAGTCTCCCCACACACACTTTTCCTTTTCCGTGGAGCACAGGGCTCCTTCCACCATTATGGGCTCAAGGGGTAACATCCTGGACATTATGGTTTTGTTTGTTGGTGCATTTTCATTTATAGAATAGATTTTGTGAGAAAAAAGTGCTGCGGCTATGGTAAACAGCATGTTCGGTCCGATTTTGTATAACTGCATTGTACATATTGTCGGTTCTTCCTTACAAATAAACATCTTTTGAATGAGAAAGCAGATAGCCCACCATGAGAATATCTTGAAAGCAGATAGAGAATATGAAATTGGATTGTTTGACAAGAGTGACCGCATACTTTGGCAGTTACCAGTTTGATATAAGAAACAATGACAAGAATATGGCTCCCATGTTAAGCTGCTGGGGCTTGGGATACTCAAAAATGCATTTTTTTCTTCATCACTCCCACTCCATTCCTTCTCTTTCATGAACACTTTATCTCTTTATCTTGCAATGTATATATTTCTTATTGCATTGCTTTTTTGAGCCCTCCATCACTGTTGCTTTGTGAAATTGAGTCACAACTTCCTGACTTGACTGTCCAAAGGTCAATCCCGCTGAATCAATCTGACTCCCTTTCCCCCCTTTCCCTTTTGTGAGGCCCCTCAAACAGCACGCCCAGCTCCGCATTCCTCAGCCATACAGCACCTTCAAACAGAGCGGTGCTGGGCTTGAAGCAGCCCCCACAGCACTCATCCAGCCAGCTCGAGGAAAGGTCTCACTGCGAGAAAATGCAGGCCAGCAGCAACCCGGCCCCTGTGATGACAGGGAGAAGGCAACTGGGGGCTCTGCGGGGCGCAGATTGGTATATGCAGCACATTAGTCGCCTGAGCCAGAGTCCACAGTTAAGCCCACCATGAGAATATCTTGAATATCTCACAAAGCCTGTCATGAACTTTCTGGGTTACATATTGTATTTCATCCCATAATAATAAAATATTTAAATAAAAATTTTAGATCATTATGATATGTATGTATGTATGTGTGTGTATATATATATATATATATATATACATATAAAAATAAAAAATAAAAGAACAAATTATTTATTAAATCATAACAATTTTAGAATAATTATTACATTTACACATGAAACATGTATGGAATTTTATTATTATTGTATATTATTTTATATTATATCTAAAATATTTAACATTATATCTCAACATTTTTGATAAATCATTTTAATTTTATTTTTGATATTTTATTTTAAAATAGGCTTTTTCTTTTCTACTTTGATTTTTAATTGTTTATCAGTTTTTTATAATTAAAAACATTTATATACATATATATATATATATATATATATATATATATATACACTATTGAATATTATATTGTTATATATTTTATATTATTGCATATGTTATTTTATATTTAATTCATTTTTTAATTTTTTTTTTATTAAATGTCTGGAAAATGAAATAATGTTTTATTTCTTTCCTTTAATTTTAGAGTGAAAGATTTTTCTGATCATGTTCCGTGAGAATCACCCACTCACTCCCTGAGTCTCTTCCATGTCTGTGCTTGGAACTGGCAGCTGTGTAAGCCCTGCACCATTTCCCCTCTGACCCCAAAAGAGGCAGGCAGCAACACTATGGGCTCCCCCTGTGCTGACGGAGCGCTCCAGTTACATCCTTCTGAGCAGTCTGGCATCCACACATGCATACAGCACGCAAGCGCTAAGCCCTCTTTGGAGGTCTGGCCAGGAAGAGAGGAGACGTGACATTAGAGGTGGATGAAGTTGGCCAGGTTTGTGTTATCAGAGCCTCAGATGTCTCCAGTGACCATCATCCAAGCGCTGTGCACTCACTGAACCCAGTGACCTTACCTGAGGATGGCAACACCAGGCTGTCTCTCTGCCACAGCCGCTGCCTTGGCTTTCACCTGACCAGAAAAAAAGTCTATCTGGACATGCCATATCTGCCACAACATGTCTGCTGGTGCCATCCTCACGTGAGATATATGGAGATTGAAAGCAACGATTGAGGAGCTGATAAGAATCAGGAGTCAGGAGTCTTGCACGAATGAGCTTCACACAAGCACCTTCTTGGCAATTATATAATATACTCATAAATCATGTATGAAATACACAATGATGTAATGAGAAAAATGTTGAAATGAAAAAAGCTTTACTTTCTCAAAATGGTGTTAATGGTGTAATGCCAGTCTTTGGTAAAGTGCAAAACTCATTATGCATGAAATAAATCTTAAAAATTGGAATAATTCTAAAATAGCTTTTTTAAATAAACTTTAAAATAACCATAATAATAATAAAATAGGAAATATTACAACTACTCACATGTGCATCAGTGTTCACATCTGGATGGGTTTAAATAATACAAAAAAATAAATAAATTATGAATAAAAATAATAATATAAATAACTAAAAATAGGGGAAAACCCACTAAAAATAATAATAATCAAATAATTTTAAAAATCATAATATGACAATTGTATCATGAAATAATATTAATAATAATATGGATAACCATCTTCTTAAATCACTAATAATAATAATAATAATAGTAAGTGGCAATTTTAGCATGATTTATGCATCAAACACACAGGTTCTCTACACAATGTCCAGTGGTGCTGTGTATCAGTGTACACATCTGGATTGGTTAAATTATTAAATAAATAAATAAATAATAATAATAATAATAAAAATAACTTTCTTCTTAAATCCCTAATAATAATTGAAATCAAATCAAAATATCACAATTTTAGCATGATTTATGCAGTGGTGCTGTGAGTGTACACATCTGGATGGGTTTAAATAATTTGTAAAATAAAAAATAATAATATAATAAATAGAAACTATTATAAATATAAGCTAAAAAATAGGGGGGAAATGTAAATAATAATAATAAAAATATAGCTGCAAGCAGCAATTGACCCTTCACAAAGACACAATCCATGGCGCTCTCATGACACACATCATGTTCTCATGCAGCGGAAAATACATCACAGAGCAAAGAGGAAACTGCCAATGTGCCGACAGACAAGACAGAGCAGGTTACTTCTGGTATGAAGAAAAGTCTTAGCTTTAAATTTAGTCTTTTTTAAGAAATTCAAACAAAACAGTTTTGTGGCTCTTTAATGTAACACCTCAGTTTAAGCATCACATGAACCAATCATCTCTTCCTCTTTACTAGTTATAGCACAAAATAAAAATGAGTGAACATCAGAAGGTATCTTGTTTTAACTGGAAAGACATTAATGCACACCATTTTTCAAGATCAAGACCACTGACATTTGTTTGCTGTAAACATTCGGCCTTATGATTGGTCAGATCGCCTGTCAATCAAACTTCCAGTGAAAGGTGAATTACCAGGGTTCATCAGAAATACAATCACTAGTCATATTATTTAATGATTTACCACTTTTGACCAATAAGTGGCACAATATATATTTTTACCACAAGGTGGTGCTGCCCCAAAACTAGTTGAGTACCTTCAGGGCATGGGACAGACGACACATATCGACTTTTGTAACAGTACGCCAATGCGTTCGTAAAATATAGCATTTGAAGAAAAAAATCAGATCGCAGTACGCTGGTCCAAATCTATAGAGACTAGTCTTGTGATTTCAGAAGTTATAAACAAACAGAGCAAACTTTCATATCTCCAGACCACTAGGTGGCACTGTGCCACATTCTGCAGGTAAACTTATGGTAATGGATGTGATAACAAACTCCAAGCTTAGTCTGAATGCAATAAAGTGTTGAGGAGATATAGTCTCATGTCCACTTTGGTGAACTCTTCGTCAAATTCATTCAGGCGTTATTCGAGAGCGGTTAGGTCAAAAAGCTTTAGATAATTTTTTGCCAGGATTGTCTGAAGATGGTCTAAAGCCCGAGACACACTGCTAGATTTTTGTACGGTGGCCAAGAGAGCTCAACACGTTGCAAATAGAAAGCACACCTGCAAATTAAGAAAACAACTTCATCAATTTGACAACACACGCGCTACAAATGCTCACAATACAACCAAATAAAGAAACGCGCTGCAAATAAAATTCTTTATTTGGTTGTGTTGTGAGCATTTGCAGCACCTGCTGTCAAATTGATGAACATGTTTTCTTGATTTGCTGGTGCTTTTTCTATTTGCATGTGTTTTCTGAAGTTGCAGCGCATTGAGCTCTCTCGGCCACCGTATTTTTGGCTGTCCCAGACGAAAGATTGGCATTGTGAAACAATCATAGCGAATCAGAAATCGCCACAATTGTTTCACGATGCCAGTCTTTCGTCTGGGACAGCCGAAAATCGTGCAGTGTGTCTCGGGCTTAAGACACTTGAGTAAAAGGTCTAGGTTAGGAGTTATGAGCAATTTTGTGTTTTTGATCACTGTAGCGCCACCTACTGGCCAATTGGGGGTGAGTCTTTGCCAGTGCCTCCCCAAATTGAGCTGCACCGTCTGGCCAAGTTTCAAGTCTCTAAGCCTTACGGTTTGATCAGTTTAATGGCAGAATAATAATAACAATAATAATAACCATCGTAATAAAAATCCTTACAAATACAACAGGGTTTCAGCTCCTCGCAGTTGAACCCCTAAAAATCATAATATGACTATTTTTAGCATGATTTAAGCATAAAACACACAGGTATATCTTCTCTTGTTCTCTACACTATCCAGTGGTGCTCACATGCTGTGTATCAGTGTACACATCTGGATGGGTTTAGTCAAGGAATCCTATAAAAGAACCTAATGGGCTCTCCTAACATTTTGAGAGTCTGATTAAGAGAGCTTTTAGATGTGCTCCACATCAATGAGTTCCATCTGTGATTTATGTGAGTTTACTTTAAATGAGCATTTTTTTCCTTTGGGAATTGTTTGGGCACGTGCAAAAATTTGTATATCTTCTGAACAGGTTGATGTGTTGATGTGTTGAGGTGTAGCTTTATTACCCAAAAAAAGGTTGGACGGAGGCTTTGAGTTTGTGTGTATATCACACAAGTCTTCCTTTTATGTTGTGTAAGTAATTACAGTCATCTAATACAAAACTTACATTAGGACAGTGCTCAATATGTTTTGTATGTGATACATGAAACAGTCGTAATAAATAATGTTCCCGAGAAATTCTCTTGGATGGCCTTCTAAGCATCCATTGCTTTCAAGCTGACACTGAAGGTTTTATTAGATCAGGCAGTTGAATAAAAGAACAATGCCCTCTAATGGTACCATAGACTCTGACAAATGCACACAATGATATAGGATAACATCAGCTCAGAAGTTTAATGTAGTGCAAATCATCTGAGAAGCAGGGTGTGTGTTTTGTGTGCTAGACTCGAAACATGCAATGAATTAGGCTTCCTGGTGCTGTAAAGTTGACACCTGCCAGTTCAAACATCACCATATGCAGGTGAAGATAGTACAGCACTGCAGGTAATTGGGGGACAGATGTAAACTTTTAAACTTCTCTCTCTCTCTCTCTCTCTCTCTCTCTCTCTCTCTCTAGATAGGTGTATATCTAAAAAATAAAAAGCATAGACATGAATAGCATGAATATTATTTAAAATTTCTTAGACTTTGATGCGTCTCTAAACATTCTCTTTTATGGTAATGCATTTCCTAAATTTCTCCACATGGCGTCGCTACTGCGCTCCATGCAGAATGTCATAATGTAGTGTGGGTGGGTGCTTGATATGCTGATTATACGGTAAAAAAAAAAAAAAAACTAAATATCAACAATTGTAAACATATAAAATATTAATTTAATATATATTAAATTGTATCAAAAGAAGAATATTAATATATATATTAAAAATATATATAATATTTAGAATATATAAAAAGAAAAAATAACTAAATATAAAATTTTAATAGTAATTAATACTAGAACTACAAACTATAATAATAATAATAATAATAATAAATGTTCTTTGTTTAAAATGCCAACATAATTATAAAAATGCGCTGACATTATTATTTGTATATTTGTTATTTTAATAACTATAAATATAAACAAATTATACCATAAAATTAAATATAATATTTATCATTTAAAATACATAAAAATAAAATTATTAAAAATAAAATCTAGAAGTCTGAAAGTTTGAAATGGCTTAATAGACAAATAATAATAGCCTAGATAATCGAAATTTAAAAATATATATATATACAAAATATAATACATAAATAAAGTTAAACAAATAACAACAATAATACGTTTATGATAATCATTTTAAATTTAAAAACATTATAATGACTTTCTTAAGCCAACATTATTATAAAACATGCCCTGACATTATCATATATATTTACCGTGTTTCTTTTTTCTTTTTTAATGATAAAAAATGTAATCTAGAAAAATAGCCTATTAAATACATAAAACGAAATTTAAATATTATATTATAATGTAGTTGTATCGTCCTTTTGTTTATACTATATAATATAGAAGAAAGGAACTCTGGACAGTTCAGACCTGCGGCACTTTTCACGTGCTTTATGCACATGCGCGCTGAAGTGCGCGTGACATATTCTTCAGAATGCTACAACTGTGGAGTTGAGAAGAAAATAAATGAACGGTTTAATCGAAACCATGCACTTTCCTCAGTGCGTGTTGAACCAATAAAGTAAGTCACGTCGTTTAGTTTATGAGGCTAAAAAAGAAATGAGTGACGCTAAACGAGATAAATTGCTTGTAACTGTATTTATTTCCGCTAGCATGCTTGCTAAATGAGCTGAGTCTGCACAGTACATTATTGTAAGATGTGTTCCGACACGGTTTTACATTAGAAAATGTCAGTAAAATAACCGTTTAGAAGATGCATTATTTACACGTCTATTAACAGTCTGAATAAAACTCGATAACTCGTGGAATGACAGCGTAATTCCCAGGAAAAGCAACATCAGCCTTTAAACCACAGGAGATCAGGAACATGATGTACTCATGAACCAAACAGCAAGCACGATTACAAAATCCATCTACGATTTGATCTTACTGGCCGTACAGCTAATTTCAACATTGTTTAAATGTAATTTGTAGTTCATATAAAGCAAGAAATATGTGTTTCTTAATTCTGAGGTCATGTCCTGTAATAGAGCAAACTAAAGACTTCTTCTTGTGTTTTTGTGTGCAGGAATGCTGTAGAAACACTCATCCACTATGCTGAGTCGCCTTCAGGAGCTCAAGAAGGAAGAGGAGACTCTTCTAAAAATAAAAGTCATGCTGCAAGATCAGCTTAACAGACTTAAGGTAAGAACAGTAATATCTAAACAATTTCATTGTGGTCTCTGTGCATAAAACTGATCCCTGTATCTATGTTCATCAGTTCGAGGAAGGGACCCTGAGGTCAATGATTAATGCTCAGACTGAGGAAAGTCCAAATGAAGCCCCTGCCCCTGAGGTAAATAAACAAAAGGACAACACCAAAAAAATTAACTATTCTGAACTGGTGATTTACATTAAAGGATCAGTGCACTCAATAATATTTTAGAATAATAAAAGTAATAGTAAGTATCATAATATTTTGTGCTTCTATTTTCTTTTAACCTTTTTTTTTTTTTTTATGAGACACTAGGCAGAATTTCTAAGTTTGCCTTTCATACAACAAATGTGAATAGTGATTTATATTGCAAAACTCCATAATGGAAAAAAAGCATCATAAATTCACATTTGTGGTCAATCCCTTTAAACTCGCTGCATCTTTATTGGTCACATGACACAATCAGGTCAGAACAACAGGAGATTAAATTATGATAAAAGTTTTCAGATTTACTGTACTCTACCATTCAAAACTTTGGGATCAGGTTTTTTTTGTTTGTTTTTTTTAAATATGAAAGAAATTAATGCTTTTATTTATAATGTTAGAAAAGATTTCTATTTCAAATACATGCTATTCTTTTGAACTTCTATTCATCAAAGAATCTTAAAAAAAATATATGATGGTTTCCACAAAAATATTGTTTCTAATAAAGTTTCTAGAGCACCAAATCATCATATTAGGATCACGTGACACTGGAATAAATTACATTTTAAAATAAAGTTATTTTAAATGGCAATAATATTTCACAATATTACGTTGTTTTAAATTAAGCCTGCGTGAGCATAAGAGACTTTCTTCAGAATTATTAAAGCTATTGTTTTAAAAACAATGGTCTTTTTTCACACCCATTTAAGACCGTTAAGATGTTTCTCTTGACAAATGGCAAATTATGATGTTTATATTTTGTTGTGCGCAGGTGGAAGTCAACCTAGATGATGAGACTGAGATCAACCAGACCAAACTAGTATTAGGTGCTCAAACAGACTATGACATGGAAGAAGAAGAGGATGAGGAAGAGGACGATGACGAGGATGATGGTGCAGATGACGACCTCGATATGGTGCTAGAAGATGAGGAAGACGAAGATGACTACTGACTGTGCCTGCAAAGACGGCGTTATCATTTACTCCTGTGTTTAGGTGTGTAGTCTGCACATTTGGCATGCTGATAGAGACTACAACAGTCTCTCTGTCTTAGATTGGTGTTGCTTTAGATAAACTGTTGGTTCACCCATCTATAAAATCCTCCAAAAGTATGTGTAGCACAAATACAACTCCTCCTATTACTGTGCTGTTGGCCAAGCCTGCACTTTATGTATTTTTTTAAATACATATGAATTAAAGATTGCACCAATTCTATTTCATGGTGTTCACCAAGTGATGCTGTACTATATAGGCTTTATTTAATATTGTATTGTATTGCTTTCAGATTGAATGCATTATGTTTATGAAGCTGATGATAAGTATTATGTATGTACATGTTCATGTTGTGAGGTATTCGCAGAGGTATTTTTTCTATTTGGAGTGAGTGTGTGGACTGGGTTGTGTATGCATGGGCATGACAATTGTTCTAGCTGAGCCAGTATTCTAACTTTTTTGTACTTCATGTGCAGCATTGTTAATGTACAGAGAGTTCCTATGTTTTCTTAAAGAAAAACCTCTTTTCTGCAGATTTTGAAGAAGGAGCGTAATTGCATTTTAAAACACTTCAACTTAGCACTGTTTCTTTAACAGAGTGAGGCAGGTTATTTGGGTAGGTGTTGCCTTGATGTAAATGTATGATGTGTGAATGACATTTTTACATTACACTGTAGGTACATGCTAATAAAAGCGAGTATGATGACAGATGCATTTCCTCTGTTGGCCAGTATTAATAATATAATAAATTACAGTTTCTGTGACAACAGACTTCTGCCCCCTCCCAACCACAGCATGAAGCTGCAATGCAGTAAAAACACTTCCAGCATTCAGTATTTTCCAAAAAGCTGTTAACAGTGTACTACACTTCACAAAAAGAGGGGCACCTCTGGAGACAAATGAAGCCACAATAATAGATACATTTATATTCTTAACTTTAAGAATGTTTAATATTTATATGTTCTTAAAGTGCAAAACATTGTTTTAGAAATAAATATGTATATCCTCCTATATATTGTGCAAAATAAATGTTAATATTAATATTTTTGTTTTTTGTATAGAAAGTAAGGTTTATGGATATGTCAAACATTTTTTAATTAGTAACTCAATTCTAACGATGTACTACACTTCACAAAAAGAGCAGGGTCTGGAGAAAAATGATGCCACAACAGTAGATAAATTATATAGATAATACTCTAATAACTTTAAGAATGTTTAATATTTATATATTCTTAAAGTGCAAAATAGATTCTAGAAATATTTGTTTTAGAAATAATTAAATATATGTGTGTGTGTGTCCTCGTATATAGTGCAAAATAAAATTTGAAAATATTTTATTTATAATTAATACTATTTTATATAGAAAGCAAGGTTTGTGGATACATCACAGTTTTTTAATTTCCTCCATTAATTGCTTTTCACGCATTACTGCTTGCTAAAATACAAGTTGTGGATTACTCAAAGTCACAATAACTCAACATAAGAGTCAGAGTAAGACCTGAAACCTGTTGTATAATATTTGGGTCAGTTTATCCCACCATATGCTGTCATTGTTGTAGTAAACACAAGCGTATCAGCCTCTCCAACATTAACTTTGCTTACAGAGTGAAACCCTTGTTTGTGGGAGATCTGTCCACCATTGCAAAATGTGATCACAGTCCATTGACCCTCAATAGGGAGGCTTTTGGGTCTACAGTGGGGTCATGAGACCACCTTTAGTACAGCACAGCGCTTTGCCACCCAAGCTGAACAGTAACAGACTCTGTATGACAATATTCAAGCTTCAAAACTGGATGTGATATCAAGATGTGGGATAGTTTTCATCGATTTTAAAGGCATTTCCATGTGGAATCAATGCAGATTCTGAGAAAGGTATGTTCAAATCAGGAGTACGAGCATGAAAATTGTCATTCATTGGTCAATGGTCATTCATTACTGGGCAAATTCCATTGTGTTTAGCAAAAGCGATGAATGATGTGTAGTGAAAGGGTAACTACCTCTCAGATCAGGAGAGTGTGGTGCTGATGAGAATCACTGAGCTGGAGCTAAGATCTGGAATATGATGCTGTCACACCGTGTTGGACGAGCGTGTCATGTGCTTGTGCTGGTGTTGTGTCTGTCTACGGCTGAGGACTTCGACTGGTCAGCGAACAACCACGACTCCTTCTATTATGGCACTTTTCCAAATGGTATGATCCCACCATTACCAAATGGATTCCTTTCTCAGACATTATGGCCTTTGTGAAATGAGTTGATCTGCATGGATATCAATGATGAAAGTTAAATACATTAACTGACAAATAATACTTCACGTGAAAGACGTATTCTCTACCGTTTCACTTCATTTGTCAGGATTTTCGTGGGGCGCCGGCAGTTCAGCCTATCAAACAGAAGGAGCCTGGGACAAAGATGGGAAAGGACTGAGCATCTGGGATGTGTTCACTCATAAGAAGGGAAAGACGTTCTTGAATGATACTGGAGACTCTTCATGTGAGGGATACTACAAAATCAAGGTGACCATGCTGGTTTTTGCAATGACATTGAGTATGAAATGCCCCAGCTGAAATGCAACAACATTTTTGCTTCATTTTCTTCTATAGGATGATGTTTCGTTGATAAAAGAGCTGAATCTGAATCACTATCGGTTTTCCATCTCCTGGCCCAGGATTATGCCAACAGGAATCAGGTGTAAGTACGGTATATCTGTACTACTGGCTCCAGGTAGGATTTTTATATATTCCCAAAATATTTGACCTCCACTTTTGTGTATTTGCAGCTGACCATGTGAATGAGAAAGGAGTGAAGTACTACAGTGCTCTTATTGATGAGCTGCATGAACACAATATCACTCCCATTGTGACCCTTTATCATTGGGACCTGCCACAGGTGTGTATTCCTGCATATATCCAATAGGCCTACTAAAAGCGTTATTTAAAATATTATATTCTGATTGATTTAACATCTCTAGAACGTTTTAACGAATAGATCTTTAACGGCCTATTTTATTTAAACTAAAACAAGGCTGTTTTTGTTGTTGTTTTGCTCGTTCAGATAAGGCAAGTTGAGTAATAAAATTAATGACATATAACAAAAACTGCGGGGAAAAAAGTGTTGTAAAAAATATACGTGATAATGTGTGACATATTTACGGTTGCTCGACGAAAATCCAGAAATCCATCGGCAGTTTCGCGTGAGGGCGGAAAAATTCCCTGTGTAAATTAACGGTTTTAAGTTGGATGTGGATTCGCTGCATTGACCAACAAGTTGCTTGGTTAGAATGTGATTTCTGTTTGTGCTGTGCTTTATATCTACATCTCATACATCCCTACATATTGACATTAATTGCTTTCTTGCCCACATAAAGTCGGAGTTTTGCTAAAGTGGCAGCACCTTAAGATAACGAACAGACTATTCGCCAGTCATTTTCATTTTCTAAACAAAAAGAGCCCACTCGATTCATTTTACATTTACTTGACCCTCTCAACAATATCTGTCAAGATTTGACAAGTAAAAAGATGAATACACATCCACTGTATTGACTGCAGTAATAATGGATTAGTCTGTAAACTTTTTAGGAAGGTTTTATTATTTATCATCATTTGGATAGGTTTTGCAGGAGAAATATGGCGGATGGCAGAACATCAGCATGATTAATTTTTTCAACGACTTTGCCAATCTTTGCTTTGAACGCTATGGGGACCGTGTCAAATACTGGATAACTTTTAATAACCCATGGGTATGCTCACTCTATTAATCTCTAGTTAATTACAGCAAATTAAATAATGTGTAAAGGTTGAGCTTATTAATGCTCATTGTGTGTCAGTCAGTGGCAGTGGAAGGATATGAAACTGGAGAACATGCTCCAGGACTGAAGCTCAGGGGCACTGGGTCCTACAGAGCAGCTCACCACATCATTAAGGTAAGTTAACACATCACTTCCTTGACATTATATTGTACCATGGTATTTGAAAATGGAGTTATTGCACAATACTCTCTGTGTTGGTTTACTAACAGGCACATGCTAAGGTTTGGCACACTTACGATACTCAGTGGCGAAACAAACAAAGAGGTATGAGCTTACCCTTGTCTATAAGCTTATTAAAAACCACACGCTCTGAACCCTCTGGCTGCTTTCTTCTCTAGGTATGGTGGGTATTTCACTGTCCGGGGACTGGGGCGAGCCTGTGGACCTCACTAATCAGAAGGACATTGAGGCTGCAGAGAGATATGTCCAGTTTTACATAGGCTGGTTTGCTACACCCATCTTTCATGGAGATTATCCTCAAGTGATGAAGGATTTCATAGGTACTGTTCCTAAGTAAATGTTTAATATGTGAGGTTAAGAATAACACAATCCAACATATTAATGACAGTTTTGTATCTAAGGGAGAAAAAGCGCAGAGCAGGGTTTGGGAACGTCTCGCCTTCCCACCTTTTCTTCTCAGGAGAAGAGTTACATCAAAGGCACTTCTGACTTCCTAGGCGTGGGGCACTTCACCACACGCTACATCACCCAAAAGAGCTTCCCTTCCAACCGTGGCTCCACCTACTTCTCAGATCGGGATGTAGCAGAGCTGGTCGACCCACGTTGGCCTGATCCTGGTTCGGAGTGGCTCTACGCGGTTCCTTGGGGCTTCCGCCGTCTGCTCAACTTTGTTAAGGTGCACAAATGCTGTCGTTGTTTAAAAGGCACCGTTTCACATCATTTCCTCGTGCTGATCTTTGATCTTGTTTCATAATATATATTTATTAGTAATGTCTTTGTGACAGTACCATGTCATGAATTGACTTGCCATGTCTTTGACTTTCTAAAGACTCAATATGGGAACCCCATGATCTTCATCACTGAGAACGGGGTCTCAGAGAAGATGATGTGCACAGAACTCTGTGATGACTGGAGGATACAGTATTACAAGGGTTACATCAATGAGATGCTTAAAGGTAACAAGATCAAAAATGAGTAAAGGGATGGGTCACCCAAAAATGGAAATTTTGTCATCATTTACTCATCCTCATGTTGTTTCGAACTAGTATGATTTCAAAAGATCTTTTGAAGAATGTTTAAACTGTTTTTGTCCATATAATGGAAGTCAATGGGGTACAAAACAATATTGGACCCCACTGTATGGACAAAAAAATATCTTCTTTTGTGTTCTACACAAGAAAGTCAGGTTTGGAATGACTTGATGGTGTGTAAATGATAACAGAATCATCACAAATTATACTGTATTTTATTTGTTGTTAACCTGCAGCTATCAGGGATGGAGTGAATGTGAAGGGCTACACCGCTTGGTCCCTTCTGGACAAGTTTGAGTGGGATGAGGGCTATTCAGAGAGGTTCGGCCTTTACTATGTGGAGTTCAGGAACAAAAATAAGCCTCGCTACCCCAAGGCCTCTGTTCAGTTCTACAAACGCATCATTAAGTCTAATGGATTTCCCAATCAGAGAGAGGTACATCTATTTTGCCCATTATGAGTTACTAAAAAAAAAAAAAGAATGAAAGACATACAGTAATCACTGAGTCCTAGAGATATATAAAAGTAACAGTTTCTTTCTTCCTCTTCTTACGTTTTCTTTTTTAACATGTTGTCAATGTCAATTTTATGCATTGCAAGGACTCCTACTAAACCATAAATACACAAATATATATATATATATATATATATATATATATATATATATATATATATATATATATATATATATATATACACACATACACACACATACATATTTATGTATACATATAAAACACAAAATACAATACCTAAAAGACTACAAAACTGTGGCAGGAACCAAATCACATACCACACACACATAGTTAAATAATAAAAGCCATTTTTAAGGAAAGTGCTGTTTGCTTGCTGATTAACATTTTGAATGAACTGATTCTGCTCCAGATTGTTTGACAGCCGTCTTGCGGTACTATTTGGATTAGAGCATCTGTTTTGGTATTGAAACATGCTATTTAGAGTCAATGAAATATTTGCGGAGAACATTTCCAATTAAATAGCTGTTTAGGGAGAATACACCAACAACCTCATTTGGTTATCTACCAACAAAACAGTCTTGGAAAACCCCCAAGATTAGGATGCAATTAACATATAAATGGTATTTTCTAATTATTTTTCTGTCGCCTTATATTGAACAAACTTCAGTTGCCTTGGACATGTTCCAAATGTTTATTTTCAGATGATACAAAACATCTAAACCATTTTATACTTAACTCTTTATATAATCTATTTATTAAAGGTGGTGTAATTAACTGAATTAAACAGTCAAGTTAAATATCATATAAAAAGTCGGTTTATGGAACAGGATCCTGAAAGGAGTGCTCATCTGCGCAAGCCTCTATCTGTAAGAGAACAGTATGAATAAATGAGACAATGACTGTATGCTCTGAATCATCATCATTGGCAGGTTGAGAACTGGAAAAGAAAAGCTACAGAGACTTGCTCCACCAGCAATCAGCTCCTGGCTGCAGGTCAGTGGATCATTGATTTGAACTTAGTTGAAGAACCGGGGCAAACAAGGAAAAATTCCATTTGTTGATCACAGACTAAAAGAAATAATCATGTAGCCTTTAATCAAGAACAAATTCGATGGGAACAAATTCCTCTTGAACAGTACATGAGAACATTCCTTGTCTTCATCTGGATCTCCACTGTTTTATTATGCTAACCTCATTTGTGGTTTGACTAGGTTTCTGCTTAGCCATTAGTGTCCATAGGGACTCGGTATGCTTACCATGAGAACGGATTGACAAAGACTTTTGGGGAGGTCTGAAACAGACTGAGCTGAAACCTCTAATGGGATTTTTCTTTGCTTACCCCTCCAGCTAGAAGCAGATCCAAGGAAAAGAAAGATCATGTAGAGATGCCAAAGGTTTGGCCAGTGCATGACGAAGTTTAGACACTAGGGTACATATAGAAGCAACTTGTTCTTTTCTTTTCAGCTTGGAAAACTTCTGACAAAGTCTTTAAAAAAACCTCAGAATGACTATGTGGTGTAGTTGGGTAAAAAGAACATTAAGCAACTCCAGTTCTGGCTTACTCTGATCTTGGGAAGCTGAAAAGTCTTCAGGGGCCATATTCTACAAGCTTCAGTGAATGATGTTAAAATGGCTCCATAAGTACATAATATTCTTATTTAAATGTCACCATAAAGAAATAACCAGATCAGCTATTGGAGCACCTTTGGTTAAAGGGCCAATACACACCGCAAAGCCTCAATTCATTAGGACAAGCTATAATAGAGTACAACAGTGCTCACCCACTTTTCATGGCCTTGGTTCAGAAAGTTATGTTTCCCATTCATTTTACTTTCTTTCTTTTTCAAAGAGTTATAGGCTATGAACCAAACCAATCAGCAAAAATGCTAATTATAACATTACAAACTTGATTTGAACAAAAAAGTATTTGAACATTGGGCAAAAACACAAAGGTACAAGACAGAGGTTTTTTTTGGCATGCTTTGCTTGTTTCAATTCTCTGATTGGATAATGTAGGTTTTCACCAGAAAGTACTAGTTTAAAAAAAAAAAAAAATAAAAATAAATGTGGGCTGATGGCTTCAACAAAATAATATATCATCAATGAACAACTTTGTAGTTTGTCCTTAAAAGTTTACAAGTTATCATTAAAAATAATTGATTTTTTTTTTTTTAACCTGTGAGACTGTTGCACACTATTATTATTATAAATGACATGCTATGTTGTCAAGGTTTAATCAGGTGCAAATTCATAAGTCACAATGACATACTGCTTATGGACTGGCGACCAGAAATTCAATCAACATAAACTTGATGAACTGTCTGCCGCTTTGAATAGAGCTTGCTTTGCTGAAGTTTTGATTATAAGCAAATAATCATCTGATAATCAAGATTTGGAAATCCTTTTAATCAGAACCTTAAAATGTTGCTTTTGATAATACTCTTAATAATATTTTGATGAATCAAGCTGAAATAATGTATGTGCTGTATAATCCTCAAACAAACAGCCAATCTAAGTATAAAACTAAAAGGATGCTTGATGTGGATGGATGCCCTTTTGCTTATAACTCAGTTGACTGTGCCGCTTTATTGTGAGCTTACACAGCAGCCCTCAAAGGGTTAATGTGTCCTACTGCCATCCTAAGATTATTTCTCTCTCTTCATTAGAGGAACAGCGGAATACGGCTGCCAATATTCTAAGGCTTATTCATGGTAAGCCATCACACACACACACACACAATAGCTAGAAGAGAACTATATTAACCCTTTGAGTGCTCCGTAACGCAAAAGCAGTGTGAACCTGGGCTATGCTAATATGTTTGGTCTGATAAACACATTTGTGTATACATTTCAGATCCTTTAACCAGCCACATGGAGATGGTGACCGAGGTTGTGGTTCCCACAGTGTGCACCCTCTGCATTTTGATCAGCGCTGTCTTTCTCATGTTCCTACTCCGCAAACGAAACTAACTTACTTTTTTTTTTAAAGGAAACGAACTGAATTCAGCCCTTGTTTCTTGGTTAATACTGTTTGCGAAGAGAAGGTTAAGGACACTATGCTGAATTTAAATGATATAGGCAAATAGTCATCTGCTTTTGGAAATTATTTTTCTCTATGTAGACAAAACTTGTTGTCTTAAACCCTGTTGAAGCTTAAACTTCTGCAAACTGAAGTGGTTGCATATACACTGCTATTCATAAGTTTGGGGTCTGTAAGTTTTTAAGAAATTTATATTTTTATTCAGCTAGGATGCATTAAATGGATCAAAAGTGATAATAAAGATGTAAATGCTACAAAAGTTAAAAAAATTTTTTATTTCAAATAAATGCTTTCTATTCATCAACAAATCCTGAAAAAGTAACAAGGTTTCCACAGAAATATTAAGCAGCACAGTTATTTAAAATTGCAATATTTCACAATACTATTTTTGTATTATCAAATAAATGTAGCACTTTGATCATGACTCTTCTTTAAAAAACATTTAAAAAATGACCCCAAACTTTTGAAAAGTATTGTGCATAAGCAAATTAAAACTACTGCATAAAAAATTTAATAAATAAATATGACATTTGACATGACATTTTCTGTGAGTTCATTTCTATGATATGGAGTCTTACCGGTGTTAAGTGAAGCTGATGAGACTACAGCTCACCATGGTCCTGTAGTAAGACATCTTCTCACTTTCTCCATTCACAGACTCATCTAGGGGTACATCTGCATGTGTGTGACGAGAATTTAAAATGTCATGTTTTTTTTTTTTTTTCAATTAACTCAACAACAAGACATAAAACTAGAACAGCAAGTGAAAAAAAATAGCTAGTGACTTCACCTAAGTCAAAACTAATGTGGTCTACTAGAGGCTTGTCACTGAGATACAATGCTGTCTTGACTTCCTTTGACCCCTGTCCACTGGACACCTCCGTAGCCCAAGAGAACGGTTGCTCCCTGAGAATAACATAAATATTAATTTATAGCTACAAATATCATTATTCTGTTCAATAAATCTTACATCAACTGGAAGAATTATGACAGCTCATACGAAATGCAGCAAATACTCACTTCTCATAAAAATAGCTAATAAGCGCAGGTTTAATTTGCAGCTGGAAGACATGGTCCTCATCATAGTTGGATGTTTTGTAGTATTGCAAACAGGACCTGATATCAAATATCATGGTTAGAAACATGTAAGATCTAACAACTTCCATCTGTTTAATTCTCTTTGCTATGCACCATCCCCAATGCAATCAAGGGCTCTGCAGTGCTCTCTGAAGGAAAAAAAAAACAAGTGTCCTCTAAATCATAAATCATAATTTCATGTGAAACAAAAGGTTATGATATATTATTTCTCTACATTTAGAATCACCATTTGGTTAATATATAATTTTCGGAAATAGCAGGAAGCTCACTGAGTGAAAAGGAAGAGGCGATCATGAGGAAGACTGAGGAAAGTGCTACAGGTGCCCAGGATCTCCAGTAGATGGTGCAGTTTCCTCACTCTTATCACTTGCTCCTGCAGGTCCTCTTCTGTGTCCAAGTAGTATCTCTAAAAATTACAAATAAAATGTATAAACAACCCCAGTACATGCTAGTATTTATCTAAATCGTAGGAAAAAAAATTTAAAAGTAAAGTTTCCTACCAAATAGTTGAGAGTTGTAAGTTCCTTTCCTAAAAAAGAATAACGTAAGAATTACATCTTCAATCTGCTTCTCAAAGAGAATCTAAAACCTAACATTTTATTTAGGTAATTAACAGATGAAGTGAACTATAAACCAAAAAACAGCTAGATTTGAAATTTGAAAATGTATGTACCAACAAGGTAGTTGATGAAGTCTTTCCTGATCTTGTCCAGGCCGAGCTCTAGCAGCATATTAGCGGGTGTGAGGCCAGTGAGAGGCATGGCATCTATCTGCTGCTGGTACGACTGCAGGATCAGCTTACTGAGAGTGCTATTGCTGTCTTTGTGGATCTAAAGAAAACAGTACCCTCATTACATAATTTTAAAATATTTATGCTGAAAAAAGGATACAAATTTTAGATCATGTTTATTCACAATTGTTAACCAAAAAAAATCTTTAGTGCATTTAAATAGACATGAAGATGCACACACCCATGGTTTGATTTTACCAAGTTTCACTGCTTTGACAACAATTTTCATGCATTCTGTTATGTCTTGATATGAAGTTACGCCTATGAGAAAAAAATATTAAATTTGGTTTCAGTAAATATGTTTTACTGTATTTTGTGAAAATTCCCAAAGGTAATATTTACTCTTCCTCATCTTCTCCCACAGTTGTTCTGTAAAGTCCAGGTCTCCTCTCTCAATCACCATCGAGCTGAAGGCTGCTATAGCATCTGTCTTAGCTTTTTGTTTCTGGTATAAAAGATAAAATGGATAGTTCACACATAAATTCAATTAAATTGCCATTGTTTACCCATTCATTCATTCATTCATTCCAAATCTTTAAGAATCTTTCTCCTTTAGTGGAACACAAAATGAGAATTTACCTAACAATATATAATAAAAGTGAATGAAGAATTGTGCTGTTTAATATTATATTATTAAATTTACCTCAGACGCTTTGGCAGTGTGTCCTGGTGCTCCTTGTCCAAAATTCTCAAGCTCTAAAACAAGGGGGAAAAACAGCTTCATAAACCAGCAAATTATCTCCCTCAAACTGCACATGCTACACTTGAAAGCAAAAAATTCAAGGACTGACCATCAGCAGCATTTATATCTATTTATGGTTTCTTGCTATGTATACAGCACAAATTAATCAGTACAGCTGCTATACCCTCAATGAGTGCTCTGGTCAGGTCCACTGCGGACTGAGTCTCCATTGGTTCCAACCACTCAGTTTCTCCTGTTCTCAAACCTTCTGCTAGAGCCTAGTCAAATGTTTTAAAACAAAAACAATAAATGCTGATGGCATGATAATTACTATATTATAATTACATATTAACAATATAATGTAATGTAACATATACTATATACCGATAAACATTTCTCGATCTAGAATAAGACAAGTTTATTATAGTAAGTTATTTTTTTATTTATGATTTATTACAGAAAATCATTGTTATAGTTAACTAAATCTATTTAAAATACTTTTCATTAACTGAAACAAAGCTGAAACAACATAAAATATAAATATTACACAACAACCTAAACTTAAAATTAAGTTAAAATTACATAAATTAAATTAAGTTAAATAGAAATTAAAAAAATAAATAGAATGGCAAAAGCATATAACAAAATTACTAAAACCCTTTTTAAAGCCCTAAAATTAAAATGACACCTGAAAATCTAAAAAAAAAACACCAAAATAGTATATAAATAATATTAAAATTACACTGTATAGGACACATAATTTATTTCCAACACTTACCAGAAGGAACTCCATCTCTTTATAGGTCTGATACAATGGACTCCTTATGTCTCCAACTGCAACTTTGATATTCTGTAAATAGGAAAAAAATGCTAAACAAATCACTTAGTAACCTCAAGAGGCAGTATGATCAAAACTTGGGACTAATTGGGACTAAAGTATCAAAGGCGACTGGATGCTGACCAGAGATGCTTTAGAAGACAACGGAGGACACTCCAATACTTTCTCCACATTGTTCCATGTGAGACTCGCTATTACACTGCTCTGGGACTCAAACATCATGCTCTCCTCTTTTAAGGAGCAAAACAGGTTGTACTGGGCATAGCCTTTGGTCGCCACCTGAAAAAAAAAAATTTAATAAAAAAAAATTACAATACTTTTAACAGAAACCAAGTAGTGAGAAACCTATAGGAGCTAAATGACAAAAAAATCTTACTGTAGAAGCGTGGTGTCTTTTCTCATGCTCTTGTTTAAGCTCATCCAGTGTGGTGAAAGAGGTTTCATCTCCTGTTGGACCTGCAGAACATTTGGGAAAGGTTTTTTCACTCTTTATGGGCATTTATCCCTTTGAATAATGCATGAGTAACAAATAAGTGCTACTACCTTTGCAACTGACTGTATACAGTTTGACACCACTGGTTTTGCTCCCACTATAGACAGTTTCTACGCCAAGCCAGGCAGTGGCACATGGGTCCAATTTGTCACAACGGACCCATAGAGGGTGCAGAGTCCCTGGGGCTTCCACCTGGGGCATGTTGGGGTTTTGAGCCATGGTGTACCAAGACAATAGCTGCCTAGTAAAAGAAAGTGAGTAAAAATAATTATTTGCTCAGCTTTCGTGAGGGAAAAAGAATTCTTCAATTGTACTATATTGCAACAAGCAGCTTCTTTCACCTTGCTTTCATGACAGAGAGAGGCTGAGGCCCTAGATCTTGCTCCACTTTAAAAAGAGTTTCTTCAACAACACTGGTGTCAGCTGTAGTTTCTGTATCTTCTGGTTCACACTTTGGTTGCTTTTCATTAAATAAGTTAACATGTTATGTCATGTTTAGTGTAAATAGGAATAGCACATACTATGTATATGAGGCCATCATAAACTAACTTACTGCTTTCTCACAGACAAAGATAGGCTGATTTCCACCGATTATGTTGTGCAAAAGTTCTTCCTTCTCCACCAGTAGTACTGAAATATCATCCTGAAATCAATAAATAAACAAATAACTTGTTTTTCGATACGCATGACTGAACATCGTTTCTATTCATCTGCACACATTTTAGTTTTACCATATACGTGCAGTTCTCTTTATTTTCATCTTGACACAACCTTAAACAAGCAAAAAAAAGAAATATAAGATAAACATATGAATTACACATAACAAAAACATGACAGATATGCCAATTATTCAAGTTCAGTCAATCGTAATAAAAAAGAAAGGTACAGTAACTCACTTCAGAAATTTAACAAATGCGTTGGCGTCCGAAACTATTTTTGATCCCATTCCCCTCGTTTTAAAACAAAATATATATTTAATTACCAAATTCTATACGTTTGAATGAAAAACATACAGGATTCAAAACTATTTGATTACAGCGCGCCTAATATACGTCACGAGGGTTACGACGCAGGCGTCCTTTTGCCACGCCTATTCCTGTTAAAAAAATAATATTCAACAAAAAAGTTTATTTTATTTTATTATTTTTTTACAATATTATTTTAAACCTAGATAAAACTAATGAAATACCAAATACATTTCTATGAATATAATATTAAGTCACTATTTGAATGAATTACTGAAAGTAGATCCATATGACCCATCCGCCAGCTTCCACTACTTATATAGTGCCAAAACATACTGCCACGTTTATTACTTTATCGCATGTATCTTATTACAATTCACTGTAATTAAAATCATAAATGATACAAATGATTTTATAATTAAATCTAGATCATGTTTATAAAAATAAGCTAATGACTAAAATGAAGCACAGGCTTGGGCGGAAGTGACATATGTCGGATGGATATGCAAGTACCGGTGGAGTGCTTCATTCTTCCTTTTCTTCCGTGGCCGCCATCGAGTTAGGAGCGTGGTTCCTGGCGAGCCGTGAAAACTTACAATAATGGTGAGCACAGAGAAAAAAAATTTCACCGCCTTAAGTGCGTTTTCAATAAAGCTTCTTCGTTATATTGTTTTACGTACATATAATTCATCAGCAGTTGGTTTTTGGATGAAATATTGCACGTTAGCTTCTATGCTTGCACTAACAGCGGCTCTCGGGAGCCATTTTGATCTAGTGCGGCGTGTATACACGTGTAGTCATGGTTTGGCAGCTGACTCCGTTTAGAGGTTATTACCTCGAAATTCAAACACGATTTTAAAGAAATTCTATTCCTTCCTTTTGGAAACCCTAATACCTAAAGAGAATTTAACAGCCTTGAGATCGTATGTAAGAACATATTTGGAAACGTTAGCTTGCGTGTTGTGGCCTAGTAAGTTATTAGGTTTGAACGCAGACACTTCAGTTTAGGTGTGCAATAGACAAGTATTGATCATTCACTTTAAAATAACAATGTCGTTTATTCTTTCTCGTGATCGTAAAAAGAACATTAAAAGGAAGTCATACAAGTTAGATCAACCTCAGGATAAGCAAATAACAACACGGTTGATTTTACGCTTAATAATCACTTTAATTTGCAGCAATTTCCTACTATACTTAATCTATAGTTAAATGTTTTTCACATTATTATTAAATTTTTTTTTTTACCTCTGTTTTTATCTGGTACTCTTGCTATGATGGTGTAATTTGCGTCCTACTCTGTGTTCAGTGACAGTTGCCTGCTGTCTCATGCTGGCACAGAAGGCTGATGAAAACAGAGACTGAGCAAGATTCAATGTTATAACTGATGATTAAACTTGTAAATGGAAATACCTTAAGTTATTCATACCTCTGTTTTTGTTGTTTTAGGCTTGTGCCCGACCGTTAATCTCGGTCTACTCCGAGAAAGGGGAGACATCTGGCAAAAATGTGGTTCTGCCTGCAGTGTTCAGGGCTCCCATCCGCCCTGATGTTGTGAACTTTGTGCATACCAACATGCGCAAGAACAAGCGCCAGCCCTATGCTGTCAGTGCACTGGCCGGTGAGTGTTTTAAATACATGGTTGAAATGTCAATTCAATGATGACGTTCCACTTCAAGGTCCGTGTTTCTGACGACTGATTATGTTGGAAGTTCTGAGAGACATTTGTCTGTCTGTGATATTTTGTCATGGTATAACATGATCAAATATAACTCCAAAATGTGTGTCGTTTCAGGTCACCAGACCAGCGCTGAGTCCTGGGGCACAGGAAGAGCCGTGGCCCGTATCCCCCGTGTGCGTGGTGGTGGTACCCACCGCTCTGGACAGGGTGCTTTCGGAAATGTATCCTGAACTATCGCAACATTTACTTGAACAACTTGTCAAATCTTGATTATAAGCAACCCTTGCTGTGATGGTGTAATTTGCGTCTTACTCTATGCACAGTGACAGTTGCCTGCTGTCTTATGCTGGCGTGGAAGGTTGACGAATATTAAGACTGAGCTGGTTCACAGATACACATTTAAAAATTAAGGCCTGTTCACACAAACGCAAATGTTCAGCATCGAAATTTGATCTGATTTTCGCATGAGATTTGTTTGTTTGAACCAATGAGTAAAAAACAGCAGACGGGAAATGCAGTGGTTTACCCCAGTTACTATGATACACAAACGGCTCTCTGCAACTTTGTTTCTAACCCATTTATCACAAAGTTAGTCAAACAGAATTTACTTGTTTTCAAAGCAGTTCAGATTTTTGTATTCACTATGGTGATTTATTAAATAATGCTCAAAAAGAAGAGCACAGACAAGAGAGCTGGTTCAGGATTCTTCCTCTGCTGTTCGTGCCGACAAAACTTTATGTAACAGCAGCAGCTCTTGGCATGTGACCAAAAGTGCAAAATTGTTGGCCGGTTTTCTTTTGTAGTGCAATGGAAAAAACATTAGAGCAGCTTTCTGTGAAGGGGAAGTCGCATTGATGACATGCAAATGTTTGTATCGTCTGAACGGACACATTAACAGCCATTAATTCAAATCAACATGCTTAATGCATCAAATTTTCTTACTGAATATTCAACTTTGTGTGGACAGGCCCTTTAGTGAGAAATGTTGACCCTTGACTTCACTGTAGATGTGCCGTGGTGGCCGTATGTTTGCCCCCACAAAGACCTGGCGCCGTTGGCACCGCAGGGTCAATGTTAACCAGAAGCGTTACGCCATCTGCTCTGCCCTGGCTGCCTCTGCTCTGCCTGCACTGGTCATGGCCAAAGGTAAGTGAACACATTGTGTCCAGTTCTTCATAATCCTTTCATTTACTACAAGTTGGGGGTCTCCCTTATAATTACAGTGCCTGTATGCACTGTATATATTATGTGGGTTGCCATTTATTGGCATTCTGCTTTCAATTCAGTGCTAAAGAAACCTCAGTTTGCAGAAGGGCCGAACCAAACTATTGGTTTTTCCCTTTCGAAGGCTGGGCACAGCAATAAATATAGAATATTTGCTATTACCTTAAACTTTTTTGGGTTTCACTGTCTTAAAACAAATGGCAAATGTTTCAGGTCACCGCATTGAGGAGATTCCTGAGGTCCCACTTGTTGTTGACGATAAAGTTGAAGGATACAAGAAGACTAAGGAGGCCGTGCTTCTGTTGAAGAAGCTTAAGGCATGGAATGACATCAAGAAGGTGAGCTACTTTCAAACTCTGACTTAAAATGTTGCGCTTTACCAGCATGAACTCTCTTTGATGCATATTTCTGGTCTCTAGGTTTATGCCTCTCAGCGTATGCGTGCCGGTAAGGGTAAGATGAGGAACCGAAGGCGTATCCAGCGTAAGGGACCGTGCATCATCTACAACGAAGACAACGGTGTGACACGAGCTTTCAGAAACATCCCTGGTACGAGATCTTGTATTTTGCGGTTGCTTCACGTGAACACACTTTAAACATGATGATATCCACTTCTGGTCCGTGTTTATGAATCATATGATTTCAGTGGAAGGTCTGATCCTAACCTTGTTTCACGCAAAATTTGTTGATCCAGATGATTGCAAAGTCATTAACCATGAGGTCTCTTTTCTCAGGCATCACACTGCAGTCCGTGAGCAGACTGGACTTGTTGAAGCTTGCTCCAGGTGGACACATTGGACGCTTTTGCATTTGGACTGAGGGTGCATTCCGTAAACTGGATGACCTCTATGGCACTTGGCGCAAAGCCTCCTCCCTTAAAGTGGACTACAAGTGAGTTCCCTTACCCTTCGTTCTTATCCTTGTCTGGTTGTGCGTTGAACAACAGTGATGAGCTTATACTTTACAGTCCGTGTTTTTGAACACCATGATAATATCAAAGGTCTGAGTGAAAAATAAGGTGGTCTGGAACCCCACTTGATCAGATGCACACCTAGATATTAAAATGTGTAGATATTGAACAAACTTTTGGACTTACTTTCTTATCATGTTCCAGCTTGCCCATGCACAAAATGAACAATACAGATCTGCACAGAATCCTGAAGAGCGAGGAGGTCCAGAAGGCACTTCGTTCTGCTAAGTAAGTTTTGGTTACTTTGCTCATCTATATTGCCAACATATCATTGCAGTGATGAGATTCCTACTTCAGGTCCGTGTTTCTGACTAATGATTGTATAGGAAGTCCTGAGCCATCTTGCTTTGAAACTCAAAGACTTGTACTGTATACTACAAAAAATATAAGTAGGGTAACAAGTTCTTTATGCAATTGTAGACACAAGATTCATCGCAGAGTGCTCAAGAAGAACCCTCTGAAGAACCTGAGAGTGATGATGAAGCTCAACCCCTATGCTAAGTCAGCCCGTCGCCGTGCTATCCTGGCACACAAACCTGAAGTAAGTACCCTCATGGCCCACAAGTGTCACTATAGTCTGATAAACATGCTAAGCAATTTGTAAATTTGTTTGCAGATCAAGGCCAAGATGTTGAAACCCAAGAAGAAGAAGGTTGTGAAGAAGGCCAAGGCCAAGAAGCCTGCAGCTGCTCCTGCTCCAGCTCAAGCTTAGACCTCATGAACAGAACAATGGAGTTCACAAATAACTTTCAAATAAAACAGCTGTTGAAAATTCTGATAAAGCTGTCCTTTTTAATACACTGCATACAACTTAAGCACTGGCACATTCCATCAGTTGTCATCTGTTAAATAAATCTTTTATTATAATATACAAGTTTGTATAAGTTATGACTGATTTTCTCTCACTTTGTGAGTTAAAGGCTGCAAATTCACCACTGAAATAAAGCAGAACACAAAACGTTACAATGAAATAATGTAACCACGTCAGGGGTAGCTGATAGTGCAGTCATAAACCTTGAAATTAAGAGTTTAAAAAGTATAACATGATTACAGCAAGTTAACATTTAGACGGATCCATAGCATTTAAGTTTTTGCAGTGTAACTTCAGCCTTTGATAGCTTTTGCAATTAACTTTAAATTTTGTAGTAAGAAAAAATAAAATACATTTTTGCAATACTGGTCTTATGAATGCTATCAGCATTTAACAACCAATATTTGGCAGAACAAATTTCAAGCAACCTATTGGAGCCGTAATGCATTGTTAATTACAGCGGTATGCTCATTAATACCCAAGACAACATCTAAAATAAAGAGGAGTGTGTTCAAGAGGGCAGTAGTTTGCTGTTGGCCTCTGGACTGCCTGGTAGGGTGGAACTGGAGATGTTGCAGGTGCGGAAACACTAAATGGCTGGCGTAGAAAAAGATGGCTGCTCTCACATTCCCACGCTGTGAGTTGGAGTTGCTGGCTGGTTTAGCCCAATGGTGCTGCATAACCAACCAGCAAAGTCAACCTCCTCTGCCTCTGAGTTCTTTATGAAGGGATGGACCTGGAAAAATATGATTAGACGTTTGATGCATGAGGTGCATTCATAGGAAAAATATATACATAAGTATTGAAAGAAAATGATTGTTCCTACCATCAGTTGCTTGAGGTCTGCTCTTTCTGCTGGATTTTTGATTAAACTGCAGAAAACACAAAAAAACAGTGAGCGACAGAATTAAAAATGTTAATACATTGGTCTGTCTAGTACGGAGACCCTAAGAGGACATGGAGATGAAAAAATATTAAATGAGACTCAAATTTTCTGCGTTCTCTTGCAAAACTTGCATTCACCGGAGAACCCCAAACTAATTTTAGTTCAACCACTAGATGGAGCAGCAAGCACCACTGAAGAAGAATTTGTGCAATTAGAAGATGATTTTATCCAAAGCAGCTTTCACTGCACTCTGCATAGGTGAGCTACGGTGCAGTTTTGCTTACCATTTGTTAACAAACTCTTGAAATTCTGCACCAAAGATGCTTGGTAGCTTGGGAGGTGGCTGAAAAAAAAAGAGAAACAGCTCCATTAAGGCTAAGTGAAGCAGCCAATAAATTCTCACTTTAATTAATGCACTGCCATAAAATTGTTTAGTGGTCTTTTAAGCACCACTGAAAGCTTACTTCATTGACAATATAGTCAAGCAGCTCAAATATAGCCATGGGTGGTCTGCTGTCTGGACCGTATGCTGAAAACCGATTAAAAATAAAATCACTTTATTATATATTATAGTCTCAGAAACACCTCTAACATAAGTTACAGGATAACAAACAGACACTCACAGCTGCCGGGTCGACCAGGAGGCCTGGGTTTAGGGGAGGAGTCGCTGGCCGAGGGGTCCCCCTCAAGGGGCTGACCAAAGATTTGCTCCAGCTCTTTGGCATCAGGTGGTGGGATAGGGAAGCGTCCAATAGCCATCTCCACCAGAGAGAGACCCATGCTCCATATGTCAGACTGGACAGAGTAGTGAGTCCCTTGAAGGCGTTCGGGCTACAGATGGACACAGAGATAAAAGGAGAAGGATCATAGAGAGAGGAAATGAACATTATCATAAAGGAAGCCATGTGATGAAAAACAGGAGCCTGAACAAACAGATGGCTGCACTGAGATACTCCAAATCAAACATCCAAGGATTCATGTCCTGGCTGAAGAATTAAACTGACAAAAGATTGTTTTAAAGAATATACACTGATCAACCAGAACATTAAAACCACCTGCCTAATTTTGTGTCCTGTGGTATCTTTGAAACCAAGACATTAGCAGAAGATCCTTTACATTCTGTAAGTTGCAAGGTGAGGCCTCCATGGATTGGATTTGTTGGTCCAGCACATCCCACAGATGTGAGGCAACACTTCATCAAGTTCCTCAAGCCATTCCTGAACATTTTTTTTTTTTTTGTAGTATGGCAGGGTGCATTGGGCACCAGTTCACCAATGGTTGTCCTTCCTTGCACCACTTTTGGTAGATATTAATCACTGCATACCAGGAACACCCCACAAGACTGACCCAGTTGTCTAGCCATTACTATTTGGCCCTTGGCCCTTCCAAAACATGAAATTCAAGAACTGACTGTTCACTTGCTGCCTAATATATCCCACCCCTTGACGGGCGCCATTGTAACAATCAATGTTATTTACTTCACCTGTCAGTGGCTGTAATGTTGTGGCTGATCAGTACAGTTGTGGTCAGAATTATTAGGCCCCTTGGTAAATATGAGCAAAAAAGGCAGTGAAAATAAATCTGCATTATCATTTTGGTATTTCATTCAAAAACTTCCAACCTTTCATTTTAAGTATGAAATCCTCTTTTAATAATTTTTTTTTTTCTCCAATACATGTTGGCCACAATTATTAAAAACCTTTTTTTATTACTTTTTTATGAATCAAATATCTCTGAAGCATATTACCAACACAGAAGGGTGGCTAGGAACATGAAATGGACTTACTGTTTCACAGATGTATAAATATGAGCTAACACAAAGGCCAAATTCCAAATTCATAATCATTCATCAGAATGAGTAAAACCAAAGGATCACAGCTGGAAAATTGCAGAAATTATTTGAGCCTTGGGGTCAGAAAGCCTTAAAAAAAAACATCAAACAGCACTTACGTTTCAAGAAAAAATATTCTGCTCTCATTCGAAAACAAACTCCAGCATATTCAGTTGCCAGACACTACTGGAACTTCAAACAGGTGCAAACAGATTAAATTAAAAAAGAACTTTTTGGCACACATGAGAAGGGATTCACAGGTAAAAAAAAACTACCCCATGCCCACCATTAAATATGCTGCTGGATAAAATGTTGTGTGCCTATATTTTTGCTGGAGGACCTGGGCATCATGTTCAGATACATGGCATTGTGGATTCTATGGATTCAAAACTCTGCTAGAATTATTGTAATGGGCCGTGGTTGGATCTTCTATCAGGAAAATAATCCAAATCAACACAAATTGGGTCACTGAGCACAAAATGAAGGTTCTGCTATGGCCATCACAGTTCCCAGACCCGAACACTGTAGAAAATGAGTGGGGTGAAATGTAGAGGAGAGGCACCTCGGCATTTGAAAGATCTGGAGAGATTCTGTATGAAGGAATGGTCAAATCTCTTGTCAGGTGTTCTCCAACCATCAGGCATTATAGGAGAAGACTCAGAGCTGTTATCTTGGCAAATGGAGGTTGCAAAAAGTACTGAAGAAAAGGGTATATTAGTGAATACTAGTGAAAAACATTTAATTCATAATGAGATTTTCCCCGTTTTCAATTGTTTTACTTCAATGAAAGATTAGATTTATGAAAGATCAAAAGGATAAACAACGCAGATTTATTTCCACAGCCTTCTAAATATTCTGACCACAACTGTGTATATACCTTGAATTATAATATGTAATATTATATTAACATGGGTCATCATGGGTCATTTTTTTAAATAAAATATTAACATATATGTTATACTACAATGGGTCATTTTTTAAAGAACTCAATGGGATGTTAGTAAGAAGATTAGATCGAATTGGTATTTTTGTTGGGAATAAACTTACAGACATGTAGGACCTGGTGCCCACGAATGAATTGGCCATGGAGTCAATGAGCTGTCCACTCACACCAAAGTCACACAGCTTGATCTCACCACGCGAGTTCACCAGTATGTTAGATGGCTTCACGTCTGCAAGACAAGGGCAATGTCTTCCCTTCAGTACATACAGTGTCAACAGCAAAAGTAAATGAACAGATATCAGTCTGATATAACACGACACCAGTCACCTCTGTGCATAATCTTGTGTTTCTCCCTCAGATAGGACAGGCCTTTTATCACCTGCATGAATAGAAAGGAAACAGGTCCAGAAACATTAAGCGCTGTGCTTTAGCCTAGCTTTCTGGAAACAGTCCAGAAGAGACCACTAAGGATATTGTTGAGAAAGGTGGCAGAGATACCAACCGCAATGCTAACTTTGCCCAGTATTTGTTCTGGGATCTTGCCTGCTTTCTTCAGGCACTGGTCCAGCGAGCCGCCATCCTACAGTAAAAGATTTGGGTAACACTTTACTTAAAGCCTTTATGTATAATGCATTATAAAGGGTTATTAAATGGCATAATGCATTATCATTATTCATAATGTGTGTTGTAATACATTATACTTTGTTGGAAATAATTATAACTGAATTTAAAATGCATGGTGTAACAATGAATTGATAAGTGTTATAATGTATTAACTGTAGTTACAATTATTCATAAGATTGTACAATGCATTATAAGGTGCATTACAAGGCATAATTAATGCAGTAAAACTACTTTTATAACACATTACACAAAGGCTTACCAAGATTTTGATGGATTTTTTTAAAATTCAGCAATACTTACAAAGCATCTATAAAAGCAAAGGTAGTGTTTTTAAGGATACTGAAAGGATGCTGGAAAGATAAGATGAAATATTTATATTTTATTATATTATATAAAATGAACATATATATTTTTGAAAGAAGTATCTTATGCTCACCAAGGCTGTATTTATTTGATAAAAAAAATACAGTAAAAACAATAATTTTTTTTTTATTATTATCAAAGTTTAAAACAGTTATGCTGCTTAATATTTTAGTGGAAACATCTTTTTTCAGGATTCTTTGATGAATAAAAAGTTTAAAAGAACAGCATTTATTTGAAATCGTAATCTAAACATTATAAATGTCTTCATTGTCACTTTAGATCAATTTAATGAATCCTTGTTAATTAAAAGTATTAATTTCTTTTAAAAAAATCTTACTGACTTCAAACTATCCAACAGAATATGTATATTTATACTGGTGTATATATAGAGAGAGAGATGTAATCTCTCATATTCCTCTGTATTATGTTTGACACTGAGAGCAGAAAGTACCATGTTCTCCATACAGATGCTGATCTCTCCATCACTGTAGAAAGCTCCATAGAAGCCCACTATGTAGGGAGAGTTACACTCATGCAGCACCTGCAGCTCTCTGATGATCTGATTCCTTATTGCTGGCTTGATCTCTAGGTGGATCAACTGCATGAAAATAAGAAGAAGAGGGCTATATTATATGAAAAAGGTTGAAATCTAGTACTTTTAATAAAAACCAACCACTGAAATTGAAGAAACATTTGCATATTTTCTCTTTATATTAATGTTTTACATTCATACTGATGTTTACAATGTTGCAATTTTGTCTTCATAAGTGCAGGGCAAAGCATAATGCAGAAGCCTCATTAATTTCTCTCAGTACCAGGCAGAGCTTCTCTCTGTAATTGCCAGGGTGTCTGCATTTTATAGTTAGCTGATAAGGAGTTGCTTCTCTGCATGCATACTGTCAATTCTTTGTTTCATGTATGCTGTAAATGAGCTGTTTGGAGTTTGCGTGCGGACTGCACTTCAGCTTGTTTTCTTTCTTGGGCAGTCTCATATTAAGGATGATTTCTTTCATACACATAGTGGACTAATGGTAATTTGGCTTAAAAATTAGATTTCTTTCTTGGACAAGTTTGTTAGGAAAAGTGTCATTTGACTCTATTGAGTCAAGTGCAATTAGCGTCACTACATGCATTACATGTGCAATAAATGTCACGGTATCCATTCTGCATGCTAAGAACAGAATGTCATGCCTTATTGCTGTAATGTCTAACTTCTTCCAATCTATAAAAAGACATGATGACATGAATAGCTGATGCCTTCAAGAGATATTGGAGAGGCAGCACTGGCTCTGAGGCAAGCAGCTCGAAAACTGCATCCGATCGATTCAAGGCTGGTAATGACAATCAATGGACTTCAGTGACCTTTCTAGCATGCTTAAAGCTGAAACTAACACTCTCCCTGGTTGTAGCAGTTTGCTTTATCATAACATACCTTCCTAGCCATGATGAAGCCTGAGGGTCTGTGTAAGACCTTGAAGACCACTCCTCCGTTGCCTGCACCCAACTCACAAATCTTCTCAAAGTCATCATCTTTTAACTCTCCGACCTTCTGCTTCTGGGTAAGGAAAGCTTCCAGGCGTTTCTTCTGCTGCTCATCCAGCTCCAGTTCTTCCAGTTTCTTCTGCAGAGCTTCCAGATTTGTTCTAACACAGACAGAAAATGAATTTCATTTGTAAAGTGATGAAACAAAATGATTCAATCTACACCTCCTCTCTTTAACTGAAGCAAAAGCTTCAAATATTAATAATTCGTTTAGTAATTTTGTTAAAATATTATTTTTCCTAATAGATAATTATGCTAAATTATTTAATAAGGTTTTCTATTAGAATTTCTTTCAAAAAGTATTTTTTATTCATTACAGTAGCAGGACAGTTGTATCACTCTGACTACTTCCTGCCCCCCCAAAAATATCAAAATGAATTTTAAATCAGTAAATGAAATCATGGATATCACAGAGTGTGTATTTAAAGGGATAGTTCACTCAAAAATTAAAATATAGTCATGATTTATGCACCCTCGTGTCATTTCAAACCTGTATGAGTTTCTTTCTTATGTTGAACCTAAAAGAAGATATTTTGAAGAGTGCTGGTAATCAAACAGCTGATGGTTCCCATTGACGTCCATAGTATTTCTTTCCCTATGGAGACCAACAACTGTTTGCTTCTTCAAAATATCTTCTTTTGTGTTCAACATAAGAGGGAAACTCATACAGGTTTGGAACGATGTGAGGGTGAGTAAATTATGACAAAATTTTCATTTTTTGGGTGAACTATTCCTTTGATTCATTGTATGTATGCGTTACTTTTTTGATGTATTTTTAAATAAATTAATAGGACAAAAATGCATAATGTCACTGACACTGTCATTTAAATTACAGTCCAGTGTTGTTATTGTAAAAATGTTTAGTTAATTAAAAAGGTGAAAGAAAAATATTACATAACTTAAAAAAAAAAAAATAGAAATGTTGCCGTGAACTAAAATAAAATAAGGCTGAAGTACTAAAATGACTAACACTAAAATGATATAAAGATAAATGACAAAAGTACATAAAATAACTGAAAAAAAAATATTAATACATTCTGCAATAGTATATAAATAATACTAAAATAACACTGGTACAATCTTAGACATGCTTTATATATTATACATTAATATGTCTACAACAAGAATTCCTCTCTTGTGATCAGTAACAAGCCAAAGCTCTTGCATGCTGAAACATATTCCCATCCTTAAAGCAGAAAACGTAGGAATACCGAATAGGTTTATTGTACAATGTGTGTGGAAATGTAAGTGGTGAGGAGGCTTTATAACATCTTCTTCCTAAAGCTCTGTCTGAGGAAATAGGGAGTTCCTCTGAGCATGCGAACCTTTCCCTTGGCCCTGTTGTCATGGTGATGTATTTCCTTAGCTTTCTGCTGGAAGAGCGAACTTCTATGACCCTCCGCTCTCCATCCTCTCTGCATCTCCTCCAACAGTTCACTGTTGCATAACTGCATTTACCAGGTGCAATCATGAATGAATCTTCTTGTGTGCTCAAATGAACCAATTAAAAGTCTTATGATTACGATACTGATACTAATTAGGAATTATTTAAACATAATCTTAGGTTTCCTGCATCTCGTGATCCAGCTTTGATGCCACACATGTTGTAAACATCTGTGATGTGGGTGTATCTCATACTGTATGTTTCAGGACCATTGGACACCATGAGCCTCGAGGGATTTTAAGCACCGAGCTAATTCAGATGTAAAACATGTTGTTCTGCTCTTGAACAATGTTTCGGTCCACAACAAGTGACACTCACACATAAATTTACATCAAAGCTTGCTGATCACTCTGCAAAATATCGCAACATGCAAGCTCCAGGACAGACTGCACAACTCAGGTAGATGAGAACAGCACAAGTACTCCAGGATGTCTTTTGTCTCATCTATATGCAGAATGAGGCAAAGTGTTTTCATTTTTGACAGCAAGGCCAGATATAACCATGGTTACGAGGCTGCTGTGTGGGTGTAAGTGGGTGGCGTGGACACGCTGCGGTGGAGACGTGATAATGGTGAAGGACGCAGAAGATGCCAGAGTGGAGAAAAATGCTTCACAACTCAAACCTTGTGTTGCATGTAGGAGGCCTTATACAGAGCGGTTTCAGTCCATGCGAAGAGCCACAGAGGATATAAAGCAGCCCTACTGCCAGATTTTTTTCTGTTGGTCGAAATTTTGAACAGTAGTTCAAAAGTTTAATTGCTTTGCCAACATTTGGCCAGTTAAAATATATATATATATATATATATATATATATATTTAATTTTTATTTTATTACATTTTTAAAACAATACTAGTTTTTTATTTTGCAGTATTATCTAAAAAATATTTTTAATTAATATATTATAAAGATAATTATAAAACAAATAAAAATAACAATCTGATATAATGCATTGCAAAACATAAATTACTGATTTATAATTGGCAAAATTGGTTAATAAAATGCATAACAGCAAATTGGTTTATATATATTTGCAACAGCAATGCTGCATTTATTTAAACAAAAAGACCAGCAATATTGTGAAATATTATTACCATTTAAATTTGATCTGTTTTCTATTTTAATATATTTTATAATATAATTCATTCCTGTGAGTCATTACTCCAGTCTTCAGTGTCACATGATCCTTCAAAAACCAACCAATACACCACAAAAAAATTAAGTTTGCAAGGCAAGAATAAGGTTCTTTTTCCCACATTTTTTTCCACATAAACAAATGTTTTTTTTGTTTTTGTTTTTTTTCCACATTAATTGTTCTGGATTCTGTGTTTTAAAATTAAAATGAATCATCAAGAAGAGCATCTAATAAAATCAATTAATAACATTTTACAAATTCATTGAAAAGTGAATCATTAATTTAAAAAAGTATTTACAACATAATAATAAATTATTATTATTTACAGAGCATAATACAAAGCGAAAGGGTGTTTTTTGCAACAGTATTAATGTAGAATGTAGTGACAACGCAGCATGCTATGCTGCAACAACTTGTACGAAAGTAATAAATAATTCAATACTACTACACAGTTTTTAATTATTTAGTCTAACCTTTGATACACCATTATGTTTACATAAAAAGAACAGATTCTTTCTGAGGAAAGATACAAAAAGGGCATAAAAGTGAAGAGTAAAGCTGCTCATAGTTTGATATTCAAAACCAGAAAAGCTTTTGAAGGCCCAAGAGCAGTACTTTGAAGAATCATAACTTCTCTTCCTTTTTTCCTTTTGAGTTTTTGAAGAGGTGTGTGGATACAGTATGATCACACACAGGAAATAAGTGGTCGACTTCACATGCCGTGCACTGGAATGTGGATGTAAACACTAGGGAGCGCCGGGATCAGCTGAGGTTAGACAGAAGCAAACCATTTCTCTCTGGGGAGGAGCACAAAACCAGAGATTGTTCTGTGGTCAATATTTAACTACGCTCCATAAATCACTCCTGTGGATACATCTGTGCTGTCATCCTGTAAATCCACAATTTAAACAGATCTCAGACATAAACATCATAAAGGAAGAGAATTAGGGAACAGGTATAGGGAATGTCTGGGAATTATCAAGCTCTTCTTGATGCACTATAGCAGCATTCAGACACCCAGCAGCGCTCTTAAGTAAAATGGAGAGCAGCAGATGGTGCCATGGTGTGTGTGTGTGTGTGTGTGTGGTGTGATTGTGTAACACTGTAACACTGTATGGTTTCCTACTGATAATCTTGAAAAGACACAATGCCGCATAGAGCTCGTGGGAAACAATAGCGGCAGAGGTACCGCTGCCAATGAAGAGAGATGAAACAATATTGGCAGGGTACAAAATTAGCACTGTCAAGTGCCAAATGCAAGGAAAACTGGCTTTGGTAAGTAAATAAAACAAGGTTACTAGTCATTTGGACAGCAAGCTTTTTAAGAACAGAAGTATATCACCAGAACTAACGTCTGACACTTGAGTGATTCAAATGACCACAAAAATATTAAGCAGTGCAACTGTTTCAACATCAATAATAATAAGAGCACCAAATCAACATATTAGAATGATTTCTGAATGATCATGTGACACTGAAGACTGGATTAATGGCTGATGAAAATTCAGCTTTGCCATCACAGGATTAAATTACAATTTAAAATGTAATAAAATAGACAACATTTGAATTGTAATAATATTTTACAATATTACTGTTTTAATGTATTTTTAATCAAATAAATGCAGCCTTTGTGAGCATGAGAGACTTTTATCAAAAACATTAAAAAATTTCACCGACCCATAACTTTTGAACACCAGTATACATGTGGTGACAAACTACATGTAGGGCCTGTTCACCCCAAGAACAATAACTATAAAGACAAAATGATAACTATATTAGCTTCCACACAAAAGAACAATATAATTCTGTTTATTATAAAACTGCAGTTTTGTCATCTGCCACTTTAAACGCTCGAGCTCGAAGTATTTTTATCGTTTATCATTTCATCAAAAATCATTCTGAAAGTGATTTCAACCATATTGTTACCGTTATAGTTATGGTGTGGACTTGCCTATTCTCCAAGAATTCGAACGATTATTAAAATGAAAATATAAACGAGAAAATCATGTCTGGTCTTAAAAAACTTTTCGTTTCATTGCTGTTAATATAATATATTTATGGTTTCTAAATCAATTCACTCTCCACTGGAAGCAGATACTGTTGCTGAATTACTCCTAATTTACAAATTGTAAATTCATGAAAGAGGTGCTTCACAAGCAATAAGCAAGAACTTAGAAAATAATATTAACTGCACTCTTTGAGATAGGCTTGCCACGACAGATTTAAAGCAGAGGCTTCTGGAGAAAAAAAGCGTTGTCACAGTATTTAACATTCCACTGAGCCTCTCTATATAACACTGACTTCCACAGGATTGAATCACCGCTACACACACACACACACACACACACACACATTCCAAAGCGAGCTCGCCACAGCCTGTCCTGCTCTCCAGGAAGGAATGTAATTCTGCTTTACTGTCATTCTCCCAAACACCTCTTCTATCGCACTATAGCACAGCTAATACTCATTATTTATGTACAAATAATATCCAGTTTCTATATACAAGACTGCAACTTTATCCCAAATAATTAATAGTCTCTTAATGCCAAATGGAGAGACTACAAGAGGGGAAAAGTGTCTAAGCTCTCAAGTGAGCTCGACGAAACAAGAGGCAATGACATGCACCACTGGCTCAGGCTGTGAGGATTGTCATTGGCTCGGCTTCAAGAGGAGAAAAATCACAGGCCTGCCAAATGAAGGTAGCACAGACAGAGGTGGTCCTCTGTCACCATATCTATCTGTGGGGATGTGAAGCTGACAAACAAATCGATACGTCACCGTCACTTGCATCTATATTTGGTGGTCAGTTAAAATCCTCAATAATCAAATACTGAGGTAAACTGGATGATATCACAGAGAATATCATCACATTTGCATTTCTGTTTTACATTAGCGTCAACAAAACACTGGATTTTTGGCTTCTACAAATTGTAAACACACAGACAACTTCAGATACTTTATCTCTCCAGTTCTGCTCCTATAATACTACATTTTGGGCCTAATTTATGACTGAACGACATACTACTGAGAAGAGCAGTGTTGTGTTGGCAGCTCTGTCCAAATGTGATAAGCTATTCTCATTGATCTTAGTGGCAGGAGATGCGTCTCTTTTATGTGCACCTGATGGATACTAAACAACACTAATATATGGGTTATTCCACAGACAGCATGCATTTTGTTTTCCTCATAAAATTACTTAATAAATAACTGCGACCAACTTTTACTGTGTTAGAGTAAAAGACTAACAACAGTAACTTTAACTCGCTTATACTCGCCAAGGATTAATTTATTTGTTTAAAAAAAATACAGTAAAAACAGCAATATTGTGAAATAGTATTATAGTTTACAATATCCAGTTTGTATTTTAATATATTTTAAATTGTAATTTATTCCTGTGATGACGAAGCTGAAATTGCAGCAGTCATTTTTCTAATATGCTGATTTGGTGCTCATTTCTTGTTAGAATTAAAGTGCTTTGACACACACACACACACACACACACACAGTTTTTAATCTCGTGAACTGAAGCACAATAGCTAAAACTGTAAAACTGTCAACTTTGTTATTCTCAAACCTGTAACAAATCTCATAGCCATATTCCAACATATATTACATTATATTAATTCATCTTTAGATGGCACAATGCAATTTAATAACACTCAAAGAGATTAACTGATAGAATGTTTAAAATCTGACAGCTATTTACTTTAAAATCACTTTAGCAAACTTAAAAAGGCACTCATTTCGCAAAAATGACACATATTTGGTGTTATGTAAGTCATCTAATAATAATCAACTTTAGCTTACAGTTCATTCGTGGGCTTTATGAATCTGTTGACACTTAGAACCAACACACCCTCAAAAACATCCATACTAATACCAATTTAATGCCCAATACAAGCTGACTTAGCAATGCTACACCTATTAAGCAGCCCTGTCAGAGTCAACCCATATTCTTAATAAGCCACACAATCCATGAATGAAGCAACTCTGGTTTCATGAAGTCTTCAAGTAGCTTGTTCGACATGAAATGACATCGTAAGACTCAAGCCCACTCACTCTGTGGCCCCGGTTCCGTTTATAGCGTTCCCATCTGGAATTGGGTTCAGCTGGATCGGCTCTGGCTTCCTCCTTTTTTGCATGATGAATCCTAATAGCTGGCTTCTCGGCAGTGAAAAGAAAAATTCAAACAGGAGCAATCTGATCCGCGGACTACACCAACTCACTCGCCGACAGAGCAATGATGCATAAGCTATGAATAGCCTATCACACCCTACCAATCGCTGTTTGCTTTACAATAAATAAATAAATAAATAAAGACAGAATGCAGTCAACGACAACCTCGCATGGTCTTCTGACAGGCAGGATGAAGGTTGTTTCGAAGAACAGATTACTCAGGGAGAAACTGAGTATTTTTAGAGGTGGACGACAGTAGAGAGGATGGGTACAGAGATTGTCTCTTTACGTCATGAAAATATTTACATCTGTCTTCCGGAAAGCATGACCGCGTGCGGGCAATGACCCCACCTGCTGGTGGAAATGCGTTATTACTGCACATTGTTTTTATTAGGCTTGCCTGCTAATTAAAACTAAAAAAAATTCAGCAATCGTTTATCAGCATCCAGCCTTTTTATGCGTTTATGTATTACAATACAGAACTTCAGTGTATTAGATTGCACGTTTTCAGCTTTTACAGACCCAGACACCCAATACGAAAGCTAAAGATCGTGAGGTTTTATCATTGGTAACACTTAAATTCTTTCATTAAAACATTCGTTTGTTTATGAACGTTCTTTTCTATGGAGTGTGGACCCCCTGCAGTACTCTCCCTGGCAATAGATGATACAGGCCTATAGAAAGATATTAAATGTACTGTCATTCAGGTCTCCGTGCAATTTGGAAGTAACCGTCTATTACAAGTTTGAATTGACTTTAAAAGTCCCTGCTGCAAAACAAACATCTCAAGTCCATATAACTTCTATAAAAGTGTCGTTTTAATAGAAACATGGCAGCCTGTGGTGAGGCATTTACACTGGACTGAATGTATATAATGTAATAATCACATAACCAACACAATACATTCTGCATTATATTTTGGTCATTGGTCTTACATCATTAACTCCTTAAAATAATAGTTGATGTGTTAGCTATTATATGTATAAGGAACTCATGATTTCACATAAAACCTGTAGCATACATTTTAACCAGTTGAAAATTATACAGAAAACACATCATATCTGTTTAGAAAAGACATATACCTGTCCATATTGCAGTCTATTATATTTGTTAATACAATATAATACTATCCTGAAGAAGTGGAAAAATAAAGTTCAAATATCTGGACACATATTTAGACCACATTTCACAGGAAGGGTAACTAGCCCCATTTGGAGATTAAACATAAATTTATACAAATCTTCTTGACACCCCTCAAGGCCTTAAATCTGTCTACAGCTTAGTAAACAGACGCATCTCCGTTGCTCCTTCCAAAGTGCTTTCTTTCTCAGCATTTATCTATGTTTATGCAGGAACGAGTCCAGTTATTGTGCTTTGCGGATTCAGCCTAATTACTTATCTCTGCTCATGCCATCCTCTCATCTGCTGTTTGTAGTGGTATTGTGGTTCATATTATTTCTATATACTGCTATATATTTTCCTGTATTCCCATCTGTACTCTGATGGAGAATGTCAAATAGAGAATTGATTACTCTAAGGTCAATTGTGCATTGCCAGGCCTTACTAAGCATGATAAGAAAGCCAACATTTTTGACATAAGAATGTAAGTGCATCTTGACTCTCAACATTGTGATGCAGTGTAAACAGGAAACTACAGCCTTTTTTATAGCTGTAAGCAGTTTATCAGTAACTTACTCAACAATTTGGTGCAACAGGCAGATTTGCTCCGTCAGCTATTCTGATAGGCTCCCTCCTGTGATTTCATAAAAAGCAGATCTGGATAATTACTGAATTTGCATTTAGGTATGCAAGAAATCATGTCCTCTTAGGAACATCAGATATTATTAAAATTGAAGAGTTGTGTAAAATTAATGATGTGTAAGTTTGAAAAAGAGTAAGCAAAAACAGAAAATGATATTTATGAGCTGATACTGATTCACTGTATAAATGGTCTCGTCCTAAGTCATTTTTATTCAAGACGTGTTCAGTGTAGATCTTGAATCTGCGAAGGGCTTTATTTGCAGATACAAACTAAGATCTTTTATTGTCTGCATTATCCTGTCTTGTGTAGCATATTATGAAGCGATCATGAAGGATCTGTTAAAGGATGGGCCTAGGATACAGGTTAGTACTCTGCTCCTATATGGTGGCTTTTACTGTATATACTCACTGCTGGGTGAAGAAACAGACTGTTGTGTGTTTTATTATTATCAGTAAACATAAACATCATAAACGTATTAAGTTAAAAAGGATGGTGGAAAATGAGAAGCCTAATCAACACAATAGCCTTAGTAGGTTAGATTTATTTCATCATTTTATATGACGTTAAGATTAATATTGAAGATATTGTGTACAATGAAATCCATTGTGAAAGGATTAAATTATTAAACATGAAATGATGAAAACAAAAATTTTGTTATATTGATGAATATGTACTACCAGTCAAAAGTTTTTGAACAGTAAGATTTTTAATGTTTTTTAAAGAATTCAATTTAAATTTATTTAAAATAACTGCTTTCTATTTGAATATATTTTAAAATGTAGTTTATTCCTGTGATCAAAGCTAAATTTTCAGCATCATTACGCCAGTCTTCAGTGTCACATGACCCTTCTAAAATTATTCTAATATGCTGATTTGTTGTTCAAGAAACATTTTGTTATTATTATTATTATTATTATTATTATTATCAAAGTTTAAAACAGTTCATTTTGATCAGGATTCTTTGATGAATAGAAAGATACAAAGATCAGCATTTATCTGAAATAAAAAGCTTTTGTAACATTTCACTATATAATTCAAAAGTCAGTATATATATATATATATATATTGTTTTTTTTAGGGGGGGGGGGGTAAATGATAGAAATTATTACTTTTATTTAGCAAGGATGCTTTAAATTGATCAAAAGTGATGATAAAGACATTTATAATGTTACAAAAGATTTCTATTTCAGATTAATGCTGTTCTTCTGCAAGTTTCTATTCATCAAAGAAACCTGAAACAATTCTACTCAGCTGTTTTCAGCATAATAATAATAATAATAACAATAATAACAATGATAAATGTTTTTTGAGCAGCAAATCAGAATATTAGAATGACTGGAGTAATGATGCAAAAATTCAGCTTTGAAATCACAGGCTTTGGGGGCTTGAGCCCCTGCCCTTTTTCAAAATTATTAAAAAGTGCCCCTCTCGGACAAATAGCAATGATATTGTGGTCAATAAACCAAAAGGCATTTGAATTCTAATTAACATGACAGTTTGTACAAAACAGTAACTAATTGCTCAAAAGTCGGAAAATTCCTGTTTATTTTTTACATATCTGTCAATCTGAGGCGTTGCTATGGGTTTCGTGCGTTTTGCTCGATTGACTGATATTCCAGTCTGTTCGGAAACCGAGGCTCTCGAGCCATATATGGTTCTTTCAGTGAGTGCCTATGGGTCGACGGAAGGAAAAAATAAACCAAACAATATTTTAAACATTTTTCATCAATAATCAAAGCTAGTGTGTCAATTTAATTAAAAATCCACATATTATATATTTTAGAATAGTACATAATTCATCAATGCCCGTTTGTCATGTATAATACAACCAATTATGATCTGGCACAAGAAGTTCAAATTTCATTGGTCAATATGTGAAGTGGAGCTGTTATTTTCCGTTCTAATTCATAAATCGGTTGAAAATGACATGGGACAGACGAGCTTATTTGTGGAGCGATCTGGATCTGCGGTTTGTCTCATTTTATAAATGAAAATGTATGCTAAACGACTACAAAAGCGCTGCACGCCAAAAGTCGCAATAATAGGCTATTCAATTCACTCATATTTATGTATGATATACACTACACCGTTTTCTATTTGATGAAACTATCATAGTTATTTAAGCCCAAGTGCCACCTACAGGCCTGTTATGTGAAGTGTAGGCTGGCGAAATGGTGACGTAAAAGGACTTTATCATATTACCATTTTTGATAATTATGCATCATTATGAATGTGTCTTATGCTCATCAAGCCTGCATTTATTTGATCAAAAATACAGAAAAAACTAGCCTAATATTGTGAAATATCATTACAATTCAAAAGAATGTTTTTATATTTTAATATACATTTATACTATTTTAATAAAATATAATTTATTTCTGTGATTCAAAGCTGAATTTTCAGCATCATTACTCCATTCTTCAATTCATGGTCCTTCAGAAATCATTCTAATATGCTGATTTATTATCAATGTTGGAAACAGTTGTGCTGCTTAATTTTGTTTTATTTTTATTTTTATTTTTATTTTTTTATTTATTGGAACCTTTGATACTTTTTTGAGGTTCATTGATAAATAAAAAGTTAATGATGTTTTCTAACAATATCAATCTTTACTATCATTGTTTCAATCAATTGAACAAATCCTTGCTGAATAAAAACTAATTTCTTTAAAAATAAAAAAAATACTGACCTCAAGCTTTTGAACGGTAGTGTAGGCTATATTGTTACAAAAGTTATATTTTAAATGAATGCTGTTCTTATTTAACTTTTTATTCATCAAAGAATCCTGAAAAAGTATTAAAGGTTTTCAACATTGCTAATAAATCAGCATTGCATAAAATGCATTAAGTAGATAAATTAAATTAATAAAGCATATTAAAATTTTGATCAGATAAATGCAGGCTTGATGACTATAAGTGACTTCTTGCAAAAATATAAAATAGTAATGTATCCAATCTTTTGACCTATAATTTTTTTCTCCCCTCATATTGCCCCTTTTTACATTTGAGCCCCTGCCCCTGAGGAACTCTCTGCACGTCCCTGAAACAGAGTGAGATTTAATTTAATGTTTACGTTTTTTTTTTTTTCACTGTATTTACTAAAATCGTGGTTTTGCTTTAAGTGTGACACTGAGGTAAAAGTTCACCGAGAACTGTATTTTCTCCAGCAAAACGTATAGCCTATGCGTTGTTTAAGCGCTTGCAGTCCGAGCACCATGATCTCTGACGTCACGTGAGTTTAAAATGAGGCCGCGCGAGAGGCAGAAACATTCGGCAACAGAGCAGGTTCCAGAGGACGATCCGCGGCGCAGCGCTCCGGCAACACTAGCCTGACAAGGCGAACAGTACATCGAAATTTATCAAATACACTCCAGGACTCTTCTTCATGTAGGCTGCCATAAATTAGCCTACCTACGAGAAAGTGGAGAGTTTAATTCCAGAGACGAAGACTATGGACGAACAGCAAGCAGCGATTTCAGATCAGGGAAAGTAAAACGGACCAGGAGAAGGTATGTGTTTTATATCTCGTTTCTTTAGCCTATACTGCAATCTGGAACAAAATAGTATTACAAATGAATCATATGTAAGCTGTTCAGTAAACGGGATGAATTGCCTATATCATGCTGAATTTCTATTGAAAAAATCTTATTTACAAAATTCAGCCTCAGGCGACTATATAAATTTAGTCTGTGAACATTTTATTCGAGTAGCCTACAATTTCAGTTGATAGTTAAACTGGCCAATAAAGGTACATTTAGGACATATGGTTTCATTAATGATATTTAATAGCCTAGGCTACTCTTTACACTCTATACATACGACATTTACATCTGTTTTCATTCTGTAAGCTCGCTAATGAATGTAAATAAAATCTTTATTTGGAGAAAATTAAGCTATTTATTTATTTATTGATAACTATTCTTTATCATATGTCATTTTAGCTCATTTTGGGCGACAAGATCGTTTGTGTGAGCTCAATTTGGCCAACCTACATCGCTGCAGTCTATATTTATTTATAAGCGTGGTAGATTTTCTCCTGTAGCCAAAGTTGATGTATCGTATCCAGTAGCCTACAGTTCTCCAGTCAGTGTCTTCATTCAATCGAGATTTTTCTGGCTCTAATTATTTTAGCTAGGAAATGCTGTTATAAATCTAAATGCTAAACTAAATGCGTTGTTGTATATGTAATTAAAATCAAATATGCTCACTTAATCTATCCATATTTTATCTTGCTATCTGAATCTTTTACTGACGTAATATTATTTAATAAATAGTGTAGAATATTGCATTATCAAACCACTCGAAATGTTTTGATGTCTGTGAAACCTTGTCTTGCCACTGTAATTTACAAGGGTTGTAACTGTAACGCTTTCATTGTAAAACATTAACAGGTATTCATAAAACGAGTTTATGTATGCTAATGAAGACTGACAAATTTACTGAATAGGCAAGTTACTGTGTTTCTTTCTTTGAGACGAGACGACGGTCGCTCGGGATCGTCTTCTTTCCATTCATTACTTTTGATTTAAAGTTTCGGGGCCACTAGATGGCTCTGTTGAGCAATTTGACAGCCTTATTGAGATGTTCAGAACCAAACAGATGCAGTCCTGTAAATATAGAAATATAGCAGGTTTAGATGATATAGTAGAGTCATTTTTTTTCCAGCAACAATATCAGGGACAATATTCCTTCATACAGACAAGAACAGCTCTATATAAAATATAATTGGTTGGCCCTTCTGTGTTTATTATCATACATAAGACTGTCAGTGTATGCTGTTTTGTGGGACATCATTTGTTTCTAATTTGGTTTATTTTGTAACTTTATTTTTGAAAATGTATGTCTGAGCTTTCCAGGTTGTGAGGCAGTTGCTTTCTCTGCCTGTTAAAAACCAAGTTAAATGTCTCGTAACATCAGGACTATTGACTTTCTCATTGCAAACTAACGTCATATAGATGACTGGCCAATGCCCTTTATGATGTAAAATAAGATGCATATTTCTGTTACTGACATGAAAGTCAGATGTTAGTTTTTTGTACTCGTCTTTGACGTGTGTATGACCTGCATTTAATTCAGAATGTGGAAAAACATTATGGGTTTTGTTGCATGTGAAGCAAATGTGTGCATAGTTTTGTCTGACTCTCATTTGTTTCTCAGTCTGTCTGGCATATCTAGGGCTGTGCTTGCCTGCGTGTTGGTTAGTCGACTTGCCTAGACTGCATTACAGCCATCTGTCAAAAAGTCATAAATGTACTTTGCCAATACAGTAATGCAGCTTTTGTTTCCAGTCTTGAGCTTTTAGCCTAATTAAACAGCAGTCTTGTTGAGAAGATATTCATTATTTGGCTGCTATTTATTCTGCCCAATTATTCCTTCAAGACAAACTAAAAAAAAGGCATTGTTGTGTTTTGTTTTCCCCCCCCCAATGCATGAATATATATTAATATGTGCATATTGTAAAAATTACACATTAAATTTAAATGCTGCTCAGTCTTGAGTCAAGTAATTTCCAGAACTGCTAATAGGTTTAAAAGGTGAAAAGGTGCAAAACTTTGCTTCTCCCAATATAATATGTAGTTATTATGTAAATACAGACACTACATTTGACCAGAGAATCATGAATAATATAATGTTACAACAACAATATCTAAATAAATGATGCACAAGATTTAGAGCAAATATGAAAATAATGATAATGTTTGATGATGCTGACTGCTTCTACCTATTACGACTAGTTCAATATGACCTTGATGTGTTATGTTTTGAGTCCTGGGACGTTGTTGTCAAGCCTAACCTTCTGTGTGACTGAGCATGCATGTGTGTGAGTGAGACAGGAGGCTCAACAATGAGAGACTGAGCGCTGCTTTGTGCAGCACCACTGGCCTGTGAGCTCTGATTCGTCCTGACAGCACTTAATGACAGGGAAGCAGGGGCATTTTTGGTTTAATTTTCTGAGCTGGTTTGCAAAGTGAATCCTGAACCAAGGGCAAAGGCAAACCTTTTGGATATTTTCCTCGCTGTGCCATCGCCTTACAGTCTAATAAACCCTTTCAGCTGGAAATCCTGATGTTTGCTTCAATCAATAGTCTTAATTAGTGCTGATTAATGAAGGAACACTGGCTGTGCATTGCTAATAGTTGTTTGAATTCCCAAGGACAATGCGCTTTAACATTATGCTTTACCTGGCATTTTAAGTTCTGAATCAAATTTAAATTTATGATGTGCTTTTGCACATTTCTGAAATATTTAGGCCTGATGATTTTCGAATTGCAGATGAGATTCGTTTTAATTGGTTAGGTATTGGTGCTGGTGAATTGAAGCATATAGGGGTAGTTTCAAATTAAGATTTCATTAGTATTCTGTGGCTACACTGACTCAGATCAATGCAGAAAATGAGCTGCATCCTTTTGTGTTAGTATTCAGATTTGAAAGGCTTATTTATTTTTATTCAGTCTGGTTAAATGTAATCACAACAACATAAATTTAATGTTAGTATCACAAGCTGTTAGCTCATTTTTATATTTTATGTTTGTTTCAGCCATTGCATGGAATTTAGAGGATTTAGATGCTAATATAATCAAGGAGATTTAAGAATCATGGAATATCCATTTTGAGTTTTAAAGACTGATGCTTTATGTGTGTAAAGGTAATCATCAGTGTTTGGAAAATTGCTATAGAAACTGGATGAAATGTCCTTGTTTTGTTGTGACCCTCATTTGAGTCTCTGCTTAGTTTCCATTTCCTTTATATGTCTACCGGTTTACTCATTTTCATGTCAATTTTGTACCTTAATTATTATGACTGACACAAACAGGGAAATGGAGACTTGAATAGATGAGGTTGCTGTTGGATTGTAGATGTATTATGCATTAGGATGCTATATAGACATGTACTTATCATGGAAGACTTGAGATCAATTGTTTATGGCCCTGGTGTTTGTTTGTGCATGACGTCATGATGTTGTATAAAATAGTTTCTAGTGTTTTGCTGCTCTTCAGATTTATACCTATCTGTCCTATCATTGCTGATGGGCTCACTTTACAAGAGCGATTTATGGAGCTACATAGGGCTTTTCCCCCAAGAAAATGTTTTACCTTTGCTGAAACAGGATTAATATCTGAATATGCAGGCAGTGTTCCATAACCTGTTTCGTATTCTGGTTTGTTTTTTTTAATTCATTATTTATGGTATAAAAAATGTCCGTTTGGTGTTCATTTAATGTTAATTGCTAGAAAATCTCATAATCACATACATTGGTGTTTTAAAAGCCTTTTACCAAAGAGTGTAAATAGTTTAAAATGGCACGCCTCATATAAAATTAATAGAAAGTAAAACGGCTCATATAATATTTACTTTAACCATTTGAGGTTGAACATAATCTGAAGGTTAAGCAACTCCTTTTACTTATAATAGCATAAAATACTACTTTCAGGCCCTATTTTACCCTATTTGTGAAAAATGCACAACAACAAAAAACCGAGATGGTAAGAATATGTATGTAGGTTTATTATTAAACAGTCTGTCTATGTAAACCATAAAATAATGGATGAAGCAGCAGCCAATTATAATAAGAATGAATCATTTTCTAAATTGGAAAAGGCATTAGGTGTGTGCGATATTGGAAAAAAAATGATATCACAATATTTTGGGGGATTTTTTTGATGACGATAATTAGACGATATTTTGCAGAGTGTGTTATTGTGCTGATATCTGACTACCGTGGACAGCTGCAAATGTAAATTCTTACATTTAATCAGTCAATTAGAGTAATAAGACATTTAGGCTGTTACCAAACAAATGAAACCAGTATCAACAAAATTAATCTTTGCATAAGTTGCATATGAAGTGGCATTTAGATGTATTTACACACTGTTTAATGCAGCTCAGAGGGACATGGAGTGCTTTAACCTGCAGTTACAAATGCATAATGTTTTAATATTTTAAACATAAAACATTGAATACTGATATTTGAAATTATTTTAAAATGAAAAGATGCTTTGAATGTGAAATTACAATCGCCAGTAGGTGGCAGCAAGTCACTGTTAACAAGTGAGTCATTACGACTGAACCGAATCATTTAAATGGTTGATTCATTCAGGAACGAAACAACATCGTCCTGTTGCTCAGAGACGCAAAACTAATTTTTTTTGTTGGCGAAATGGAGAAAAACATGCAATATGGTGTCTAAAATGTAAGTCTCTTAATATTAAATTATTGTTTATTGAACTGTTGTATAAAATCAATATCAAATTTGTAATCATGCTTATTTTTGAAGAAAAAAAAACGGCACTCTTCATGTGATTTTGCCCATATGAAATGATATATATATATATGTACACATTTTCTGCCCCCATATCTTGAATTTTGTGATCATTCTTAATGCATTTTATTAGACTGAATCATGCAGTGAAAGAACACTGTCTAAATGCGCACGCGCCCTTCATCACGTAAGCGTGCACTCCGTAAGTGTTCTGTTTGGTTTTTGCAAAATACAAATTGCACATCGTTAAAACAACAATTACAATATAATCGCAGACGATATATATTGCACACCCCTACTGGTAATGTTTTTTAAAAACTTTTTATTTGTTGGGGGGTTGGAAAGGTCGAAATTCAGAGGTAATCAGTCATCTCTTTTATTCTATTTATCTTGTAATAGAGGACTGACAGTAGCCTACAATTATATCTCACAATGCACATATCAACATGTATTTTACAGTAACAGTGGATGATATGCAATGGCACTGAAGACAGTGCTCAGTAGAGGAAACCTTCAATGGCATAGTAAGAACTGACCTTTATTCTGCAAATCAAGCTGATTTCTTAATGAGCTGGCCGATAGATGTTATTTTATCCAAAGCGTATTGAACATTATACACTGAACAAATACCCTGGGGTCATAGTGGGAGCATTAAGAAATGTTAATGAAAAATATAAAGCCATTAGCCGAACCTTCTTGGGTTCAGCTTTTGCTCAGTAATTGAAAACCTTGATGTATGTTTCTCATTTCTTCTGATGGTATATACAGAAGATTTCAGATCAAGGACAGCCACAGTTTATTTTTATTTTTTTGATAGCATGTATTTGCTCATCCTTGTCTCCTGACCTTAGTCTGTATATTTTCACTGTGGACTACAATGTTGCATGTCATCGCCTGTCTCAGTAAAGCAAATTATGTTCTTTCAATTAAGATCTTTGTGTCAGTACTTGGTCTCGGTCTCACAGATGTTTTTCTCCATGTTAACCCAGAGGTTAGTGTTTACGTTTCCACTGGGAGGACAATTCCCAAAACTAATTTGAAAGAGACATGCCAAACATGTCTTTGATTACAGGAAAGTATAGAGATGGAGTGCTTGTTAAGCTTTTATAAGGTGCTGTGAATGTACAAAAAAGTACACAGATGAATCATGCACAATAAGACCAAAAAAGCCTTTTTAGTAATGCCTGGAGCAGAATGGAAGGTGTTGTAATTTTATGTTACGATTTAAGGGCTTGCATGAAACACGGTGAAAACTTCTTTAGGAAACAGAACAGCTCGTATTTGCTGTGTTGTCTACTCATTAATAATCAAACAATTCTTTTGAGCTGCATTGGTCCAACAGAACACTTGAAAGAGGAAGATTGTTTAGACAACTCTCGGGGGACTTTTTCTTTCAAAGACATTACTGTCAAATAAAGTCAGCCTTTTGCAGTGAGACTATGTCTTACGTTGAAGTGCGGGATAGAAGGGCAAACTAGCTTCTAAATTATCAAATACTTTATAATTTATAAATAAATGTAACCAGGCAAGACATAAAAAAGATTTTGTTTTGAGGATTTGAAAATGTTCCAACCCTATGAGTCTAGAGTCTGGTGAATGTAGGATTAGAATCTAAGATTTTACAAAATGTGGATACAAAATGTCAGCAAAACCTTTTTTTTTAAATAACAAATTAATTATTTTGTTCAGCAAGGATGCATTAAAGCGTCAACAAATAAATAAATAAATGCTGTTCTTTTGAATTTTGTATTCATCAAAGAATCCTAAAAAAAAATGTATCGTGGTTTGCACAAAAATATTAAGCAGCATAACTATTTTTAACATTTACAGTAAATTTCTTGAGCACCAAATCAGCATATTAGAATGATTTCTGAAGGACCATATGACACTGAAGACTGGAGTAATGGCTGCTGAAAATTCAGCTTTGCCATCACAGGAATATTTCACAATATTTACAATATTTTTGATCAAATAAATGGATCCTTGGAAAGATACTTTTCTCAAAAACTTTTTAAAAAATCGAACCGACTGAATCTTTTGAACTGTAGTGTATGTATTTGGTTTTAACAGGCAGCCCTCCCTGAAAAGTTCCAGTGCTTCTATGTCCGGCCAATCCCAGGTCCTTCACTGACTAGAGGAAATGACAATACTTAATATGATGAACGCTAAAGTTTTCACCAGCTAGTAAGGAGTGAAACAATCTTTCATATCTTACTGCGCTCTTCAGTGCAGATGGCGAATGATAAGTCACACAATTGTAAGGCAACAAGAATGGAATCAAATAAAGATCGGCTGTGAGCATCTTTAAGGAAAGCTAATTAACAAGCACTGATGTGAGCTTATAGCAAGGCTCAATAGAACTCGTCTCTCAGATGCCAACTCCACACCTCTTAGCTGCGGCTCTGCCGGGTCCTGAATAATGCACTCATCAGGTCTTTTCCCGGCGGTTTTAATGACAAGCAGCTCTCCCTCGAGAATTCACTGACTTTTTACAAATACTGCTGATGGTCCTGCTTACATCTGCCACTTATCTCAATCAGAGCAGTATTACCATAAAGACCAGCTCTCAGAGCCGCACCAGCCTTCCTGACCCAATGTCATCACGCGGCAGGACGCTTCCTATGAGGGATCATCGCGAGTGCGGAGACTAAAACGGCTCTGTTTCGTAATTGAAGCGGGTAAGGGTCATCGTTTTTAATGCTGCATATAAATCTTTCCTTATATTGAAAGGTTACATTAATGCAAAATTGAGTAGCTCACAGAAACCAGGCCATCTGCTTGTTGGCTCCACTGGAGCTTTGGAGTTATAGCATCATTTTGGATCTGGATTGAGTTGGTTATTCATTAACATTACAGGCTTTCAGTTACGGCACCCATTATGAGCACTATAGCCCAAGGACTTCATCCAGCCTTTACTGTAAACCAAGAGTGCCCCTGAATTGTATATTATGGGAGTCATAATTTACCATTGCAATCCCAGAGAGTGTGTCCCCCATTAACTTTATGTTTTTTTGCTTCAAGCTATTCCTGTCCCAGCACTCACAATAGAGAGACCTAAACAAGCTCAGTGTTCCATGGGTCCGTCTTGTATTGTGAGACATCTTAATGGATGTACCGAGGGTGATGCTGGGTCTGTTCCGCTCTGTACTTTGTGTTCTGTGCATTCTAGTCGTTTTCCTCCATTGACTGTAGCTCTCAGTTACTTTTTTTAGAGGTTTGTATACAGCCGTTCTCACTGATGGGTAAGCCTCGTGACTGTGTCTGAACTTATCATAATGTTTTTTTTTATCCAGTGTGCTCTCTGCTCAAGTATGGACAGCATGATTGGTAAATTACTATTCTCCGCACAGGCTCCGGGAGTCGTTAGAGTTGAACCTGCAGACGTCTCCATCACTCAGGAGAGAGGACATTAGCCATTCTGCGTGAGCCGCTTCGCTCCACACCCTGCAGGAAACCTCTTTCTTTATTCTGCTAATATTTTCTCTGTGAAGTGGTAAAAGACTGCACATTGGCTGTTCATTTGACTGGAGTTCTCAAGCAGCGGGACCAGCGTTGAGTTTAATTTCCTCGTCTAAACCCTGCTGGGGCCCTGGGGCGGGATCACCTGGGTGGAAATTGCTTTTGGTGTTTCCTTCTGTCCTGTCCTAGGCCAGACAACTGTGCTCAGGGACATCTCAATTGAACTTGTAACGTAGAACAGCTCAGTGTGGTTGATGACATCCAAAGGTCTGAGCAAAAAGGAAAACAGTTCTCCATTATCTCTAGAACTGGTGGTGCAACTCTCTTTCTTGAACTTTTAATGAAACACGAGCTTGTTACAAAGGACTGGTGCTAGCTTTTAATATTTCACATACATTATAATGAGCGTTCCATACACAACGAATGTGATTTTGCAGCCAATTACATCATCTTTAATGAAAATCTAACATTTGTACTTGCACAGCCAGGGAAGCACTTTACATTCTTTTCACATGGAAAAAGTCTCCATGTAAAAGCCTGCACAGGACATTTATGGCTTTATATTTTGATATGCCAGAGGCAGTTGATTCTGAGAAATGACCTACTGTGACCTTTAATGGTATGTAGTGCTATGGGCATTTTCACAGCTTTGTTTTTCTTTCCTGCATTGCGATATGAGTATGTATGCGTGCAAGTTGACATATCCATTCCCATACCAATTTTCAGAACATACAAGACCACCTTAAAGGGATAGTCCACCCAGAAACAAACATTCTGTCATCATTTACTCACCTTTGAGTCATTCCAAACCTGTATAGCATTTCAACTGTTTCTGTCAATAAAATAAAAGTCATTGCGGTCCAAAACAACACTGGACCTCACTGGCTTTGATTGTATGGAAAACAGAAGAAAGAAAGTTATACAGGTTTGGAACAACATGAATGATGACTTTTGAGTGAACTCAACCAGCAAAACATCAGTGTGATCCAATTCTTTAAATGTGAGGTTTAAAGAAATGTCATTCTCTAAAGTTTTAGGAAACCTTTAGTTCAGAGCCGCATTATTATGCATGACTCCACGGAGTCCAGATGCTTTTTTTATTGCAGCTTTGTATTGTACTCAAATCCGTGTCTCCCGAGTCAGCGGTCATCAGAAGCATGGTGGGATATTAGATTAGCTTCAATCATGCTGAACAGTCCTGTTTGAATGTAATTTATTCTTTGCTCTGTCTTTAACTCTAAACACAGAGGTACAGTAGGATGTCCGTCCCTCCCCTCCGCACCAGTGGGTGTCATGGGCTGTGATGGATCTGTAGTGTTATTGGTGCGATGCACCATGTGCCACTATGTAAAGCTCCTTTGCTTATTCAGCAGCAGGGTCTTTAGCCTGCAATCAATGGCAGCTATAGGCAGGGCTGTGAACATAGTGCTGTTAAAACCACACCTGGGACTTGGAAATGCAGAAGAGCTGTCCTATCAACAGCACCTGCCAGTCATATGAATAATTCAGTGATCTCTGACCAGGCCACTTTTACTCCTATCAGTCTTGCTTATGAGAATGGAGGTGGTGATGAGAGTTACTACTTCTGGTAACCGTGGACTGTCCCATCAGCTGTCTTTTTGGAGTTAGCAAAGGAGAACAGACTGAGTGAAAGAGTTACCGGTAAGTTATTTAAAGAGAGAACGTGCATGTGAAAACTTTTTTTGGGACTCGACTTCTAAGTGCCACCTCGTGGGGTCCAGTGTTCAGATATTAAGGTAGGATTTAATCAATAGCTTTTAAATATTTAACACTTCTGCTTTTGCTTCTACTGCGAATTACATCTACACAAGACACATTTACCTTGATCTAATAATTGCACTTTACCTTGAAACATTCTTTGTGAGTTTTTGGCTTTAAACCTTTGAAAAAATGTGATTTAATTCACATGAAGGCGCAGGGTGGCTTACCTTAGGCAGAGCAGATTTAATTATTAATTTTGAACAATATTGTAAATTAATTTTAGAGAGGAATGTCAGAAAGTTCTATCACGTTCATGTAATTAGTGGTGTTGGAATTCACACAGTTGGGCTTTAATTGGCAGTGATTGTGAGGAGCAGGGGCTGCATGGGTTGTTTAATTGGAGCCTGAGTGATGGCGGTAATGGCTCATTTGTTTGCCTGTGTGTGGTGAGGGACCCCTCGTAATGACCTGTGTGGAGGAAGCCGCGGCGTTGGAAGAGGTGCGAGATTAATCGCACTACCTCACTTTGCACAAGACTGCAATAATGCTCATCAGATGATTCTTCTAAGATGTTCCTTTCTATAGACTACATTTGTTCCTAATGAATTCTCACATTTTCCATGTCACTCAGCCAAGTTTTGAGAAGCATTTGTGTTAATGCATTCTTGAAAGTGTGTGTGTGTGTGTGTGTGTGTGTGTGTGTGTGTGGTGCACTCTCCTTCATCTAGGTGTTTTTGACAGTCTAATATTGGCAGAGGTGTCTTCATGTTTAGTGCTCAAGGACAGTGTTGGGGAACATCACATTTAAAAATGAACAAAATATTCATAACTAATGTTGCTCATGTTGCATTGTTACTTTTAATAATGCACTATGCACTAAAGGTGCTTTTGTGGTACTTTTTTTTTTTGGTAGATGTAAATAATACAAATATTAATGGAGTGCATTTTACAAGAAAATACTATTCCAGTTATTCCACTTAAAATTAAATATGCAAATGTTTTTCTTTGTAATTCTTTCTGAAATTTACTTGCAATTTCTAAGTGAAAATTGTTTTGACACCATTTTTTTCAGTGTAGAGTACAGTTGATTTGCAAGTGTTTTTTATATTGGTAATAATAAGCGAATGTATTGCTGTGGACAAGTATCTCTACATCATATCTCTACAGTAACTTATCATCTATAGCAGGTGTTTTCAAATGTTTTGATGGCCCTCATTAGTGATTGCTGATTTGTATGAAATATTTAATTCACACTGACAGTGTGAGATAAGAAATTTTATGTAATAAAGACATGATAATGTTCCTACTCTACTCTAAATAATATTATCTACTGAAATATAGCAAATATTTTTCTACCCATTGTAAATCTTAGATTATATAATACTTATATAATTTCTTTGTTAAAAAATTGTGCTGTCAAAAGAATAAAATAATTGCAATAAATGTCATGATTTCTTTAATGTTTTAATCTTATACCAGAATAAAACATTAAAAATTCATCAAATTCTGTAAGTTTTATAAATGTTACAAAAATATATATGGATATTAGTTTACGAAAATTAATTTTCTTATAATTCTTGTGCACAACCAACAGAAAACAATTTTCTTGATTGTTATAAATCGAGTTACTTTTTTGCTGTTACTTTTTTATGATTAAGTTTTAAAAACTATTTCTGAGTGAACTGAAAGTTGCACACACTAGTAAGCACGTATGTACAGCACTCCATCATGGATTATGTAACGTCTGTTACTTGTAAAACATTACCCCCTAATGCTCCTCAAGGACTTAAGGAGGACTTTGCGATGAATTGAGCATGTATATTTAATAGTGTGGGTACAGTAGATGGAGTGAATATGTCACCTCTCTAAGGCCAGGGCACATCAACCTTATTCTTAGTCTTTTAAGTACCCCAATCATACTGCCATATTTCACGCACTCATGTCACGATCATAGGTTTTTACTTTCCTGTCGATGGTGCAGCAGCAACAGCGCAGGTTAATAAACCATTAGCTCACAGCTTTGACCTTGACAAAGTCAAAGTTTAGGGGGGAAGCAATGTAGCGAGCTATTTTTACACAGTGGATTGTTTCGTCGAATTCATGATGTGTCCAGAAATCGTAGTGCTTACGTCAAATTTTGAAGTTCGGCCTCCACGCTGAGGGACACCATAGATCGCCGCCCTCGTTTGTTATTTCTACTGGACATTTAGATTTAGACCGAATGAATTTATCTGTCCTGCAAGGACTAAGCGAAGATGGACAGCTTCACTTAAATCAAGTTTGAAGCAAATGTGCCGAGGCTGATCTGAGTGTGTATTTTGCTTTCAAAGCTCATTAATAATGATTCGCCGAAGTCACCCGTAGCATGGTTTCGGGAAGCTGAATAATGCCTTTTTTTTTACTCTCTCCGCTCTCTTGTCGGTTTTACACACCACTTATCCGAAGACATTTGGGACGGGCTCCCGATCCATGCCGAGCCTTGCACGTCCTCGGACGCTGACACCAAATAAATGAAGATGCAGAATGGACTTGGATGTTCAGAGTTGGAAGGGCGACGGCTGAGGTGTGAAACCACTGAGCTGTAAAATTGCCCTGGCAGCCATGCTGTTGTTTCAGCATTTCATGGCGAGCCGCTCAGCCTGCTTCCCTACCTCTCCGTATCTTTCCTTTTCACCTTTTTCTCTCCACCCATCTCTATACCTTGCCCTACTGCGCTCGTGCTGACTTAAGCCCTGGCCTGAGAGTCTGCCGGGAACTATAAAGCAATAACCGATCGCCTTGTTTTGTATGCATCGCTGCAAGACACTACAACCAGACCCTAAGAGCTTTAATATTCCACTATCATTTCTGTCTCAAGGCTACACCTGAAAGTGCGAAGGTGTTTCGTATACAAACATAGCGCCGCCTCCTTCGCCAACACGCTGCTAATTTGCTCTAATTTGTTAGATGACATGCACCAGATGCACATGATCCTATTATTATGTGAGAAGTCACAGGGGAAGTAATTGACTGGGCTGTGGCGAGCTTGTTTGGAACAAGGGACCCCTGCCGTTGCCCTCTGACCGGGGTAGCGGGATGCCGAGTCAAGGCTTGAGTGGGTGTGAAGCTTGTGACAGTATGGAGACTGGTCAATAACTTATGTGTTATTCATTTTCACAGAATTATCAAACAAACAAATGCATTTGATTGCAGAGAGGCTGTAATACGACCTTATTGGCTTTTTATTCTGCTTAATTAAGCTTTTTTCCTGTTTCTTTCCACTCATGTAGACATTATGAATCATAACTGTGGAGCAGCACTAAGTTCAGGAAGAAGGGTCTCAGTCACTTGCTCAAAATAAATCCAATTAAGACTGTAAGACTTGGTGTAGGGCGTGCCATACTGAAATAGCAAATGAGCACAAGGTACATTAACAGGCAGAGCACTGTTAAATATATCCCTCATTAGTGTTGATCTTGTCTGAGTTATTTTTTTTTTTTTTTCCTTCAACTTCTTGGTTTCTTCATTAATACTTCAGTAATGATTGTAATCATTGCTTTCTTTGTATATATGCTCCAGAAAGTTGTGGATCTGTCGGTACAGTATATTCTTAGCAGCCTTTCATTATAATGCTGTCACTGTTGTCTATTAAAAAGTTTTGAAAGGTCAAGTTCTTTTTCCCACGGGACATTTAAGGCCCTGTTTACACCTGGTATAAATTAGGGATGCACCATTATTAGAAATCTGTCCCATACCAGTAATCTGATAAACGTTATTGGCTGATAAACGTGAATTTAAGAATCACAAAATATATTATAATATAAGCTGTATTATAGGCTAACATAGGAAATTGCTTTTGAGATTTGCTACAGATTGCATTTAACAGCATTATAAAAGATATAGTTCACACATACATTAATAGTTTGTCATTATTTACTCACATTCATGTTGTTCCAAACCTATATGACTCTTCTTGTAATTATTCTGTGGGACATAAAAGAAGATATTTAGAGAAATATTTTCTTTTTTGTTTGTCTGCACAATGGAAATAAATAGTACAGATTTGGATGAGTAATTGAAGATGGAATTGTAATTTTTGTGTGAATTAACCTTTTAAATTAGTAATGTTATTTGCCTCAATATTTTAAATGATTGATTATTAATTTTAAATTGATCATTAGATCACAGACAAGGTCATTTAAATGTAAAAATGGAGAAAATGAGTGTGCACAATTAAATATCCAATAACAGTTTATGTATATCCAATGTAAATAGAATCCAAAACCTTTGTGATGTTTACTTTTTTGGATATTTGTAAATATGCACTGAGGCGCTGGCATAATTGATGTATATGCATAAATGAATTCAGAGACCCTCCAACCACAAGTGGTCACTGAAGATGCTTTTTCGATGCACAATAGTCTCAGTTGAGCGCTTGTGATTGGATAGATGTTAATACGAGAGATAAACATGGCCTAAATTATATTTAGTCTTCTGTAAGCCTGCGGCATCCAATGTGCTGCAACCAGGTGTCCTGAGTTAGATGGCTGGAGGTCTTTGATAGCCTATGCAGGAGTAGAGCACACAGCATGACAGGAGAGATAAAGTTTGCATTGTTCTTTGCATAAACAGGTGAAATAAGATCAGCGTGAAAGACCTGTCCCCTCAAACTCAGTTCTGTCTTGGGGTGTAGACTGCGGATAAGGAAAGGTTATAGTGATGAAGGATGGCGTTGAGATTAGCAGGCTGTAACCGGGCTCAGTGGTGGTGCGAGATGCCACATTGTTTGATTTATGAGGGTCATGATGATCAGTGGTTGCCACATGAATAATCCATGTCTCCAGAATTAAGTGACCTAGAGCATTCGCTAAATTTCCCCGCTGTGTTTTTCAGTTCCACGCTTTCTTATCCACACTTACTTCATTCAGGACGGAGGCTGCTGATCAAGAGATTGGCTTATCTGTTGACTGTTTGTTTGCCCTTTGCAAAATATTGTTTGGTTTATTTTGTATAACAGCATTTGGTAGTCTTTGTAACAAGACTGATAGCGATTGAAACTTTTAAGGCAGAAAATCAGGAAAGATTAGTACCTGTTGAACTAATGTGTGTAGATAGCCATTGCTTAGAGGTAAAGGAAGCATGAGCACTTCGGTCCAAACACACATACTGATCATTCAAGATAGAGAAAGGAATTACTTGGCTGCTGCAATTTAACAGACCATGGCACTCTTAATGGTCCATGCTTCCAAATGAGACAAGACAAGGCTATCTTAACAGTTAGATCCTTCAGGTCAATCACGTGGTTCATGTGAGAAAGTCTGTGACCTTTTTATTGAAAACAGCTTTAGTAATAATAATCAGAGAGAGTACCTTATTATTTTTGCTTGAGTTACCACTTGTTACAGCCATATGAATATTTGCTCATCTTATTGTGAATCCACACAGTAGATATGTTTACATGCAGGGCTGAGCTGGAATGAATAAATAATCTTAAATAATCCTTTATATAAATGATTAATTAGCATGTGAAACTTTGAATTTGGCAATTTCATACAAATGGATTAAAAGATGACTTCTCAAGTAATTGTGGTTTAGTTTAAGCAAGATAGAAGCTGCTTCTAAATCCCACATTTGTTAAGTAAAGTTAGAAAAATGAGGAGAAAGCTTTCTTGGCGTAATTTAAGGCAAACCAGCCAATTATGCGCTGGGGTGCCATGCTGAGTTGCCAAAATTCTTTAATCAGCTGACATTGTTGCTTTCTCGTGACAGGAAAACTGACAGGTCTCACAGGCTTCACAGTGCTATGGTAACATTGAAACTAAATATGGCTCTTCATATGTGCAGAAAATTTAATGTATATGATGCAAATGTATGTAAACATTTTCAGTGGGTCTGCAGGTAGGTGGGTCTAAACAGTACTTTTAGAATCTGAAATCACATTGAATTTAATCTGGATTTACAAATTGTAAACAAAGTCAGGGATATGAAAACAAAGTACAAGTCGTATTGTTAAAAAGACTGAAGTTCAGTAAGATTTCGTTTCTTTTTTTGAATAAATTAATACTTCTGTTTGGTTAGGACATTAAAATGCTATAATATGACAGTAAAATGTATATTACAGAATATTTCTATTTCAGATAAATGCTGTTTTTTTTAACATTTCTATTCTTGAGAATCCTAAAAAAAAATGTTTTCCACAAAAACCAAAAGCAGAACAATTGTTTTCTACACTGATAATAATAAGACCTGTTTCTTGCGCTTCAAATCAGCATATTAGAATGATTTCTAGATTTACTAGCTTTTGCGACACATCACCTTATAAATGAACGCATAAGCACTAACTTCAGTGGCCTCCATGTTTACTTGCATGACAGCATGCTATGTGCCATCTTTGTTATTGTTCTTTTGCACAAGCAGGGCAGTTGAGGACTGTGACAGGTTCACACAAATCTGAAATTGGACACGTTTAAAAAAAACATAAATAAAGTGAACAGCCAAACACTAAAACGAATCAACGAAGCAATAAATCAGAACTGAGCACAAGGCTTGCAGTGTAAACGTAGCTGTAACTGGTGCATGTAGTGTTAACAAATATAATCTAGTTTTGTACATGAAGACAGAAATCATGTGACGGATAGAAACGTGTAGTATAGGAGAACACTGTATATGAAATCAATCACTACTGAAATTCTAAGTATCATGTCAGCGGTTCTAATCTGCGTCTTCGCTCCAACGTTAGCAACCTCTTCAGTTTCTAAATGATTATATGTAAATGGTCGGTAGCTTCTTCTAAATGAGGACAGAAATAAATAACCATTGCATGGTGACATGCTGACATAAACTTAAGATGCGGTCATGACTCCTGTCTGAGTGGATGGGTTGATTTTACTTTATCGTTGAGAGAGCTGCCAGCAGACCCATAACATCACTCACAGAGGGGCTCAGATGCAGGGGGATCAGGGAATTGGTCGGTTAATTGCATTGAGCTCTAATACGTGCATGTCCTGAATCATGTCAATGTCTCCTTTGGTTGACAAGGTGGGAATACAGAGTTGGTTTGAGTATTTTAAAGGACCCTTTTTCTCTTAAAAGTCTGGACACAGAGCAGTATAACCTGGAACTTTTTTATTATTTGCATACCTCAAAGTCTATGAAGACCACAGCATTGTTGTATTCCAAAGCCAAAAATAAGTGCAGCAGGATAAAAGAATCCAAATGGGAGTTTTAGTTTTATGAAAAGGATCTTTAGTGTGTGAAATGGAGACAATGAAACATGTTGTTCCTATTGTGATGCCAGGCAGGCAGAGGAGAAAACAAATACACATTGTGGCCCACCATATTGATCTGAGTTTTAGGTTATTGTTCTATGTGCACAGACTCATTAATGAGAAGTAAAATGGTATGGCTTTATATTTCAGTATCACAGTCTCGGCTGAAATACTTTTAGTTACCCATTTGTTTTATGGTTGTCATGTAATACTACAACCATTGAAATACATGGCAGCAGAACAGAGCCTAATGCATTTTGTCATTTCAATAACACTAAGCTGTTTGTCTGAGAGGTTTTATTCAAATATTAATCTTGAAGTGTGATGGAGGTGTAGTGTTTTAAACAAATTCAACCTCTCTAATAGTAGAGATGCTTGATATTAAAATTTCAGTATCGTTCAGCCGATTAATTATTGTCATGTTTTGCTTGATTATGATAAATGGCCGATATTAAAATTCGATACCATTCTGTCTAAATAAAAATAAAATACTGAAAACTAAAATGAGATGCTACAAGGCATCAGGACATCAAAATCAAATGCTGGCTGATACCGATAATTTAAAAACTATATCATAATATTGGCATATAACCTACAATACCATTTAAAAATTTGGGGTCAGTGCAATTTCTTTTAAAGAAATTAATACTTTTATTTAGCAAGGATGCATTAAATTGATCAAAAGTGACAGTAAAGATATCTAATAGGTGTTACAAAAAAACTGAACTTCCAAAAAAACTTTAACTTCCAAAAATTCTGGATAAAAATGTATCATGGTTTTTCCAAAAATATTAAGCAGCAAAACTGTTCTGAACATGGATAATAATAGGAAATGTTTCTTGAGTATCCAATCAGTATATTAGAATTATTTCTGATGGATCATGTGACACTGAGGATTGGAGTAAAGGCTGCTGAAAATTCAGCTTTGCAGTCGCAAAAAATAAATAACATTTTAAAATAGAAAAATTGTAACTTTATTTTGTAAAAATAAATATAGCTTCGGGGGGCATAAAAAAACTTTGCAAATAATTTATCCATTCAACACTGTGATGCCGAAAATGTAAATTAATACATGTGAATGGCCTTGTGATAGCAAGATACTACAGTGTTCAGTTTTATTATTTACAGAGTTAGCTTCTTTCAAATGGAAATTCCACTTTCGGTTCAATCTAACGCTCACCTTTCATTCAGTTAGCTTTCAATTACACACTTCATTATGTTCTGTAATGAGTCCAGTGATGTGCCTATACATTCCACCCTGAGGGCCTCATTGGGGTAATATATGCAATCCCATTTTGCACCCTTAGGCTTGTTGCCACTAATAAACAGAAGAATTCAGAGCATCATTTGTTCGTAGAATTTCCCCTCGGGATTCTAAAGAATACTTCTTATGTAAATCCAACGGAACATGAGACGTGGATTATTGCACCTCCGTCACATCTTAGTATCTTCAAACTGCGTGTGTCTCAGTGATGCTCCACGGACGTCTTAGACAGACAAACAAGACCCAGTAGCTTTTAGAGGCTGACTGCTGAACTTTTCAGCTTGTAGACAGAACAGCGGTGGAAGAGGTCACTTCCAGACAGCCTGTCCCCTCCAGTGTGCTTCCAGCTCATCTTCCTGCTCTTGTTCCACTCCGTGTCCTCGCCTGCGGCTTTCTGCCCGGCCTCTTCTGAATCTGAAGGAGAAGGAGAATAAATAATGAATCTCGATGACAGCGAGGAAACGGAATCTTTTGTTTGCACCCGCAGTGTTATTTTTCTCATCTTTTTCTGAACCCCACGTAGATGACCCAAGGCCCGACGCAGGCATAATGAAGATCCGCGTAATGAGGCTGAGGAATACGAGGCTCCTAGTTAGACCCGAGCTGTCGGCACGGCGGTACTTGTCATTGTGTCGTTAATGGCCTCGAATAGCTTGTTCTCCTTTTGCTATTGTTGAGAATGCTTTCGTGGTGCTTGCGGGGCGACGAGAGGCTTTGACTCTCCATGCTCTTAAGGTAATGTAAGCTCTCACCCTTGTGTGTTAGCAGGAGGCGGATGAGCCCGATGTTGCATCCCCTCCAAACTGGAAGTGCGGTTTAGATTTAATATCAGGGATTTAGCAGCTGTTGCACTGGGGAGATCCTAATGCTCGAGTCCCTTTCCTGAGTGTCCCTTTTCCTCAATCTTTTCATTCTCTTTTGTTGTTTAGACCTTTTCCTTGCTCTCTTGAGCTCTCTTGTTCTGAAGTTGAACACTAACTGTTTCTTCTCTCTCTTTCTCAATACCCAGGTGCCCTCTCTTTGCTTTGAGCCTGATTATCGGTCTGTCTGGTCTCCAGCTCTTCTGTGTCTGGTTGTCTGGTTTGGGGGAGCAGTGATCTTCGGCAGCAGACATCTCCAGGGATTGTAGCCCGTGGTCTGAGGTGAGTCCGACTGGGATCCATCGCCTTTGCTCCTGTCTCTCCTTGTTCGCAATCACAATTATGCCAGTCGGATCCACGCAGCTTTAATTCTTAGAAATCAGTGTTCATTAGAGTCACCTGAACTTCAAGAGGAAGCACAGAATAATTTGATGTCAGATGCCTCATTATGGTACTCCTACTTAAGCCATGACAAAAGTACAATCTTTTTCATGCTCGAGAACCACCGCAAGTCTATGGGGATAACAGAGAGCCGCAGATGCATTTTGATTAAAGGCTAAGTGATCTTACGGTGCAAATCAGTGATTCATAATACATGGAATTCATTACAGAAGAAGTGGTCTGATCATCCCTTAAAACGTATTGCGTTTGCCATCCATACATGTTTATAGCAGACATTCTACATTTACTCCTATAATTTGGATGTCACTTAGTGTTGTCAATAACTGTCATGCTTTAAAATTGTCCTGTGTTAAAAGGTTAGCAGGACAAATCAACAGCCACTTGGTAACCTGCAATTTATTTTTTATTTTTTTGGCTGTTTCTACTTAATCCAACTTTTAAATTTAGTTTCAACGTATACTACTTTTAAATAGTTTGAGCTCGGTAAGATTTTTGTAATATTTGTGCAAGTCTGTTATGCTTACAGAGGCTGCATTTATTAAAACTACTGTAAAAATAACTGTAATATTATGAACTATTATTACAATTTACAATAATGTGTTTTCTGTTTTAATATTTTTTTAAATGTAATTAATTCTTGTAATGGCAAAGTTAAATTTTCAGCAGCCATAACTCCAGTCTATTCTAATATGCTAATTAGAATATGCTGAATTGGTGCTCAAAAACAATTCTTATGATATTCACAGTTGAAAACAGTTGTGCTGTTAAATATTTTTGTGGAAACCGTAATACTTTTTTGCTCAAGATTCTTTCATGAACAGAAAGTTCAAAAGAACTTTCTTTACTGTGTCTTTACGGTGTGTTCAAACCTTTTTTAATCTTTTGAGGCTCATTCTGTTTAGTGTGATTTCTAAAGACTTTCCAGAACCAAAGCATAGAAACACACCGTTCAGTAAACGACTAACATTGACAGTGTTTCTTAGTTCAATTTGGATTTTATTTATGAATAAATTGCCAATAAAGAGGTCTTAGACTAGGTTCCTAAAGTTTCCTGCTATATGGTTGTCCCTCAGCTGAAATCAGTTCTGCGGTACCCTTGTAAAGGTTCTAGCAATTGACCGTTCGCAAAGAGCTTGATTGACGGGCGATCTGACCAATCAGAACGCGGATATTATCTGCCGCCGCTGCTATCCGCCATCTTGCCCGACAGCTACGGCCTGTCTCCATAGAAATCCATGTTAAAAAGGGGGAAAAAAAGATCGACTGAATTGAAACTTTTCAATATAACTAAATATAAAATTGTACAGTGTTAAATAATAAAATAATATGTTACGTGTGCTCTTATCATTCTGTGGACAAACTCCCTTGAACTTCGCCCTGAATGGGAGCTTTATATGCACATGTGCGCTCATCTGTTTTCAGTGCAGGTTAACCGCACCTCAAGTCATCTTCCCACTCATTAAACTATGACAGGTCCTTTACTACAAAAAGACGGTCACTGCGACACTGTAAAGTGATGAAACTATGGCGCTATGTACTTTTTCAAAACCATTTTTATAGGTTTCACGTTATATTGTTGGATCGGAAAATATGTAAATGCGCATGCCCAGTAGCCGCAGCTGTATCCCTTCCAGCCTTAACCACAATTTAACTCAGACAGGAGAGTAGATTAATTTCGGTGGACTTAAACTTGAAATGGTGTGTTCCGCGGTTGAGATAAAACACTTTCTGATGTTTATTCATGTTCATTTCGTGCTTTAAGTAAATATGAAAAGACCGGTTCACGTGTTTGAACTGAGGCAATACAGTGATCTGTATTGTGCCACAAAACGGTATTTATTGTTTGAATTTCTTTAAAAATGACTCAATTTAAAAGCTGAGGGTCCCGAGACCTTGTTTCATATCAGAAGTAACCTGCTCTGTCTTTTTTGCTCTGCAATATATTTTTCACTGCATGAGAACATGAGTGTAGTGTGAGAGCGGCATTGTTTGTCGGTCATGGCAACAGTAACTAAGGGTGGGCGCGTTTTGCGAACAGTCAATTGTGATTCTGACCAATCATCAGATGGTTTATAAAGATTTTACATCTTTTAAGTTATTGTACAATTCAAAGTCTATGTAAGCATGCAAAATGTACAAATGTCCACCTATCAAAGGAATACAGATGAAACCAGTGTGCTTCATTTGAACTGCCAAGCTGTCATTTTAGTGATTCACTATAGGGAACAGCTGTTTGTACAGCTGAGCAGAACATTATAACAGCTTTCCTCTAATAGAGATGTCTTACAGCTGCAGTCCTAGTGTGGAATGATACGAAGCCTTCAAAGGGTGACTGTGTAAATTAACCTTTTTACAGAAATGAACATGACTTCAGTCTCTGCCTTTGAATGAACTGTTATATAGTGGAAGTGAAATCAATATTGATTTTCTCTCACACAAGAATGACCTGTGAAGACCTTTCAATGGTCTCAGATTGGCAAGTGAGTGAAGCGAATTTTATTAGACACGTCATGCAAATTGTTAACAGATCAGGTATACAGTCCAAACAAAGCGCAATATCATAAAAATGTCACAAGCACACTCACTTACGCCTCACCAGGACGTTACGGTTGTAATAGTGCTTCTTTTCTGATCAGATACATTAGAGTTGCCTAGAATCAAGCAAACTGTTGTTCTTGTGTCCTTCTGCGATACCCCCTGCCGTTTAACATAATCAGTGCTTTCACGCTTCGCCGGCCCATGCTTGAGCAGTGTGTCATTCAAGTGCCCTTCTACATCTGTCTCTGTCGTGTCAATTCATCACACACACATGCTCATCTCCCATCATGTGTCTAATGAAATATCTTGACAGTTTAAACAAACGGTTCACCCTGTGTGGTCTTAAAGAGTCCTTCATCACTGTCATGGGACTAATATCCTGTGCTAAGTGTTACAGAACACACACACAGTCACACAAATATGCGTAAATATATAATGCGCATAAAGACCAGATGAATGAATCCCACAATATTTGGACATTTTGGGATTATTAAGTAAATATTGTGTAAAAAAGGGGTTTGTGTACATCTCATTTGTTTTAATTAAATTATATTAGTCTATATCACACACATTTCACACCATTATATCAGCCATCTGCCACCACACTTTGGTTATTCACCCATTTCGGTCAGCTGATAACAAAGAAATCGAATTCCTGTAACATTTCTAGATATTATTCTTAAAAAGTCATCTCTTTTCACTGCACTTCCAAAAATGTTCCAAGGTCTCCAATTTAGAAGAATGATAAAGGACAAAAAGTGTCTTTGTCTCTTTCTTTCTCTCTCACTCTCTCTCTTTTTCTCACTCTCTTTCTCTCAGGAGGAGTCATGGGGCCGGTACGGGCCTACCCATTAGCCCTGCCTGTGCTGGCTGTTCTGGGCCTCATTATCAGCGCATGGAGCCTCAACCCAGATGACCCCAATGTCTGCAGTCACTGGGAGAGGTGAGAGAGGGGCACTCACCTGTGTTAAACTCCGTTTTACCTTCCATTTATCCATTCAAGGGTTCACATAGCATAGTTATTCCTCTCCGACATGCCAGAAGGATGTTTTGGTCAAAAGAATATTGTAACTTAATGGTGAAGTGGTTTATGTCTGTGTGATTATTTGAGTTGTCGGTAATATAATAATAATAATGGCTGAAATAAATGAATCAATCAATTAATATATATTTTTAATTCATTTATTTACACTGTAAAAAGTGAAAGTTGACTTAACTTAAAAAAATTGAGGAAACCCGTTGCCTTAAAATTATTAAGTACATAATCATTTTTAAAAAAAAGTTAAGTGAACTTGACAATTCAATTAACTTATTTTTTTTTTAATTATCATTTACTTAAAAATTTTAAGGCAACGGGTTTCCTCAATTTTTTTAAGTTAAGTCAACCTATTACTTTTACAGTGTAGTGTACAAAATTGCACATTGTATAGATACTTAATGATAAATAATAATAATAATAATAATAATAATATTCAGATTAATTACCAGTACTACTACTGCAACTACACTGTAAAAGTGATAAGTTGACTTAACTTAAAAAATTGAAACCGTTGCCTTAAAATTATTAATTAAATAATAATTAAAAAAATAAGTTAAGTGAATTGTCAAGTTCACTTAACTTTTTTTTTTTAATTATTATTTAATTAATCATTTTAAGGCAACGGGTTTCCTCAATTTTTTTAAGTCAACTTATCACCTTACTGATAATATTGTTATTGTAAACAAAAAATTAATAATACAATTTAATAATAGTAATTAAGTGTATACTGTATATATTATATAATTACATTGTAAACTTTAAAAAAAATGTTGTGATGCTGCTCACTGGTTACTCATAATTTAAAATCGTTCAACTACAGCCAAGCTACTATTTTGAAAAAGTAGTATAAATTAACAATAAAATATGACAATCACATTTAGGGTGACTGCATCTAACTTGAATAGATACATTTACAGCAAATACACTAGAATACACACTAATTTATGTAACTGAGTTGAATACATAGCAATGAGCATTTCATTTAATATTTTGTGGGGCTCGAATTGGTGAGTTGTTTTGAATCAGTTCATGTATTCCAACAGTCCAAACAAACTGATTCACTAGAATGCATTAGACTTTCCAGTGCTTCTTCTAACAGAAAGGAAAAGCTGTACTGTATGTATTCTCTTAAGTGCCCTTCTATACATTGCCAATACAAAAATTGAATGTGATGTTAAATACGACTTACTGTGTTTGTCAAGTTACCTGCTACTTGCTGAAAAAAATGCTTATTACTAAAAAAAAACTGACATTATTTTGAACAACTGGGCTATAGGAAAATGTAGTTAGTACTATAAGAAGTGAGGCTACTAAAGGGGTGGTTGACTTTTTTTTTCTAGGCTTGATTGTGTTTATGGGGTGCAGTCTAACATGTTTTAATGCTTCGTTTTTTTAAAAAAAACGCATTATTTTTCACATAATTTACCTTTATCCTACACCGCTCCGTCCCTTCTCTGATAAACGCCCCGATTATTTCCTGGTTTTATGACACATGGGGCTCAGATTGGTTAGCTGAAACGTCCCGCCTAAACGTCTAAACGTCCCGCCCCTCGGCTCAGCAGCATGTGCTCCGGTTGTATTGTAAACAATGGCGTCGTCTATATTGCTTATCAGTTTGAGACCGATTAAAACGCAGAGGATATTAGTGAAGAGGATCGCGCAGAACCTGTGCAAGCATGGCTCTTAATGGTAGGCCTAAGTTTTTTGTTTGTTGTCTCATACGCTGTCATTAAAGCTTTAATACAGTACGGCAACTGCACACACGTCCATGTATAGCGCTTCTCATAGCTATGTGAAAATATTCACTGAGCTGATGATCTGAATGTGAGAGAGAGAGAGATGCAGAGCAGGGTGACGCGAGCAACAGTATAGTGTTGTCACGGTACCAAAATTTCAGTATTCGGTACTGATACCAGTGAAAATCCACGGTTCTCGGTACCAATTTCGGTACCACATGCTAATTAAAAAACACTATTTTTAATAATAAAGTCAAACAAAAATAAAATGTACAAAAATCAATGCTATTCTTTATACTTATTTAAACTGTGTTTCAAGTTTTTCCACAAGTAATAAAAGTATGAAAAACAGTAAAGTTTCACCCAAATTTAATTTGTCTTTTAATTAATGAAATTTAAACACATTTAATTTTTTTGGTAAATAAAGGGGATTTACTATTAAAATTAAAATATGGAAGAATTATTGTGTGATTATTTCTTTAAAAATATATATATATATTTTTTTCAACAGTAGTAGTAGTATCACATACATTCTACTAAATAATAGTAATATATTTCTGGAACAATGTCTTTAAGATAAACTTATATTTTGACAGGTTGCCGTGAATTCCTTTAAATTTCTGTGTGTAGCTATATGAAATGACCCTGGTTTTACTCAAATGAAACGGTAAAATGCTCGTGAAGTGACTCTCAGAGCAGTTCTGTAGATGTTGTTTATGTTCTCATTGAGACGGCAGATGCTGAAATCACCGCGAGCGTCACGCGCGCTTCAGTGTGTGTAGTAAAAAAAAAAAAAAAGAGAGTGAGAGACTCGCAGAACATGCGGGATTCATATCTGAATCGACTGAATCGTGGAAATCATCGCGTCAAGAACCGGGTTGACCGGGTACTCTGTACCACCGGTACTTAAAAAAACCTGGTACCGTGACGTTTTAATTTTTTTAGTACCGACTTGGTACCGAAGTACCGGGTATTTTGACAACACTACAACAGTATTAAGAACATTGATTTTGAAACTTGTAAATCCATTAGAATCGTCAGAAGACAGAATCGCGATTCATATATGAATAGATTTTTACGTGCACCCCTAGTTTTCTCTTCCTCTTCTCTAAAGCAGCACAACATGGCCTCGTCCCCTTCGTTGCATGTTCCCGGGGCGGGGTTTATCTGGGTTCGTGACGTAACGGATCCGGGAAGTAGCTCGTTGTAGTCCCTACGAGCCATTTTTGTAGGCATTAAACTGCCAGAATTTTAAAAGCCGATATCTCCGTTTGCATCGAACTTTCAGCTTCGTAACTTTGCAGATATTGTTTATGCTCAAACAGCAACATTACACACTAACTAACGTTAAAAAAGTGAAATTGCAATCAACCACCCCTTTAACTACATTTTTTTTGTAGCTTAGTTTTTCAAAATAGTGTTGATTTTGTGTCAAGTTAATGCCCAGTGTCGTTAGGTGAATCCCCAGCACTGATTGCTGAAATAAAAAGTTGTTTTGTAATAGATGTATACTTGTCAGAATGAAACCGATTAATTGAATGGATATTTGATGAAAATGTAGTGGATAACAGTGGATAAACTTTTGTTCTGTATAAGGTGGGATGTAAGTGGTTATGAGCTGTTTGGATTAGTCGAAAAACACAAACAATGTGTAGTTCTGTTCTGTTATCTCAGAGATTTAGGAAATTTACCTTTGTTTGTTCCTGTATTGACTGTATTGACTTTTAATGGCACAGCTGAAGCGATGTAAAGGATTGTGTTTGGGAGTGTTGATCTGGTTACACTTGCCTACAGGTATTAGGTTCAGTCACTAAACACACAAAACAATATTGATGTTCTTATTATTAACCTTGTAGTGTGTGTGTGTGTGAGGGAGGGAGGGAGAGAGAGTAAGGATAAGTTGCTAAAATAAAGCAGGCAGAACAGCATCCAGTTGACCAGAACAATCTGTTTTGACTGAACCTATTTCCTGAAAAATTATTGTTTGTAAAGGGTGTTATCAGTTATGACAAATAAGTAGGAGCAATTGCCTCTGCAGAGAGGAGGACAGAGGGCTGCAGAGATGAATGAGTTTTAGCATTTCTTCCCTGAAAGGGAATATTTCGGAGCTTTAATGTCATTTTGTTGGCAACAGTTTTGTAATGTTTTTTCAAGGAAGTTAAGACAACACATCTTGTTTTTCTAGATTTACTGTAGCTTTGGAAGGGAAATATTATGCTAGTCTTGTTATTAGAGATAACAAGTTGTTTTGAACTTCAAGCAAAATAGATGGATACTTGTTTCTTGGGATACAGTACCTTCACGGTATAGCTAATTATAGACTTGAGACCAGCAAGTTCTTTGTTTCTCTGCATCATAATCATGTTTGGGCAATTTCAGGTAGGGGTCCCCACGGCAAGTTGTCAGCTTTTACTCTAGTGACTATTTCTTGGGGTAGGTTTATTGCTGTATATGCAAATACGTAAATGTACAAAAAAGCTCAAACTTTGCACTGTTAATGCCCAGGACCAAAGATGGTCCATAGAGTGCGGGAGTATTGAACTTATTTTTTGAGTTATTTTTGCTGCTTTATAGGCCTTGAACGGTTAAATACACACACTTGTATGTGTCAAAATGCTTGTCTTTGGAAGTATCCTCGTAAACACAGTAGGTCTTAAGTGAAAGTAAACAGCTGAGAAAGAAAACACATGTGTAACACTTTATTGGATCCGGGCAGCTTTTAAAGTGACAACAGTCAAAAAAAACCTGCTGTCTGTCATTCATGTTAATCAAACAACAAAAGAGAGAAAATCTCACTGTTCTTGACTAAATAACTTTTGTAATTTTAATAAGAAATATATATTTAATTTACACAGTGAAGAATACACAGTGTTTTTATTATATACATTAGATTACTTTATACAATGTATGTAGCTTTTCTTATTTATTTGTTCTACTGTAGTTTTTTGTCCTATTGCTTGTAATTAGTTTCTTATTCTTATTTAATCATGACTGTGTTTTTGGGGGGGCGGGGATGCTTTTTTTTTTTTTTTTTTTAGGCTAGTGGGGAATGTTGTCGGGGCTTATGAGGGGGCCAAGGGTCCACAGGATGGCTTAATTATTTTATATGCTCAAATCATATTTAATTTTACCCTCAATAACTATTATTTTTATTAGGACATACAAAATGAGATTCTTGAATTTTGTAGCATCACAAAATTCATTATTTAATTGATTTAATATATACACTCCCAGTTTCTGTTAATAAAAAAGTTAGAAAAAAAAGCAGTGTTATTCGTAATTACAGAAGAAGTTCCAGAAAAAGTATTAGTATTTCCCCTTGATATGGGAGGACTTTTAATATTGTATTGGACAGTGGCAGCCTTCAAGTCTGAAGAGTTGAGAACCTAAATTTCAACAAAGCAAAAAAAACAAACAACATTTTTTTTTTTTTTTTACATAAGAACGAGATATTTAAATTTCTCCTCTGTCTTTTTCTCTCTCAGCTACGCAGTGACTGTTCAGGAGTCCTACGCTCATCCTTTTGACCAGATCTACTACACCAGGTGCACCGACATCCTCAATTGGTTTAAATGCACCAGACACAGGTGAGCATGACCCTGAACTTTGAACTACAGTTGTCAAGATTCTGCTCCATGGCAACAAGCAGCACTCTCCTACTAGACACATAAAAATCAAGGTGCCGGTGTGCCAGTGTCTTTATTACCAAGTGTTAATGTTACCAGCCGTGATTGTAGTGGTCAGAGTCTGGATGGAAATGGCCATTTGACTGTCATCCGACATTACATTGGTTTTAATTGCTGCATTAAAGACTTTATCGTCAGTGTCCCGGCTAAAAGCTGTGGGTTCAATGAGTCACTGTGCTGCAATGTTGCATTCAGAGGCGAGTTGTCCTTCACCAAACATGGAAACTTTTTCTTAACTGACTTTAATTATGTTTATTTCTCCCCTTTCCACCTCTAGGGTGTAGCTTGGATTAGACACAAATAGAAAAGCTAACGGTAGCCAGGTGCATACCATAATGTCCTTCTGTCTCTGCCCTTGTGGAGTTCACGTGCCAAGTTATTGATGTTCATGCTTTCTCTTGAATGTTTGTGTATGTGTTTACATCTCAGGACCAGCTACAAGACAGCTTATCGGCGCGGGGTGAGGACCATGTACCGTCGGCGTTCTCAGTGCTGCCCTGGCTACTTCGAGAGCGGAGACTTGTGTGTCCGTGAGTGTCTTTCACATTTTTCTCGCTTATTTCCTTTTAAATCAGCACAGTTCAATTTTCTCTTTCTTGCAAGTGGTTATGAGCACAATAAAAGCATTCATCTGCTTGAGCAATGTCCTCTTAAGCCTTGAACCCCGCTCCTTTCTCTGGAGGCATTCATCAAAATCTCAGCCATCTTTGAGGCGTTTTTGCAACTGCATATTCTAGGCATAATTTGTGCCTTTCATTACTGGTCCTACTCATATTGGATTTGCTCATATTTTCAGTTTTAAGTACGCCATTACAATGCTGTTAATAGCATTCAGTTATCGCTCATTTTTAGAAAAAAAAAATCTTGAGTGATTCACTGCAAATACATTGTCCTAATTCCTCCTGTTCTGGAGATAATACGCTAATTAAGGAAATAACAACTTTCCCTTGCTGTGGTCTGAATGATAGATTTTAGTGATTATTTTATGAGCAGTGAATGTCAAAAATGTCAGCTTTTATACTAGTTTATTGTCTTTTGGCACTGCCAAGACTGTAAATGCGTGTTTTGTTTCTCAGGATTGGTTATTGTGTAGGCCAGACTCATTATTCTTTAATGTGTTTTAATCACGAGTGAGCGAATCCTGTCAGTCAGCTCAGACCTTTGGCTCACACGGTTCAGCGGTTGTTTGACAATATGCAAAAATCTCTGCGTGAAAGGACCTCGTACAGGACCGTGTCAAGGTGATGAGGTAAATGACAGTCTTACCGAGCTCCAGGGAGAGGATAAAAATCAGCACACGTAGCTTAAGAGCAAATGGGATTTGATGCCCTCACAGCTACTCGGCATTATTAACAAGAGGGAGGGACGGCCTTTCTGATGGATGTCTGTTTCTGAATGGATGGCTAACTATGGACAGCTATGTCTGTATGAAACTAATACCTGCGGTCATGTTTTTAGGCTTTAAATATGTAAGGTTATGATAAATGTATTCGGTCTCAACTCAGTGTCCACTACTAAAGCATCTTGACGTTAATAAGCATAATGTCATGTAATTCCTCAGCCTGTGCGTTTTAAATGAACTCCCATGATAATGAAAGAAATTAACAGCCTACATTAAGTTGTGATATGGGCCGCTGTGATATTCAGCTCTGCAGGAATCATAAAACTTTACTTCAGTTCAATGTTATGAAGAGAAGAAGATGAACTGCGGACGCTGTGGACGGTTGAAATGCTGATTACTAACCTGCGATGCTGCTATATGAATTCACACACTAATTCATAATTAATTTTCATTTTAATTTCACCGTATCAAAGAGAATTTTACACTTTACCATGGAACGAGCCATGAGACCCAGCAGCTGTTTTGCTGTCGTCGTGTCACAGGGACCTAACCGGCATTGTCAGTCTTTGTAGTTTGATATAAAAGCCTAGTCATTTACATATGCCACAGAAAACACTTTTTATGATCCAAGGACATTTTTAATTTTACGGTTTCACACCTCACTCTCATGACAGCGGGTATTGAGCAATTTGATATTTCAAGCAGTTATTTAATTGATATATTTGCTCACACTGTTTCTCTTTTTAGCTTTGAAAGGATTAATTCATCCAAAAATAAAAACTCATTGTCATTTACTCACCATCATGTTTTTCGAGACCTGTTTATTTCTTTGGTAGAACATAATATAGTTATTTACAGTTATTTGTGTCCAGTGTCCACTTTTTCCCCACTTTTTGATTTTCTACTTAATATAATATAATATAATGGAAGAGAGCAGCATGAGCATTCTTCAAGGTTTTTCATTTTGAATTGCAGAGAAATAAGAAAATAAATAAAGGTAGAACAACTTGATGCAACTTTTATTTTGGGGTTCACTCTTGTTATAATTAAACTAATTGACCAAATGACCAAATCCTCTTGAATTCTTTTTTGAATGAAATGTATATTGAACAATAAGTGCCAAAAGAGAATAATACATGCATTGTTACCCTCTTGTAAATCAACAGCTTGTTCACCAGATGTTGTTCTTTCGTTACTAAAGGTCATTGTAGAAAGGAGGAGGTTTCAACAATGACCTTTAGTTACAGGAATTTTTTTTATGGCTGAATGCGAGTGACCATGGTCTGTTGAAGATAAAGTTGATCTCATGTTTCTGTCCTTATTGAGTGGGATTGTGTCCAGCTCTGTCTGTAGCCTGAAGGCACTGCTAACAACCATGGGATTAGGTGCAGCTGGGATAGGGATCAGTTTTGACATTGTCTGGTGGTCTGAGTGGGAGAAGGCAATGACAATAATCAATAATGTTCTCATTACCACACAATAGCTGCAACAATTTCATGTTAACAGTTGTTGCTTTAATGGAACCACACCATCTGTGGAAAAGATGGTAGGCATAATTTTTTTCCCCTCAGTGACCTCATGGTATGTTTATTGCCTCTGTGCTGTTTAAAACGTGGCTGAACATGGAGTTGACCAAAATATACTTTATAAAATGAGTAGTTCCAACTCTGATTGGTAAAATAGGTCAAATCAGTTGTTCGTGCACCAAGATGCTACCTAGCATGCAACCTTTTAGGCTAATTACTTGTCGGAAGAATTGTTTATTGTGAAAATTAAAGGGATAGTTCACCCAAAAATGAAAATTCTATCATTAATTGTTCACCCTTATGTCGTTCCAAACACGTAAGACCTTTGTTCATCTTCAGAACACAAAATAAGATATTTTTGATGAAATCCGAGAGCAGACAGCATCGTAACTACCACGTTCAAGGCCCAGAAAGGTAGTAAGGACATTGTTATAATAGTCCATGTGACATCAGTGGATCGACCATAATTTTATGAAGCTAAGAGAATACTTTTTGTGTGCAAAGAAAACAAAAAATAATGATTTTATTCAACAATTTCTTCTCTTCTGTGTCAGTCTTCGATATGCGTTCACAAGAGTACCGTGTTTTCTTTGAGCACAAATAGTATTTTCGTAGCTTAATAAAATTAAGTTTGAACCACTGATGGACTGTTTTAACAATGTCCTTACTACCTTTCTGGGCCTTGAACGTGGTAGTTCCGTTACTGTCTATGGAGTGTCAGAAAGCTCTTGGATTTCATTAAAAATATCTTTATTTGTATTCCGAAGATGAACAAAGGCCTTACGGGGTTGGAACGACATGAGGGTGAGTCACTAATGACAGAATTTAATAAAATAAATAAATATCCCTTTAATAAAAGCAATTATTTACTGAGCATTTTCTTGTTGCTCTACTTTGCATTTTATAAAAGCAGTAAACTACTAGAGGCTGTGTGTTACAGCTATTTTACTTAAATACCTCATTGTAAAGTACTTCATTAATTTATTGAATTTCTGGACTTTTGCCTATATTTGTTAGACATTTAGTAAATAGTGCACAGGCAAGACTTGGTGGCAGACCTTTGTTACATGCACAACCATGAGTGGACAAACACTTCTGTACAAAGTCTTCAACAAATCATTTAATATTTAATCAAAAATATTTATTCATCTAGGCATTCATTTTTGTCTTCATTTGATGTCCAGGTATAATTTAATCATTGTATGTGTGGTGCCAGCAGGAAGTCTAATAAGGAGTTTTTGTGCAATGGCGTGGTCACCTTAGAGAGGTCTATGGGTTTTCGGGTTGTTTTTTTGCTGTATCTGCTCTGTGAATAATCCTACTGCTCTCACTGGCAGGATTAAGAGCTTTGTAGAACTAGCTATGTTCACTTCGCCGGGACAAGAGAAGGTATTAAGGCCATTTTCATTACATATATGTGGATCTTTGCTTTTCTTCTCAATCTGAACACCTCAGGGTTTATCCTCTCATATGGGTCTTTTATGAGCTGCTTTCCTAGCAGAATCAGTCCCTAGTGCATTGGCTGCATTTTAAAGGCATAATTCATTAATGGCCTAAACCAACACAGCCTAGTCGCTTTGAAGGTGACATGTTTGCGGGTTGCCTTCTGTGTTCATAGGGAGGTCAATCAAACAAGACTTTTTCTTGTTTTATGTGCCCGAATCGTGAGTCATTTAACCTGCATGCACTACTCCTATCAATCCCAAACTGTCAGTGGACTTAGTCTGTAGTGACTGTTGGAAGCCAGTGAGTCTGTTCCTCTCATAACACCAGCACTGTTTTTGCAAGTGTGGATTGTGCATTTAATGTCGAGAAGGCGATCTTGCTCATACTGAGCAAAAATGACTTTTCTTTACAGAAGGAATCAGTACATGGAGCCAAAGCAGTTTACACCATCTGGTCAGAAGAGTCTCAAATAGTTAGTGATGCAGTATTAATGATGCTGTGTGCATGCTGCAGCTTCTTACTGGAGAATTAGATGCTCTAATAAAGTCCCATGCACCATCACAAAGTAGATTTCACATCTTAGTTTTAATGATGGATTAGATGTTTGATTCCAAATCCTGTTTTAGGTTTGTTATTAAAAAGTTCATACACTGTACTAGGATATAAAGTAGATCCTTTATGATAGATGCATACAGTAATAACCTTGAATTATTTAATGTGTTAAATGATTGACTGATTGTCAAACTGTATGTTTAAATCTTTGGCCTGATGAGTATTCGGTGTAATAATGCATGACAATTACAATTAGCTCTATTGTTACACGGTATGATAACGCCAGTGTGTAATGAGATTAGCCTTTTATCGAAATGAAAGACGTAATTTTTCACCACAGCCTGCAGACATAGACTTTTTCTGTGTGGAAGGAAGGAGATTCATTGAATTTTAATTAAAATGCAGGACCTATTTTCTGAAGTATTATAGACACGTACATCAATTCAGCTCTCGGGAGAAGGCACGCTTTATCCTTTCACCTACGTTACATAAATTAATTTTAATTTGCTGAAAAGATGTGACAAATTAGCATTTTGTCTCTGTTGTCTGATCAGAAATTGCTGATTGTAACAAAAATCAATCATTTCATCACCAGAGTTTTTTAAACCTCGCTTTTGAGCACGTTGCGTGGCTTCATTGATTTCAAGAAGTCAAATTGATGTCTTTGTCAGCACAAAATGCGAAGGGTTTTTCTTTTTTCTTAAGCTGGAGGAGAACTGGCATGCTTGAATATCAGGTTCTCAGTGCTGTGTAAATCCATACTGCATTATTTGCCAGTGGCAGGTTTAGCATTTTCTGTGTGTGGAGCATTTCTGCTCTAAGCACCATCCTCTGGGTATTTGGGATTCTCCCTCTCTCCCATCCCCTTCCTGTGCTTATGTCCAATATTGAGGGCCCAGGTGAAGGCTGAAAGAGCGATAATCTATAGCCGTGCTGGCCTGGAATGAGGGCAAGTCCTGCCTCATCCTTTACCTAATGCAGCCAGCTTTAGTGTGTGCCAGAATCAAAACATGCACACACATTAATTCACTCTTATGAGCGTGATTTATTTGCATGCACAAATATGTTTATATTCATTCTGAGAGGCTCATCTCAACTTTTTCAACCAAGAAGGCAATTTGCAATGTCTGCATACAAACAACTTCTGGCACTTTTATGGAGTTGACTTTTCTTTCTTTTTGATATGTGAAGGTCACACTCACTGTGAGGTGTAGATTTTCTTTAACCCAGTCTCTCAATTTTATTCAGATTTTAGCTATGAAAATCCATTATAATATTTACATTTTTATCATTATTGTCAGACAGCTGTGCTGTCATTTCCATCACAACCAACAGTTTTGCCCCATAATAACATTAGATTTGATGTGCTAAGAAAACAAAAAAAGTCGAAGTAAATACTGTTAATATTGTTAGATCTGTGAAGAATTGCGGATGTTCTAGACGCTATTCTGTTATTAGTGCATACATGCATATTCATGTATATAACTAATGGTTGTTATTTAATGGTTAATATACAAATTAAACTAGTGGGAGTGTGAAAATTATGTTTAAAGATATTTCTTCACATGGTATAAAAGAACCCATTGCTGATTTGTATAGAAACCCTCATTCGTGTACAGTGCATTTTAAATGCATAAAAACTTACTCTTTTTTTGTTACTTAAAAATATAAGAAATCTGAAGCCCTTTCCCTCCGTATAAAAATGTATAGTAATATTTCAAAACAATTTACTGGTAAAAACCAGATTATCATAAGCACCACAAAATGTGTGGGCAGCTTTTGCCAAAATAATTCACTGTTCCCGAAGTGTTGACATTTAAGATTTGTGTCATACTTCGGGGCTCCTGTGAACGTGACAGAACTTGAAATATAGCTCCTTACTGAGTGGCTCTTGTGCGGTTTGGAGGAACACATTGGAGTAGAAGGGGGGAAAAGAAGCCCAAGTACCAATCCCACAGTTCACTCTGAATTGATTTATTCAGATTAACACACACTCCACTGTATTGCTATATAACACTTTATGAGAACCTGAATTCATTACCTTTTGAGTTTGTGTTTAGGTTAGAAAAGGTTAGGGAAGATTCTCTCACTGTTTCCCATGAGAATCATAATACGCGTATTAACCGGACAAGATAAATGCTGGTCATCACATTGTGTTTATCAGGTTTCTTTCAACGAAATGCATGACCGGCCACATTAACTTTCCATTATTTATAGAACCAACCTTCACATATTTCATGGTCAAAGATAAGGACATACCATAGCATCTGACACTTTTTTGTTACCTTCTTCACGCTAAAATCTCTAGAAGTACATGCTCTCTTCCGCCTATACTTGGAGAGTCACTGCTGATTCCAATCAAAGTGGATTGTTCCAGAAGCTTTGGGGGTCGACTGTTTCCTGACTCCGATAAGAGCCTGTCGGTTTGAGTCCTGCTGGCCAGGTGACCTTCATTCCCTTAAGCATTATTCATGCTTAACGCCTATATATTTTCCTTCTAATTCATCTTTTTCATCATCCTTAAAAAGTAAAAAAAAAAAAAAAGACTGGCAAAAACTCCATGTAGGTCATTTTATTACTTGTCCAAATCCAAATATCTGACCGAATGCGAGGGCCCGGGCAGGAATACTAATGCTATAGACAATCAATTGGATGCTGTGTTGTTCAATAGGAATGATCAAGAAAACTGCACACTTCGTAAACAGCATGAAGGCTGGCTTGCTCTGCGTTAGAGTATTGTGGCAAAGTGCAGGCTGATCAAATTTGGAGGGATTTACAGCTTGTTTCCTTGTGGCTGTGGCTGCTTACATCGGCTCGTTTTGCACGGAACAACCAGTTCGTTTGATAAACTGAGATGTTGACCAAAGGCTCAATCTCTTAGGAAATTGTTTAACTTGTGGTCAGAGTGAGCATTTTAAACATGCAACCATAAGAAGGGCTTTCGACTTTTTTTGTTCGACAGCACTAGCGAGGAGGCATCGGTGACAGCCATCTTTGGAAAATGGCCAGTGTAGTCATTATCCTCCATATCAGCACATCAGCAGACATTTGCGGGCAGCTAAATTATGTCTTGCGGGAGGCTCAGACCTACAGTGTTTGGATAGCATCCTGTGCTAATTCACATTCCTGTCTTATGCAAGATGCATCCAACAACTTATTTGTGTTTGGACCTTAAGCTCCATTTATTCTCTGCAAAGTGTTTTGCCAGAATCCTTTTCTATTTCTGCTGTGTTTAAAGCATTCTCTGTCTTCCTGTTCTTTTCTCTCTGATAGCGCGATGTACTGAGGAGTGTGCCCATGGTCGGTGTGTGTCTCCTGATACATGTCAGTGTGAGCCAGGCTGGGGAGGACTGGACTGCTCTAGTGGTGAGTTCACTCTCTCATTAACTCTGAGAGCACAGTTCACTTCATTAAGGCCCTCTCACTCTCACATAGTTAATGGCTGCACCAGTCCCCAGACGCCACTGCAAAGCTACCATGTTTCTCACTTACTCGCTCCCCTCTCTTCTTTTGCCAGCTGTATTAAAAAGTAAAGCTGGAAATCATGGAGCACGAATGAGATGTGCAATTATGCAGTTGCATTAACAACACTATTTTGATTAGTTATTTCTCTGAGTATGGAATTATCCCATGTTTTGCCAATTCGCTAATTGTACCCAAAACATTGTGCATAAAAAATGTGTAATGCAAAAATAAATAAATAACACACACACACATTTAATTTTAATATGTAAAGGATGGTGTATTATGCCGCTTATTACATACACTGTAAAAAGTGATAAGTTGACTTAACTTAAAAAAATTGAGGAAACCCGTTGCCTTAAAATTATTAAGTAAATAATCATTTAAAAAAAAAGTTAAGTGAACGTCTCAGGATACTTGACTATAACCCTGTTCCCTGAAAAAGTGGGAACGAGATGCTGCGTTTCAATAACACTAATGAGAACATTCTTTGACACACGAGCTTCACAACCGGTCAAACAAACACGGCAAGAATTGGCTTAAATAACCTCGGTGGGTGACGTCATTGATTACGTGCACCTGCAGGTTATAAATAGACGTGAGACGTACTCATCTTCAGGTTAAACCTTTGTCTGAAGAGACGTCCAGGCACACCTACAGTGCGGCATTGCGGCGCAGCATCTCGTTCCCGCTTTTTCAGGGAACAGGGTTACAGTCAAGTAACCCGAGACGTTCCCTATCAAAAGCTACTCTCGATGCAGCGTTTCAATAACGCTGATGGGAACGAGAATACCAATGCCGTCGCACTGGAAGTGTCTGGACTCCCCAAGGTTGTGTAGTGTGTGCGCACAAACATGGAAGAGGTCTCAGACATGACTCTAGGATGTTGACTCAAGGACATGCGAGCCTGGAGTAGCATGGACATCCAAACCATTGAGTCTGACAAATGTGTGCGGTGAGGACCTGCCTGCCGCGCCACACACTTGATGCATGGGGACACCTCTTGCCAGAGCCTTAGCATAGGATGCAACCCACCTGGTTGAATGGGCCCTAACTCCTAGAGGTGAAGCTTAACCGTGCGCCTCGTAGGCTAGGGCAATAGCATCCCTCACCCATTGCCATAGCATATGAAAAGCTGCTCTGATTTAAGCCACGGGCTAATGCGGTGGATGTAAATCTGAAGAGCATGTACTGGACACAGTAAATGAAGTCTTTCTCGCTCCGGTGTGCTGAATGGCGGAGGTCAGAGGCTTCAAGAACGACCGTAAGATAATAGGGTGAGGATGCAAGATAGCTTGACCAGCCCAGGGGCAAAGTCTAAGCAGGATGACAAGACTGACAGAGCCTGCAAATCCCCAATTCTCCTCAGAGAATTAATAGCCATGAGAAAAAACATCTTTAGAGTCACATAGACTCTAAAAGTACCAGGACATGTGCCTGAGGACAATTTCTCTTGCAGGAACTCCAGCACTGAAACAAACTGCCAGTGAACTGGGTCTGCATGGTGTGTCATACACCAACTTTCGAAAGCACCTTCTGAGGGCATAACTTCTTTTAGTGGAAGGAGTCCTAGCAATCAGAATAGTCTGTAGTACATCTACTGGAAACCCAGCATCTCATGGGGACCCCAGGGGCCAGACATGAAGGTTCCAGAACTCAGGCCGGGGATGAAATACTGTCCCCTGTGCCTGAGATAGAAAAACTCTCCTGCCCAGAATCGCCCACAGCGAGCCATCAAGGAGGGATATTAGATCTGAGAGCCACACTCTGGTCGTTCAACGGGGCATTATCAGAAAGAGGTGAGACCCTCGTTGACATACCTTGGCCAGGACTCCTGGGAGCAGGGCGATCGGGAAGAATGTGAGATAGAGGGGTGGTTCGCGCGCCCCTTGTCTCTCAGCCAGTTCGAACAATCGCAACGAGTACCCAGAGGCTCGCCCCTTCCTGAAAGAAAGCGGAGAGCGGAGCACTCAGATCGAAGTGATTACAGTGCTTGCACTCAGCGTCCTCGAGGGCAGCAACAGCATGCTCCAAAATTCGGACAGCGAATCTGCTCCGACATTCATATGCCCCAGAATGTAAATCGCCGTGATGGACTAGAACTTGTCCCACATGCAAAGCAGAACCTGCTGTGCTAGCCATGAGACCTAGAACTTTCTGAAAGTAATGTACAGTAACTTTCTGGCCTAGCCTGAAATCCTTCAGGGTTTTCAGAATGGATTCGATACGTGTAGGAAACAGCTGTGCCCACATTATGATAGAATCCTGTTAACCCCTAAATACGTTGTCCCCTGGGCAAGAGAGAAAACGCTTCCCTTGGTGTTGAGTCTCAATCCCAGATAGTTAACATGAGCGAGGACCACATCCCGATGTCGAAACGCATGCTCTTAAGACTGAGCCAAATCAGCCAGTCGCCGATGCTAAAGCTGCATCGATGCATTTTGTATTTGTGCGGGTTGATAAGGCTAGGCCAAATGGAAGAACCCGATACCGGTAAGCATTACCCCCAACAGCAAACCTCAGGAACCTGCGTTGTGGCAAAATTTCTTAATGAAAGTATTGAACTATATAAGTACTTGTACGTTCTTAGAAAGCGGTTCAGCCCGCAAAGATCTAGACTGGACGCAACCCCCCATCATTTCTGGTAACCAGAAAATATTGGCTATAGCAGCTTGACTCTCTGTCTAGGAGGGGACCTCCTTGTCCAGCAGAGCTTGCATATCCTGTGTCAACGAATACACTTGTTCCGGTTTCCCGATAGTGGAGACCACGCTGTTGAAACACGAAGGATGATATGCAAATCGTATCCTTTTGCCCTCTTATGGAGTCCTTACGGCCCATGGTGAGATTATTTTGCAGTAGCTTCCACGCTGCCAAATTCTCTGAAAGGGAGACTGTCTGTGACACTTTGATTTGCTGGGGGGGGAATGTTAAATGTTTGGTGTCCTGAAACACGGCAGGAAACAACCGAACATGTAACATCTCACTGGAGATCGCTGACCCCCAAAACATCAGTGATGGCGGAAGTTGTACAGCGATCCCCTAAGGGTGCCGGGAAGGAGCCCCTACTCTCCTCGTTGGAGTTTTCCGTGGCACTCCCCGAGGGGACACACGCATTGTCCTGGGCACATCCTCAGGACTTCCTTCTGGTCGTAAAGATCGTTTTTAGGTCCGGCTCCCTCTTGGCTGTTGAGTGCTATGAGCTGTTCCCCAGTCTTTATGAGGGGGCGCATGGCCCGCACACTCTATTTTGGGCTTCTTGCCTCAGAGGAGCTGGGCTGTGTTGGGACTGGGTGGCCGACAGCCCGGACACTAGAGCACAGTGGGGGAGAAACTTATTGAAAGCTTTCTCGAGCTTCTTGCCTCCCTGCGCTCAGATCTTTATGAACATCAGTCTGATATGCCTGCAGAACTGCTGTGGTGTGCAGGGCAGCATCAGCATGACCTGCTGCATGAAACACACTCCCTACAAGTGTAGATGTTGCTCTACATAGCTTGGTAGGGAGTGTTGACTTTTTGAGTGATGATGCACCCCCAGGGGAGAGATCGCTCGCTAGCGTCTCTTCCACCCGGAGTATCATCATGTAGCCCTGTGCCTTTGAATCCACAACATTCTAAAAATTCAAGGTTGAGGCAAAAAAAAATTAAAATCACAGGACAAATAGGGCTTACTCCATGAACAAGTTCTATCATCATGGAGGTCACCAAAGAAGGGAAGAGACCATCACTGAGGTCCCTCCCCCTGACCACCTGACAGAAACCTGTAATCTAGTTTGGAGCGTCTAGGGGTCTACTGCTCTTGTAGCCAACTTCCAGCTTTAATCTGATCACACTGAACGAGTCATCACCTTGAGTAACTCCTTATTCGTTTTACAATCGCTGGAGGAGCGCTCGGGAGGCGGCGCTCTCAATTTCCATTTCTAGAGAATCAAGAGCTGCAATATTCGCTGCCCGATCCGAAGAAATGCGGGGCATGCTTTGGAAGCGGGCATGAAAACCTCCCGATCTGGCGAGAGCACGAGAGAAAGGGGTTTTAGGACCCGCCTCTCGAGTCTCAGCCAGATCAAAGTGCGGTCTCATCCAGGTTATTTAAGCCAATTCTTGGCGTGTTTGACACGCGTGCTTCACAACCAGTCGAACAAAGAATGTTCTCATCAGCATCATTGAAACGCAGCATCGAGAGTAGCTTTTGATAGGGAACTTGACAATTCACTTAACTTTTTATTTTTTTTATTATTATTTACTTAATAATTTTAAGGCAACGGGTTATCACTTTTTACAGTGTAGCTACTTGCCACATATGTAAATAATTAGACAAAAAATTGTTGAAAAATTAGTTTAAATATTTTATTAGCTTTTTAAAAGCAAGTCTGCCGCAAAGAATCACTGTTCCTAACAAATGGCATTGAGCCTAGACAAAATGTATACAAGACGGACGTTTGAGGCATAATGTACAGTCGGATCACTAATTACTCACTTCGTCACTAATTATTTGTGCGCTTTTCACTGCATGAATAAACATGAGGACTTGAATTGTTATTTGAGAAGGAGGCATTTTAAAATCGTATTTTGTATTACTTTAAATCTATAACAGTGGCATTCTGGCAACAAGATGAACACTTCAACAATACTATTAAGCCTACTATTAATACTGAATTCCTCTGATTTCATTTTACAGTAAATATGCAAGATGATGGTATAGCTTTTGAATGAGTATTCCAGAGAGCTGTGTAATAAATATATATATAAATTATAATTTATTTTTTATTATTTAATGGTTATTTATACTTATTAAAATAATCATGATTTTACTTCTAAAATATATATATATTTGTATTTATTTATTTATCATTTTATTTAAAGAATTTAATGGTTATTTTGACTCTGGCTGTTTTCAAACTGTGTTTTTATCTGTATCATTCATTTTACACATTTATTTCCACTCAGTGTTTTGTATACATTATACAGACCACAATTATAACATCAAATTACTTGCTTCACATGTAGGATTAAAATTCATTATGGTTCATTTAAAACCTAAATGTGAAATCCAATGATGAATTGTTTTGTCCAAAATAATTGTGCTTTTTTTTTTCTCTGTTTGATTGACAAGCTTGTCATGTGAAGTATTTAAAGTTTGGCAATGACAGCAACAATTGCTTGCTTACTGTTAGAAACTGTTCTGAAAAATCAATATAACAGTAAAATGTATGTTGTCTCTTGCTGTATGTTCTGCCATTTTTGCATTGGTTTTTTATTATAAAACTCTTACTACTACTATTTTAAAATGTAATCTAAATTCATTGTTGACTATTTTGATTATTGTTTATCAATTTTATTGATTAGTTGTTCCAACCATATTCAGTACAAAGTCAGGGTGATAGATGACGGATGGATCAATGAATGGAAAAGTGGATGGATGAATAGATGGGTTGATTGCTGGATTGATAGTTTGATGGAGGTGGGATGGATGGATGGGGTGGGGTGGGTGGATAGGTGAATGGATAGATGGATTAGACAAAGCTGGCCTGTTTTCTTGCCTCTGTACTTGGTGAAATAGTCTTTATCATAATTAAAATGATAAGTAGTGCACAGGGTGGAATCAATCTGCATGTGAAAAACAAACAGACTGTCATTGGATCCTCAAGATGAATTGGTTAACAGACCTCAATGGCTGAAACATTGCGGGACAAAATAGGAAGCCATTGACATTCACTCTCTAATCAACTAAATGATGAAAAAGCAGGTAGTAGGAGAGACTAGAGGTTGAGAGAGAAAGAGATATCGACCTGTTTAATATTTATGTGTTGAGGAACTTGAAGGAAAGAGGGACAACAAACTAAAGCTCTTTCATGTGAAGAACAGCAGGGGTGCAAACTACTGTGCTGAAGTAGGCACGTTAATGTCCTTAGTCGTTCTTGGTCCAGCATCAATAACTGATGTGCAAGCCCTCGTCAATGTACATGACGCTGATTTTCTCATTCAAGACGTGTGTTTTGACCCGATTCGTTAATTTTTCTGGCTTGTCGGCTTGGTTGTGGCTCACTCGCTGCCCATATTTACCAGTGAATGATGGTTGCAGAAGGCTGTGTATGGATCTATGGGCATTTTCATTAACAAAGGAGCCATTTCATGATTACCAACAGTCTGTAAATCACCAGCTTTCTTTCAGAGGCACCGGCCACCACGAAAGAGGCACAGACACGACTGGCACTAATGACCTAGACCGATTTTCTATATTGCACTTTACTCGTGAGTTTTAGCAGGGTTCCTCGTGGGCAACAGAGGAAAGGAACCCACCTCTGAAGCTCAAGATCCTCCCCTGGGTATCTCTGTCTGAGGACCACGCATTCTTCTGAGCAGGTGCTGTTCTGTACTAATCCACCTTATTAAAACAGACCTGGTGATTGAGACAGAAGCATTATTCATAACTTTTATATTTCCATACCGGGCGTTAGGCCAGGCTTTTTCATTTATGAGCTTTCATCTGTAGAAATGAGGAATGGGAGCCAATTTTTAAATTAAATCTGACCTCTTTTTTCACTCGTACATAAATGGTGCATCATTTTTTTTTTTCCTTTTTTGCCATTCAAGGTAAATTTCTCTTCTCCCTCTCTCTCTGGGAACATCGGCTGTCCCGGGGTGGATTCTGTCATCACATTCGAGGATCATGTGAGCGAACAGAGACAAATAGTCATAGATCGTTAATCACAATCAGGGCTTTGGGTCACCGGCACAAATGCCTGCCGGTGGAGTCAATGAGAAGGTATGAGAGTGAGATAAAGCCGAGTATTATGTGCATTCTGAATGAATGGAGTATATAGGATAATGCTAAGCAATAGGGATGATATGGTTATGAAAAACAGAGCTGCTTTTGGGCAACTGAAGAGCTTGAGAGTTGAAGTGACGAGCTTTGCGCTGACGCTCTGGAGCAGCATCAAAGAGGCTGGCCAGCGTTACTGGAGCAGCACCCACTAGGAGCCTGCTATTTGGGTCAGAAATGAAAACTGAAAGGTGGAGCTTATCACCAGGATGAAGGGATAAAAATGAAATGAAATGAAAGAATGAGAAAGAGAGGGAGGGAAGTGAATAGAAGAGGCCTGTCATTTCACTCCCGCTGAGGTCAATCTGCCATTGCCTAAAGACAATGTAGCCATCACGTTTGTCAGACTGCAAATGCGAGATATAACCTTGGACCGTCCCAAAAGCTTCAGGTGCTAAAAGTCACTGCAAGGTCATCAGCAACATAAAGGCTTTCACACGAATCTGAATTATGCTCTTACAGTGAAGCACTTGTCTCGTGCAGTCTATTTAAGATTCCAGTCTCAAATTTATTTCTGCTGCTTTGGCAACAGGGTTTCATTCTATTTGATAATTTGTTCAAAGCGTGAGAATTAATGGTGGACTGGAGGACCAAAGAGAATGCTGAGTTTGGGGAGTTTTTCCAGAATGCATCTACAGATTTCTCCATTTCATATTGATTAGCCTGGGGTGAGGATGGATGTTGCGTAATAGATTTTGATACAGTATCTCAGCAGCTGCAGTCTTTATGATGTCTACATCTTCATCAGTCTCTAGCTTGTCATTATGGACTGAAACATGCATGCCAGATTGGCACAAAGCTTTTTATTAAATATGAATAAACATGGAAATGAGTGCTACGCCCACATCAACATACATACATATATATTTTATTCTGGTTTAGTTCAGTCAATCAAATCTGTCTGATCAAGGCATGGGACAGCGTTTGTAGCAGTTCCATGCTGTGAAAGTCTGAAGTGGGGAGGCTGAAAAAAAGCTGCCTCTATACAGTAGGTGTTTGTTTTCCGATGTAGATGTACAGTACGTTCTAGTTTTGTTTGATGTTTGCACAGTTTCCAGGTCAAAAGCAAATGCATATACCTTACACATAGGACTATCAACAAGCGACCAATAGTGTGTAATAAGCCAGGGGTTTTCAAACTGGGCACAGCCAAAGCTGCATTTATTAGACAATATTATTAGAATTAAAAAATAATTTAATATATTTTAAAATGCAATTTATTTCTGTGATGCCAAAACTTAATTCAGCAGACGTTATTTCAGTCTTCAGTCTCACATGATTCTTTGAAATTATTCTAATATGCTGTTTTTTCACATTTGTAGATGCTTGGCATCAAAAAGTTTGAAAAGTTTTCAGGCTGTTTATCTTTTCACTTCACTTTATGTTCACTTAAAAATGACAGCTTTACTTTGATCTTATCTTTTGCTTTTTTAAGCAAAATATAAGTATATTAGATATAAGAATATTGTTTTTAATAATTAGATATATAATTTTTTTTAAATATTATTTAATATTTTCATTTTTTTCCAATTTTATTTTGCCTTGTCTGTCATTTTCAGTAACATTAATTCCATTAAATACTGCATTTACTGAAATAAAACAAATAAATTGGCAAATTACTAAATTTGTAAATATTATTTTAGAATGTTTTTGCAAATTGTAAGTGAACTGTGTGGCGTGCTAATGAGATTCTCTGTGAAGTTACACGATATATCATGATTTTTTTTCACATTGCCCAGTCAGGGTGTAGAGTGGGATATTTGCATTGCAGAATATTATTGTCAGGTTCTGTGGCAGCTTGACTGCCATGGCAACAAACAGCAGGACCTATTGGCAACACATTATTTCATTTTAGGTGAAAATAAGCGGTTTAAGAGTGACAGATCATGTCTGATCTGCGTTCATGTACGAATCATAGCAACCGGTGCTTATTTTTAACACTTCACTTATCTTTTATCTTCTACACTGTTATTCAAATGATTCATTTCAGATGGGAATGTACGTACTGTGATGCAGTCCCTCGGATTGACTGTTTGGTTGAGCCAGATTGTGATGGTAGTTATGCAGCGCACTCTCAACTAATGACTTCTAATGGCAGTTGTCTTGGGAAGTGTTTAGGAGCCAATTTTTCCGCATTAGTGCAGGTTGTGACGATGTGAAAAGAAACGTGCGCGGGTTTGAAGGAAGGAGAAGTGGAAGGGAAGGGGTCACGGGGGGCCTCGGGGCTCACCTGTTCACGACACCTCATTTATCAACAGAGGCCCTCAAACAGATGGTGCCATTCCAGATCCGCACAAGTACGTTGACATGATACGCCGTCAAAGGGAGAGAGTGAATTGAACGTACCTGAACTGAACTTTGAATTTAACTGAATTGAATTAAATGCGACAGATGGATGGTGTGATTAGAGTGGGGGGAAAAGGCAGAGATGAAAATTTACATAGAAGGAGCAAACACCACAAAGAAATCGAAGACCTATTCAGTGTTCAAGAGAGGGCAAGAAGGGAAAGTTGGCAGGAAAGAAGGACACACTCTCGCCGACTCTCCTCTGTCATCTACAAAGCAGTTAAATAAATCATTCTCTCATTCCCTATTCTCTCATCCCTCTCTCCTCTCTTTGCCTCCTTTAATCTCTTAGCACTGCTGCTGCTGTGCTCTCAAAAGCTCCAAATACAGACACTCCGCACCAGGAAGTGCTCTCAGCGCACACTCATAAGAGCTTTATTGGCTTTGTTTTATGTATATATGTGTGAGGCTCTCTGTGTATGTAAGAGAGTGAGGAAAGGAGATGTGGAGCAATTTTATGTTTGAGGTCAGTATGCGTGTGTGTTGCATGTACACTACATGGTGGCCGAAAGGTATGTGTAAACCTGCTTCTAATTAATGAGTTTTCAGCCATTGCTATTAGTAGAATACCTTTCTGTTCCAGCATGACCGGCAGTTCCCCTGTGCACAAAATAAGGTGTAAAAATAAATGGTTTACTGAGTGTGGTGTGAAAGAACTTGACTGGTCTGCACAAAGCGTGACCTGAACCCCACTGTACACCTTTGGAATAATTGGAAAGGTAATTGCAGTGCAGGTGACACAGCCATTCATTGATTTTACTTTTCGTTAAATTAATCGTTGATCTTATGGTAAGTTTATTTTTTAATGATGATTTAGAGATCTATTATGAGCTAATTATGAATTAATGGATCGATGAGTTTTATTTTGGTATTAGCTGTACTGTATATCAGCTTTTTAAAAAATACCTTTTCAAACTTATTAAAAGAGTTTTTCTTGTTTACATTTTAAACTTATTTAAATAAGTATATATTTTAGTTTTATAGGGCCCTATAATACTTCCCAAATTCTGTTTTATTTATTTTTTCCACATTCCATGTTTTTTAGTTTGTTTTTGTTTTCATTTTTCTGGATTCTGTTTTATTTATTTATTTTCATTTAAATTTTTCTAGACTATGTTTGAATGGTTAAATTTTAAATTATTAATCAGAAAGCATGTCTAATTCATTGAAATCATAAAACTTACGCAATTTATTACACAATTAAATTTTCTGGATTCCATTTTAATGGTTAAATTAAAAGTGATTAATCAGAAAGCATGTCTAATTCATTGATTTTATGAAAAAAATAATTTATTATTATTTTATTTATTTATTTTCACAAATTTGTTGTGTATTTACATTTTTCTGGTAAATTAATTCTGGTAAATATTTTTTTCTTGTACTGCGTGTCTACACCATTCATTCACACATTCACATTTAAATAGTATTTTTGCAGCTTAGTATTCACAAATTCATCCAAAATTTGACAAATTCCGTGACATTCCACGTTATACAGTAAATTCCATTTTTATGACTCATAGGGCCCTAGTTTGACTTGGTTTTGTGGATAATTTTTTGAATTTGTATGTACAGCGAAAAAACTCTAAACCTTCTGCACCTACTAGGTGGTTCAATTTAAAGTCAGCATGAAAAAAATGTAATTATTATTTTTTTTAAATGAAACATAATTTGGGAAAAAAAATCATCAATAACATGCAATAACATTCACTAACACAGGTAGGCATTTTAGGAATATATGTTATTGATCTTACTGTGAATGATTTATCCAAAGTATGTTTTATTTTGTTTGTAATGTTTAATAAACCTCATGATGAAATTCACTCTCGTCACATATGCAGGACTTCACCTCACAACACAAAAGAAAGATCTTTTGCTACTTCCATTTCATCGCGACTTTAATCTAAATGTCATAACTCGATCTTCCAGTGACAAATTCCATACTTCTCCAACGAGTTAGTCTTTTTATATCAAAAAACATAATTTAGTAGTAATAGGCTATTTTCTATCCCGTTTTTCACCCTCTTTTTGAAACACGCTGTTTTGATGCCACATTCAACAGTTTTGCATATTAAAATTATAGATGGACACTGCTGTGTTGTACCTTCATATCAAATGATCTGTAACCGACAAAGCAATAGTGACACAATAGTCACACTTGTGTTGTGACATTACTGTCGGATCCAATCTAGTCAGCACTGCTTCTCTTTTAGTTTCAGTCTCTCTGAAAGGCCTATAGAAATGTGTCTTGTTTAAAAGCAGCCGCAGTAAAATGAAGTGAACAAATGAACAGTGACTTACTGAAGGTCTGGAATTTATTTACTCCTACTACATGCTTGAATCGGTGGGCGAACTTAAGAGTTATACCATCTTTCGTCGCACCATGGCGTCATATTGAGATGAAACATGTCTGTTTTTGAACAAAAAAGAAATTTTGAGTTCTGAAACTTACAGGACTAACCGAAATCTGATTCATTAGAAAGTTCTCAATTCATGACCCCTTTAAATTTAAATCATTATCATAGACTTACTGTATTGAACCAGGTTTTTAACATAGATGTTTTCGTTATGTATTTGCTCAAAATTCATTAAGTTTTGCCCCCAAAAATCTTCCCAAAATGCACCTTTAAAAGAAAGCCCCTTCAGCCATGTTCTTAAATCTATTGGAAACCTTCCCAGACGAGTGGAAACTAGCTTCAAAGGCAAGACCAACACTATTAATTCTCATGTTTTTTTTAAATGAAATGCCCACCAAGTATATACGAATAGGTGTGTTGTTCAAGTGTCCACACACTTTCGGCCTTTTAATGTGTCCTTCTTCTGGTCTAGTGGCGTGCATGCAAAATCAAAAAAGTGACAGAAAAGTCCAGAACCTGATCACTCACAGTAATTGTGCATTCCAAACACAGTGACAACTCATCTGTCTCATCTGTAAGCACAAATCATTTATACTGTGCTGGAGGAAAAACAAAACTTAATCAGTGGGATACCTCATTATATAGCTGAATGAATGTGATCGCTCGCTACGCACAGGGTTTCCTTAAAAAGCCCGACAGCATCTCTTTCTCACGGTCCAAACCTGCAGCTTTCGGAAAAATTATCATCGATACAGACTTTTCTCTGACTTTGAAGAATCAAAGCATGCTGTGAGATGTGGCGAGGGAGTGAGATTCGCTCTGTGACCTCAACACTGCCCAGGTGTTTGTGTGTGTGTGTGTGTGTGTGTGTGTGTGTCTGCAGTCACAAAGTTCAGCCCCTCGAGCCTCCCAGCCTGCTCACTTATGAGCCGGCGCTGCATCTCTGTTGTCAAAAGCGAGGGACTGGGAGCTGCTGTTTGTGACTGACCCCAAAACTCTCTGGATGAGGATGGAATAAAAATATAATGGAGAAACGATTGAAAGTCCTTGAAGGGAGTTTGCTCCAGTCATTCAAGATTCAAGGTGTGCGTGTGTGTGTGTGATTAGAGCATTGATAGATGATGTGTTTTTAAATAAATTGGTTATATAAATCACTGTAGTAGTGTTTTTAATGGCTATCAGTGGAGTTGAGAGGGCCATGTGACTGTTCCCTACTGTTCACTCTTATTAATTGTCCAGCTGTAATGGGCCAAACCCTGTGCCCTCTTTATAGGCCACTCTCTCACGCACAGAAACTCCCCAAAACTACCCCTATGGTATTGTTTAGCTCAGCCTAAATGCATTTTTGTTATCCCACCAGGAAAGTAGTTTTTTCATTAGCCTTTTGTTGTATTCAAGCACAATTAATTTTAGAGTAATGTCCCATACGGCCTATTGTAGCACTCATATTTCTCTGCCATGATTATTTCCATATTGTACATTGTTGATAACAGCAATATCTTCTCTGAACACAGTCAGCAGC